>NC_133666.1:149244328-149575941 GCF_037893015.1 Macrotis lagotis
TGTATTCCTGAAGAGAAGAAAAACAAACAAACAAAAAAAGAAAAGGACCTATATGTGAAATGAAATTTATAACAATTCTTTTCTGGGAGCAAAAAAAAACGGAAATTGAGAGGATACCTATCAGTTGAATGGTTGGATCAGGGGAATGATTGAACAAATGGTTCAACAAATTTTGGTTTGTTATTATGATGAAATGCTATTCTGATATAAGAAATGATGAACAGATTGCTCTCAATAAAACCTGGAAATAATTTTCATAAGCAAATGCAATGGGAAATGTACTGTATGCCAAGTAACAGCAATATTGTAGAAAGATCACCTGTGTTTTCCTCAGCAGTGCTGGGACCCAAAACAACACTGAAAGATTTATGGAAAAAGAATGCTATTTGGGGTGACTAGGTGGTGCATTAGATAGAGCACCAGCCCTGGAGTTAGGAGGAAGTGAGTTCAAATCCAGCCTCAGACACTTAATAATTACCTAGCTGTTTCTCTGAGGTACCACCTCACACCTCTCAGATTGGCCAATATGACCAGGAAGGATAATGATCATTGTTGGAAGGGTTGTGGGAAATCTGGGACACTATTACATTGCTTGTGGAGCTGTGAACTCATCCAACCCTTCTGGAGAACTATTTGGAACTATGCCCAAAGGGCAAAAAAATGTGCATACCCTTTGACCCAGCAATACCACTACTGGGTCTATACCCTGAAGAGATGATGAAAAAGGGTAAAAACATTACTTGTACAAAAATATTTATAGCAGCCCTATTTGTGGTGGCAAAGAATTGGAAATCAAGTAAATGTCCTTCAATTGGGGAATGGCTTAGCAAACTGTGGTATATGTATGTCATGGAACACTATTGTTCTATTAGAAACCAGGAGGGATGGGATTTCAGGGAAGCCTGGAGGGATTTGCATGGACTGATGCTGAGTGAGATGAGCAGAACCAGAAAAACATTGTATATGCTAACAGCAACATGGGAGTGATGTTCAATCTTGAAGGACTCAATCATTCCATTAGTGCAACAATTGGGAACAATTTTGGGCTGTCTACAAAGGAGAGTGCCATCTGTATCTGGATAAGGAGCTGTGAAGTTTGAACAAAGTTCAAGGACTATTTCCTTTAATTTGGAAAAAACAGATATCTTATTGTCTGATCCTGTTACCTCTTAGACTTCTCTTCTCCTCTTTAAGGATATGATTTCTTTCTCATCACACCCAATTTGGGTCAAGGTACAACAGGGAAACAAAGTAAAGACTGACAGAGTGCTTTCCATGGGGGGGAAGCAAGATTGTGGGGGGGAATTGCAAAACTCAAATAATATCTTTAATAAAAATAAATTTAAAAATAAAAATTAAAAAAAATAATTGCCTAGCTGTGTGGCCCCTTGGGCAAGCCACTTAGCCTCATTGTCTTACAAAAACCTTACAAATGCTATCTATTCCCAGAGAAAGAATTGATGGTGTCTGAATATGAACTGAAACAAATTTTTTTAGCTTCATTTTTCTTGGGGTTTCTTTTTTTTGGGGGGGAGCACTCTATACTTACTTTCTCAAGATGACTATTATGGAAACATTTTGTATTACTAAATATTTTTAATGTATATCAAATAATTTTATTTTTCAATGAGATGGGGTGGTGTGGAAAGAAAGGAGAGAATTAAGAACTCAAAGTTTTAAAAATGAATGCTAAAACTTTTCTACTAAATGCTAAAACTGTTTCTACATGTAACTTGGAAAATAGAATAAAATACATTAAAATGTAAGCATTAAACACATTTTAAGAAAGAAGGTAAAATATATGATTTAGATAATAAGAAATTAGAAGAGTTGTCATTCTGGTCCCTTGGTCAGAGTAAAAGATGGCAGAATGATGGCAGCCACAGTATTCCATTGTTGTTCTTGTGATGTCAAGAGTGAGAAGAACCACTAGAATGTTGGGTGAGTCCTGGTTTACCAAAATATAGAACAACATGGATACAAGTATCCAGGATGGGTAAGACTAGGTAAAATCTGATCTGTATCATGGATGGAGCCTCCAAACAAATAAACAATAATTTTATTTGGGTATCAGTCCAGATACTACAGTCCTTAGAGCCCTTATTTGGTGCCTTTTTAGAATCTAGTATCACCTTCTTGCCATATTGAGGCATCATAAGATCGTAAATTTAGAGAAGAGAGGGAATTTAGAATCCTATACAGTCCTTTTCCAGAGAAGCTAAGTGCCTTTCTGGATTTCACACTAGTATTTTCTGACATGAAGTTTGAACCCAGACTTTTCTCAGTCCCAAATCCAGTGCTTTATTCAATATTTGGATAGTAATTGAGGCTTTAAAAGAAGGTTTAAATATATGTAATTACATAAACACATGCAATTATGTCAATAAAATCAAAGATACATTTGTTCAAGGTGACTCATAACAACTTTGGAATGGAAATGTATTCTGTATTTTAAGTATTCAAGCAATCATTATATTCCTTTTACCAGTCCACCAGCTATTTCTAACTTTGTAGATTATCTTCATGAAATATATCTTCCAATAGTTCCTTTATCACAGCAATTTGCTAGCACATGAATAGGAAGGGAGTAGTCATAGTGGAAGACTTTCAGTATGTAGTTCCTGCTGTATCTTCCTATAAGCCCTCTCTTCTACTAGACACTAGTCAGAAGAACTAAGTTTGAACCAGTGCTTCCAAAGTGAGTGATATGGGAAATATAGAATTTGTCCGAGCCTTTTCTGAAAAAGGGAGTTAGCATTTGAATTACCCTCTCTCCTGGAGATTTTGTGAAGAACACTGGTTCAAATACAATAAGCTCTGTCTCTGGGATGGATCATATTCTTAAACCCATCAGAGAAGTTGCTTCAATATTTTTTCTTCACAGTTACTGTTGCTAACTGTATTACTATCCATTCTATTCTTCCTCACTCCTTTTATTTTTTTCTTTCTATCCTTTCACCCTGTCCCTCTTCAAAAGCATGTTGTATCTGACTACCCTCTCCCACAATCTTCTAGTTTATACTATATTATTTTCTTTTGATTTTTTTTTCGTATCTCACCAAACTGCTGATTTGGTTTTCATAATTCTCCTGCATCGTTCTCATTTCTCTTTTCAAATTTTCCTCTACTCTGTTACTTCATTTTCAAAATCTTTTTTGAGCTTTCCCATAGCCTGAATCTAATTCCTATTTTTCTTGGAGACTTTGGGTATAGAAGCTTTGACTTTGTCATCTTCAGAGTGTGAAGTTTATCCTCCAAGGGACAAAAGTAATTGTGTATGATCAGATTCTTTTTGTTTCTAATGTTTACTCATTTCTGCAGTCTATTACCTGATTTTAATGCACTTCCCAACCTTTTGAGGATTTTTTGGGACACCCCTCCACCCAACCATAATTCCTTCAAAACCTTATGGAAGGTTTTGAATGCTCTCCTAGCCTGTGCTTTGGTCTGTGGATGACCCCAAACACCTCCCTCTGCTCTGGAGCTGTGAGGAGGGTTCCTGCTCTACTATGGCAGGATGGGGACTCAGACTGCAACTAGGATCTGAGCTTAGGCAGAACAGCAGAGTCCTATTCCAGGGATAGCAGAGAAACCTCTACAATCTGTCTCTAGGCTGTGCACTCTGGAAGTAGTTGCTGTGGGGCTTGGAAGGCCTCTTCCAGTTCCCAAGGCCAGGTGTACACTGAGATCTGCACTGGACTGGGCTCCCCTTTCACTCTGGGGAGACAGAGTTTTCCTGCTGACCTTCCAAGTTCTCATTGTCAATCCCTGGGCTGAGATCTGGAAGCCTCTCCCAATAACATGGACCCAGGTGCTGTTCCTTGAAGATTGGAACTGTTTCACTCTAGTATAATGTGTCTGGGGGCTGGGCTATGCTGATGTTCTTTCCAATCCTGGTCCCTGTGGAACAGACCCTTCCTGAGGATCTTCTAAATTTTCTTGGACTGGAAAATTGTTTCAATAGTATTGATGTGGGTTCAGCCACTCTAGAATTTGGTTAGAGTCATAATTTTAAGGTGTTGGAGCGATCTGGGGAAGAACTTCTCTAAATTCTTGCCTCCATTCCACCATCTTGGCTCTGCTCCCCAGAATGAATCTTAAAGAAAGATGTTATGAAATGAGCATTTAAGAGGCTTCTTTGATCCATTATTTTTAATAAATACCCCTTTAAAAAGTAGTTTCATGATATATAATGGGAATTTTATTTTTACTTGATCATATTGTCAATTTTTTTCTAATCATGATAATAGTTTTCTGTCTAATGTCAAAGTCTTATTGATATAATTAAATTTATTTTTAAAATGTGTAGTTTTCCAAAAGAAATACTTTATGTACATATCAAAAAAATGGATATTTAAACAAGGGCAATATATAGAGACATCATCTCTATATCTAACTCTGGAATTTGTAAGACCTGTGTTCAAATAAAGTCTCAAATAATCATTGGCAATGTAATTCTGGATAAATCATTTAATATTTGCATTAGTATCTCCATCTGTAAAATGAGGATAATAATAGTACCTAGTACCTATCTCCTAGTGATATTGTGAAGATAAAATGGGAGATATTCATGCAAACCATAAAACACTGTGCAATCCTTAAAACATTAGCTGATATTTAAATGTATATATACACATAAACATATATGTACCCACACACATATGCATTTACATATATGTGTGTATATAAACATGTGTTTACATATATACATGTATGTATATGGTAACAAATACACATGTGTATAATATTAAGGACTTAAAAATATTTGCCCATCTTTCTATTTTCCTTCTCTCTTTCTCTCATCTAGATTAAAAATGTTTGAATCCTTTATTTTTTTTTTATTTGATAAGAAGTCAAGGTTAATCAACATCCTTTGGATAATTTCTCATTGATCAGTTATCTTCTTAAAATCTAGCATCCAGAAAGAAATGCAGCACTTTATATGAGGTTCAAATAGGGCAGATTAAAACAGGACTCTCACATTTGTGTTCTTGGACGTTATGAGACTCCCAATTGTGCTGTGGATAGTGTAATATCTCATTGACAAAACAGTGTACTGTTAGCATACTGATGACTCATATTGAATGTAAAGTCCACTTAAACCCCCAGATCTTTTTCTAAACAACTGCTATATAAGCATGCATTTCTGATCTCGTATTCATGATGTTTATTTTTGCACCCAGTAATAGGAATTTAAACTTATCCCCACTGAATTCTAACTTATTAAATTTGGCCCAATGCTTTATGCTGTCAAGGTCTTTTGGGAGGTTGACTCTGTCATTGAGAATATTAGTTATTCTTAGCTTTGTGACATCTGCAAATTTGATGAACATGCCATCTGTCTTCTCTGTACTTTGCTGATAAAAAAATGTTAAACATCACGGGCCTCAGCAGAGATCTCTAGGGGTACTCCACCAGAGACCCCTTGACATCTTGGCACCAACAACTACTCTTTCAAATTGATCATCCAAACAATTCTGAATACATCTAATTTTATTATTTTCTATTCTACATTCCCATCTACTCCATAATGATTAAATTATATACTGTATCAAAAGTTTTGCAAAAATATGAGTACACTAAATTCATACCATTGCCCTCATCTACTAGTTTAATAATCTTGCTAAAACAAAATGGAAATGAGATTAGTTTATTAATACTTCTTCTGGAAGCAGCCCTATTGATTCTTTATAACCACTGTTTTCTTTTCTAGTCTCTTTTTATGCATAATCTAAATTTTCCCTAGGATCTCAAGTCATGTTCATTGGCCAATAGTTTCTAGACACTTTTCTTTCCAGATCTTAAGAAAATTGGATCAACATTTGCATTACTTGTATTATAACATCCTTCAAATATCACTGAGAGTGGTACAACAATGACTTTTTTCTTTGTTTTTCAGTAACTAAGGATGAAATCCATTTGAACAATTTGACGAGTATATCAAGGGCAACTAGAAGTTCACTTATAATTTTGTTAATGATATTGAGTATTTCCTCCCTCTTAGACACTTTTTTCTTTGATCATTTCAAGAACAAAGTTCTTTGGCAGAGAAAACACATAAAAATTAAGCAAATTCATTTTCAGTTTGGTCAGATATTAAGATTCCATTAAATGTAAACAAAGACCTTATCTCTTCTTTGAACTTCTATCTACCAATTATAACTTAAGAAAAAAAATGCTATTTATGGTCCCATTCATCAGGTTTAGGACATTTTGAGGTTTTGCATTTCTGATACAGTTTTTACAAGATCATTTACAAAATAACTATTTTATATGAATTAATCCTAGAATGACAAAACTCACAAAAGGATGAATTGAAACAATTTTCCAAACCAAGACTTAAAAGATTGGCAGGAAAAAATCTGTCACACCAGGGTCAGAGTTGAGTAAAGTTCAATGAAGGCTATGTTAGAGTAGACCAGCCACTAGCAATTGAGGAGAAAGTCTTGGAGTGAATGAATCAGTAGCTAGAATGGCTGCTTCCAGAACTTTCAGCTCACAGAGTTTAAGTGAGTTGTACAACTGGTCAAAAGCAAATTAGTAAAGGAGGTACAAAAATCTAAGTGAGGAAAAAAAGTCTTGAAAAGCAAAATTGCACAAATGAAAAAAAAAAAGATAAGCTAAAATTCACTGAAAGAAATACCTGGTAGAGGGCAGGTGGAAGGGATGAAATGAAGCCAAGAAAGCAGAGAAAAACCAGGATGTCATCTGAACTCCCTTCACCTTTCCACAGAAAAAACATTAATCAAATCTCTAAATGAATTTTGGAGCAACAGAACCAACAAAAAGATAGAGGAGAATAAATATCCTGCTTAAGATATCTTGGAAGGTCTTCAGGAAATTTGTTTTCACTCAATTGAAAGGATTATGCAGCTAAGCACAAGAAGAGTCCAGGAAAGGCAGCAGGTACTCAGTCACAGAAAAGATCAACATTCAAGATCCCTCATTCCAAATCAGGAGCATAAGTAGGCCAACTGTGAGGGCTCCAACCTTAGCAAAGAAGGCACATTCAGAAACCCAGACACTGATGCAATCAGCATGATGAGGCTCAGCAGTGCCAGTTCTATGAGCAAGTCACTTGTGCCTGAAGCCCCCAGTGTGGAAAGTTAATTAGTAGGCTCCTGGGCCCAGTACAAGAAGCTTGGAACAGTATCCCCTCTGTCCCAGGGGCAGAGCTCAACTTTAAAAATCCATGAATTAGGCTAAAAATGAGTAAGAAGAAAAGGAAAAAAGGGTCATGGCCATGGAAAGTTACTATGGGGACAAGAAAGATCAAAACAGTAACTCAGGTGACTGAGGCCTATGTGTAAAGAGGCCTACATGCAAAGTCCTAGAGGGGAACATGAATTAGTCACATGTCCAAAAATATCCTCTTGGGAAAGACTCAAAAAATATATTTAAAATGAAGTAGAAAATTTGGGAAAAGAAATGAGAATTATGCAGGGAAGTCAAAAGTTTGGAAAAGAAAAGACAAAAAAAAGTTGACAGAAACAAGTAAGTCCTTAAAAAATATAATTGGCCAAATGGAAAAAATACACTGAAGAAAGAAATTCCTTTCAAAATAGAACTGACCAAATGAAAAAGGAGCTACAAAAGGTAATTGAAGAAAATAATTTCTTAAAATTAGAATTGAGCAAGTAAAAGTTAATAACTTTATTAGACATAAGAAATCAATCAAAAATGAAAAATGAAAAAACAAGAAGAAAATATAAAATCCCTCATTGGGAAAACAACTGACTGTAAAATAGATCCAGAGAGAAAATTTAATAATTATTGGCTTACCTGAACCTTGATTTAAAAAAAATAAAAGCATGAGCAACAGCTTTCAAGAAATTATCAAGGAAAGCTTCTTTGTTATCCTAGAACAAGAGGGTAAAAAAGTCATTGAAACAATTAAAAACACCTAATTAAAGAGATCTCAAAATGAAAATGCCAAAAAATATTTTATTAAAATTTCTAAATTATCAAGTGAAGAAGAAAATACTTCAGGCAGTCAGAAGGAAACAATTCAAAAACTAAGGATTCATAGTCAGGATTACATACTGGCAGCTTCAACATTAAAGTCTCAAAGAAGGAATAACATGAAAGTAGGAGGGGAGTGGTGGTAGATTAAAATACATACTCAGAAGAAGACATCAAAGTCAAATTTCCTAAATCCAAAGGTTTAAGTGGGTTGTATGATCAAAAGCAAATTACAGAACTCTCTTTCCTGTCACTAGGGGTGGGATAAGAGCCAGAAACAAAACCCTTTAAGGTGAAAGGAGAGAACAGAACAGGAGAGATGGTGGAATAGGATGGAGAGAAAAACTGCTTGCAATCATAACTGTGAAAAATGTTTTGAAGCAAGCTTCTCTAATAAAGGCCACATATCTCAAAATTTATAAAGAAGTGAATCAACTTTATAAATAAGAGACATTCCTCAATTAGCATATGATATGAATTAATCAAAGTTATCCATAGTGATAGGAAAAAATGATACAAAGTAATAGTGATTAGAAAGATGCAAATTAAAATTATTCTGAGATACTACCTCACATCTATTAGATTTGTTAATAGCAAAGAAAAAGAGATTATTTGGGAAAATTGAGACACCAATATTCTGTTGTTGGCATTGTGAACTGATGCAAACATTTTGTAAAACAATTTAGAACTATGCCCAAATATTTATAACAGATCGTTTCTAGTGACAAAAAAATTGGAAACTGAAGGTACATATATATCAATGGGGGAATGACCAAGCAGTTAGTGGTACATGATTGTGATGGAATACCATTGTGATGTAAGACATCATGGACTACAACTGACCCATTATTGTGAACAGAAGCCAGGAACTTTACTGAACTCTTCCCAGTTTCCTTCAGAAACAATGTTAATCAAGTTTCTACATGGATTCTGCAGTGACAGAATCCATAGAAAGACTCAGCTCAAGAGATGCACAAAAAAGTAAGCAGGAAATGAAAAAAAGTATAACATTATTCAAAAAAAAAATTAAACTATATACATTGCTACATGGGAAGAAGATATTGGTAACTGTTGAGAACCATATGAAAACTATTAGAAGGAGCTTATCTAGGAAGAGGTTGTAGGCATATGTTGATTTTGATGTGATGATATAAAAAATTATGTTGTGAATAAAAGTGTTGTACTAGGAAAAGAGAGAAGGGGGTAGCAAAATAGGATTAATTGCATTACATGAAGAGAAGCAAAGGACCTATTACAGTAGAAGGAAAGAAAAGGGAAGAATTGCTTGGATCTTACTCTTACTGAATTTGACTCAAAGTAGGAATAATTGACACTCAGTTGGGTTTAAAAATGTAGGGAATTATAAGTGGGAAGGGAACAAAAGTTAAGGAGTGCTGATAGAGGGAAGGGAAGATAGGAGAGTAGAAGGAGGAGGAGAATGGGGAAATAAAAGGGTTAAGAAATGACTGAAGGGAGATCAGACTGAAGGAGTTGGTGGTCAAAAACAAAACACTAGTGAGGAGGGAAAGGTTTAAAGGAGAGAGAAAAGTAGATGTAGGATAGGCATAGAATGGGGGAAAATGCAGTTAGTAATCATAATCATGAATGGGATAAGCTTCCATAAAATATAAGTAGATAGAAACATGGATTAACAAACCGAATTCCACAATACATTGTTTTCAAGAAACACATTTGAAGCAGAGAGAGATCTACACAGAAAAGGGTGACAGACTGGAGCAGAATCTATTATGCTTCAGGTGAAGTAAAAGAGAGAGAGAGAGAGAGAGAGAGAGAGAGAGAGAGAGAGAGAGAGAGAGAGAGAGAGAAGCAACATTAGCAACCCAGATCTCAGAAAAAGCAAAAGGAAAAATAGATTAATTATAAGGAATAAGAAAGGAAAATACATGCTTCTAAGAAGATGGTAACACTAAATGCTAATACTAAACATATATTCCCCAAATGCTTTAGCAGACAAATTCTTAGATGAGAAGCTAAATGAGTTACAGACAACAAACTAAACTAGAAGGGGACCTCAACACTGCCCTCTTAGAACTAGATGAATCTAATCACAAGCTAAACAAGAAGGAAGTTAAGAAGGTAAATAGAATTTTATAAAAAAAAATTCTGGAGGAAATTGAAAGTGTAGAGAAAGGAATATACCTTTTTTTTCAACTATATGTTTACACAAAATTTGACTATGTATTAGAACAGAAAGACCTCACAATTAAATTCAGAAAGGCTAAAATATTATGCCTCTTTTTTATAACATGATGTAATACAATTAAATGTAATAAAAGGCCATGGGAAGGTAAACTAAAAATTAATTGAAAACTAAATTACTTGATTTTAAAGAATAATTGGAACAAGCAGCAAATCATGGAAAGAATAAATATTTTCATAAAGTATAAGGACAATAATATCAGTCACTTGTGGAATACAGTCTAAGTGGTCAATTGTGGAAATTTTATATGTGGAATAAAATAGAGAAACAGGAGAACAATGAATTGGGCATGTAGTTAAAAAACTAGAAGAAAGTAAAATAAATTCCCTATTAAATGCAAAATTTAAAATTCTGAAAATCATGCAGAATTATTAAAATTGGAAGTAAGAAAATTATTGAAATAATAAATAAAATTAAAAGTTGGATTTAAGATAAAAAAATCACAAAATAGTTAAAATTTTGCTTAATTTGATTTAAAAAGAAAAAAATCAAATTACCAGTATCAAAAATAAAAAGAATTCATTACCAATGAGTAGAAGATTCAAGCAATAATTTGGAGCTATTTTGCTTAACTGTATGAAAATAGACCTGACAACCAAAGTTATATAAATGAATATCTAAAAAAATGTAAATTACCCAAAATAAGAAAAGAGAAGATAAAAAGTTTAATACAACTCCATTTGCAAAAAGAAATAGAACAAGCATTCAGTGATCTCCATATGAAAAATTATTCAGAGCCAGATGGATTCACAAGTGAATTCTTCCAAACATTTAAATAAATACTAATTCTAATACAATTAAAACTATTTGAAAAAAATAGGCAAAGAATTACTTCTATGACCAATATAGTGTTGAGACCTAAATCAGGAAGAGACAAAACAAATAAAATTATATATCAATTTCCCTAATTAATATTGATGAAAAAAATTTAAATAAAATTTTAGCAAAGAGATTATAGTCATTTATCACTAACACAATACATTATAATCAGGTAGGGTTTTTACCAAAGATGCAAAGGTGTTTAAATATTAGAAAACAACATCATTGACCTTAACAATAACAAAAAGAACAGAAACCATATGATTATCTCAAAAGATTCTGAAAAAGCTTTTTAAAAAATACAACATTCATTTCTGTTATAAAAACACTAGAGAGCATAGAAATAAATGAAGTTTTCCTCATAATGATAATCAGTATCTATTTAAAATCATCAGGAAGCATTTTATATATAATTGGACTAAGATGGAAACATTCTCAAAAAAGAGCAGAGGTAAAACAAGGATGCCCATTTTCAGCAATATTATTAATTAAAAATGTTTGCTTTAGCAATAAGATAACAGATGGGGTGGAGCCAAGATGGCAACAAGAAAGGATCCAGTCTTAGGTGCTCTCTGATAAAACTCGTAAGCTAAGGACTCTAACTAAACTTTCGAAAGACAGAACCCACAAAGGGACCCAGATAGGCAGTTCTCCTACTCAAGGTAACTGGAAAAGAGCAGAAAGGCTCTGCTCCCCGGGGTCAGAGGGGCAGCCTGCCAGAGCGAAAGAACTTCAGCCTCCCAGAGGTAGCCCCAGGGCACTGGGAGCCCCAGCTCACAGCAGTGGGGGACTTCTCCTGAGCTACAACCCAGGAGCACCAGGCACAAAGTAGGGGAACAGCGGGGGCCTCTGCCAGAGCGAGCACATGGAGCCCAGCCCCCAGGGCATACAGCGAGCAGCATGGTCTTTTGGCAGCCAAGATCCAGGAACAGAAGCAAGCCAGGCAGAGCCCATAAGCAGGAGCCTCCAGGCATGAGCCCATTGAGCAGAGGGAAGGGAGTGGAGAGAGAGACTGCAGAGCTCTGTCCTCTGCCCCTGCAACAGGACTCTGGGGCTCTGAACACATTCAGATAATGATTGCAGTCCAGGCTCCCACACAGAACAGCAGCAGCCCCCTCCACCTCAGGCCCATAGCAGATGGGAGAGCATATGGTTATTCACAGACCAGGAGGAAGGACAGAGCCTCACACACTGAGACCCTTGTGGGAGTGCCCCAAAAGCTCAGGAAGCACCCCAAAAACAGGCTTAGGCTGGGAAAATGAGCAAGCAGAGAAAAAAGAGGAACACCATTGAGAAATACATTATTTATGATCCAAAGAAGGATGAATATACTCAGTCTGAAGATGAGGAAACACAAGCTTCTGCATTTAAAGACTCCCAGAAAAACAAACTGGGATCAGGCTATGACAGAGCTCAAAAAAGACTTTGAAAATAAAATAAGGGGGTTAGAAGAAAAATTGGGAAAAGAAATGAGAGAGATGCAGGAAAAACATGAAAATGAAGTCACCAGCTTAGTCAAGGAAATCTAAAAAAAGGCTGAAGAAAATAGCATGATAAAAACCAGCTTAGGTCAAATGGATAAAACAGTTCAAAAAGTTGTTGAGAAGAATGCTTTAAAAAGCAGAATTGGCCAGATGGAAAAAGGGATTAAGAAAATTCTCTTAGGAGAACAAATCCTTCAGAAAAAGAATAGAATTAAGGGAGATTGATGAATTTATCAGAAATCAGGAATCAATACTTCAAAACCAAAAAAATGAAAAATTAATAGAAAATGTGAAATATCTCATTGAAAAAACAACTAATAAAGATAATCTAAAAATTATTGGAATACCTGAAAGTCATGATCAGGAAAAGAGCCTTGACATCAATTTCAAAGAATTAGTACAGGAAAATTGCCCTGATATTCTAGAAGCAGAGGGCAAAATAGAAATAGAGAGAATATACCGATCCCCCCCCCCCCTGAGAAAGACATCCCAAAAAACCAACCCCCAGGAATATTATACCCAAGTTCCAGAACTCCCAAGTCAAAGAGAAAATATTACAAGCAGCCAGAAGGACACAGTTCAAATATCGTGGAGCTGAAGTCAGGATCACACAGGACTTAGCAGCAACTACATTGGAAGCTCGTAGGGCTGGGAATATAATATACAGGAAGGCAAAAGAGCTTAGAATGCAGCCAAGAATGAACTACCCAGCAAGGTTGAATGTTCTCTTCCAGGGAAAGAAATGGACATTCAGTGAACCAGGGGAATTTCAAATGTTCCTTTTGGAATGGCCAGAGCTGAACAGAAGGTTTGATCTTCAGATACAGGTCTCAGGTGAAGCATGGAGATGGGAGGAGAGGGGGAAAACATGAGGGACTTAATGATGATGAACTGCATATATACCTGCATAGAAAAATGACACTGATAATACTCATATGAACCTTCTCAGCAAATAGAGCAGGTAGAGGGAGCTTTTATAGTTGAAGCACAGGAGGAAGCTGAATTCGAAGATAAAATATGGTGTAAAAATGGAGTCAATAGAAAAAAAGGGAAATATAATGGGAGGAAGAAAAAGGAGAGGGGGAACAGGCCAAGATATTTCATATAATAAGATTTTTCTTTGTTACAATGAGCTATTACAATGATATGGAAGGGGAGAGGCAAGGGGGAATGAGGGAACCTTTGCTCTCATCAGAGGTGGCTAGGAGAGGAAACAGCATATATACTCAATGGGGTATAGACATCTGGAATAAGAAGGAGGGGGGAGCAGGGGGAAGGGGTAGGGATGTGAATAAAGGAGGAGAGGATGGACCATGGGGGGAGAGTGGTCAGATATAACACATTTTCTTTTTTACTTCTTTCAAGGGGCTGGGATTGGAAGTCCTGTCCAGGACCATGGGGCCAGGTGGATTCTGGGCCTGAGGGGTGGTATGGGGTCTCTGGGCCTCTTGGCCCCAGGACCAGGGATCTGTCTGCTGCACCACTCAGCTACCCTACAGCAGAGTCATAGTGAAAGGAGAGAGAAAATATAATACATGGTAGTGGAGAAATAAGAAAGGAGGGAGTTGAGATTAGCAATGGCAATGTTGGAAAAATATGGAAGTAAATTTTTCGATGGACTTACCATAAATAATGTGATCCACCCATGACAAAGTTGTTGGTTTTGGAACAAAGACTGAAGCACATTTTTATTATTATTATTTTGGGGGGATGCAGGGCAAATGGGGCTAGGTGGCCTGCCTGGAGTCACATAGCAGGGTGATCTTTGGGTGTCTGAGGCTGGATTTGGACCCGGGTGCTCCTGGCTCAAGGGCTAATGCTCTGTCCACCACTAAACCACCCCTCCTATTATTAATATTTTATTTTATTTTGGGTCTTTTTTTGTCTTCTTTTTGGTTTTTGCAGGGCAGTGGGGATCAGGTGGCTTGCATGTCACACGGCTGGGTGATTGTTGGGTCTATGGGGCTGGATGTGGGCTTCGGCACTCGTGGCTCCAGGGCTGGTGTTTGTCCATTGCCACACCTGGCCATACCTACAATTATTACTAATTTATTTTTATTTTTATTTTTATTTTTTCCCACTCCCCTTTACTTTATCACTCAAGCAAATCTATATTCATGAGGGGAAGGGGGTATTTCGTTTACTCTTAAACAAGAATATTTTATTAATGTAAAAAATTGTGTACAAAATGAGAATAAAAAATAAAATTAAAAAATAAGATAAAAAGAAATTGAAAGCATTAGAGAAGGTAAAAAGGGTACAAAAATGTACTCTTTATAGAGGATATTATAGTATTCTTAGAGAATCCTAGAAAATCAACTGAAAAAACTTGAAACAAGCAACAATTTTAGTAATGTTACAGGAATAAAATAATTTCACATTCGTCATCAGTATTTATATATATATATATATATATATATATATATATATGCATATATGAATATGTACATGTTCATCAAATTCCAACAGCAAGAGATATAAAGAGAAATTCCATTTAAAGTAACTGTAAATAAGACTTCCAGGTTGATGGTAAGATAACAGCATGAAGCTATCATTTTCCCAGGCTTGTCCCTACACAACTTTAAATAAAGATTCATACAGGACTTTTAGCTACAAATTCCACAAGAAAAAGAGCTAAACAAGTTCTCAAATTATCATGTAAGATCTTCAGTAAAGGTTTGTTTCTACAAGGGTAAAGGGAAGTTTACCTCAGCATAGATTGGAGAGCAGGTAAGCTGATGGGAATCTACGCCATAGTGCAGCCCAAGTCCCAGTTTGATTACATAGCAGCCCAGGTCCTGGCTCAAATGAATAGTAGTTCCAGGTTGGGGTTTGGCTAGACAGAAACCCAGGTCTAGGTTCTGCTAGATAGCAATCTGGGTTCTGGCTCAGATAGATAGCCTAGATATTGGCTCAGATAGACCGTAGGCCAGCAAGGAGGGTCCCAATCCCAAACGAAGTCTCAGCCCTGAGAATGCCAAAGCAACAGACAGGAATGGTTTGGGAACAAACTAGTGCATAGCCAAAATATTGGGAATAAATGAGGAAAGAAATCACAACATAAGCAACATCTGGGCCACATACACAACACCTTGGCAAGGGAAAAGCCAGGGAACATTTCACAATTCCAGTACAAGAAGCTTGGACTATATTCCCTGTACCCCCAGAGCAGAGCTCAACTATCAAAATGAGCAAAAAAACCCCTAAAAAGAATGCTAACGATAGAATAGATACTGTTTGGAAAGAGAAGATTAAAAATGTAATCTCAGATGAAGAAAGCAGTCATTACATACCTATATGGGAAGTCTGAAAGCAGTTTATGAATTGACCTCAAATTCAAAACCTTATGGAAGCATTTAAAGAGAATTTTGAAAACCAAAGAGAAGAAAAATGGAGAAAACAAATGAGAGTCATACAGGAGAATTATGAAAAAAATGACTGAAGTCACTTCCTTGAAAAGAAAAAAATGACCAACTGGAAAAGGAATACAACTCATCAAAAAGTAAATGTAACTAATTGAAAAAGAAAAAAAATTAAAAGTAAAATTAACCAATTGCAAAAGGAAACTCAAAAGCTTAAAAACAAAGAAAATACAACCCCCAAAATTAGAAATGGACAAATAGAACCATATGATTCTATGAAACACCAAGACTCCATCAAACAAAATCAAAAGGCTGAAAAAATTAAGGAAAATGTTAAATAATTTTAGGAAAAACTAATGACAAGTAAAATGAATCCAGGAGAGATAATTTATGAATTATCAGTGTGCTTGAAAGCCTCTATCAAAAAAAGATCCTGAAAAATACATTTCAGGAAATTATTATTGCAAATTGCCATAATATCCCTAGAGCAAGAAGACAAAATATTTCTCAAAAGAATTTTCAGAATGGCTCCATAACAATACCTAAGAATCTAAGTTATATTATAGGCAAATTCCATAACTCTCAACTAAAGAAGAAGATTCTGCAAGTCAAGAAAACAAAATCATAATTACACAAGTATTTTCAGCTTTAACATTAAAGGATAAGAGGATCTGGAATATATAATATTCTGAAGACAAGAGACTTTATTTTTAAAAAAAGAGAATTTACTACTCTGTAAAATTCAGCATACATTGTCAGTGGATTTACAGTGAAATAGAGGACTGGCAAAATTTTCTGATAAAAAGATCAGTATTGAACATAAAATTTGATCTTCAAATAAACGAATGATGAGATACATAAAAAAGTAAATGGGAAAGGGAATTAAAAAATAACATGAGTCAAGAACATTAAGTTATGTACTTTCCTACAAGGGAAGATAACATATGTAATGCTTGAGAGTTGTATTTCTCTTAGGACTGTTAAAAGAAACAAAGTTAGAGCAAGAGTACAACTACAGGAAGATGAAAAAGTGTTGAACCTTTACCCAATACCTTAGCTAATGAGGCTTGAATATTGTTGAAGGGAATGTACTTTGAGGATATAGGTACAAATGAGACATGAAGTTATATTGGTCGTGAGGGTGGTATTTTTTGGGGGGGGGCAGAGGGAGAAAAACTACTTAGTAGGTCTCTATACATAATTAAATCATGAAGTGACCTTAATTTACAAGATCTTTTAGTTAGGGAGGGTTGTAGTATAATGGTGACAGAGGATGAAAGTGTAATTAGAAGGGTTGGACACAAATAGATCATGAAGTGATCTTGCCTTATTCCATACTTTGTTTAAACAAGGGTTATGGTGCTATAGTTGGAGTACTATAGGGACAGAGGGAGAAAGTGTCTGATATTTTGTTTAAGGAGGGTTATAATGATGTGGTTGGAGCGTCAAAGGGACAGAAGGAGATAGTGTATCCAACACGTGGTTTGGGAAGGGTTGTAGTGATATGTTGAGGTACCATGGGAACAGAGAGTGGGAGAGTATACTTAAAGGAACTGGATGTTCAAAGATCATGAAGTTATTTTGCTTTGTTTGCTACTTTGGGTCATGAGAATTGTATGTCCATGGAGGTTATTGAAAAATAGGGTGTGGTATATACTGACTATTATTTGATGTGATATATGAGTCTTGAAAAGTGTATTTCAACTGAGACAGAAGAGGGGAATGCATTTATACAGAGACCATGAGGTAATGCTACTTATCAAATAATCAAGTAATCTATCAACCGACTTCTATCAGGACATATAAAAGGATAGATGAAAAATCACAAAGATCTATTATAGTAGAGGGAAAGAAGGGAAGCATGTGAACATTGAGTAAATCCTGCTCTCAAAAGGAAATAATATACATTCCTAATGGGATTTAAAAATCTATCCTATTCTACAGGGAATTGAAGGGGAAAGGAAAGAAAGGAGAAGAAGGGACTGATAAAAGGAAAAGTCAAAGTAAAAATTGAAGTTAAAATTGAAATTCATAAGAAAAGTCAAAGAATAACACACTTAATAGGGTATAGAAATGTATCTTACCCTGGAGAAAAATGAGAAGAAAGTGATGGGATAAGAGGGAATGGGAGAAGGAAGGGGTAAATAGGTGATAGAAGAGAGGGAAGATTGTGGGAGAGGATACTCAGACACAAAACACTTTTGGACAGGGCCAGGATGAAAGGAGAGAGAGAGAGAAGAGAATAAATGAGAATGGGGAGGAATAGAGTGGAGGGAAATACAGCTAGTAATAGCAACTGTAGGAAAAATATTGGAGCAACTTCTCTGGTTGCTTATGATAAAGAAGGCAACTCATCTCAGAGACAGAGCCATTGGAATCTGAACACAGACTGAAGTACATTTTTTTTCTCTCTCACTATTCTTGAGGTTTCTCATCTTCTTGGGGGGGAAGGGTTTGTGTTTACTCTTATAACAAGATTATTGTAATAATATAAAATAAATAAAACAAAAAAAGAAGGGAGCAAAATATTGATGAGGAAGGAAAAGAGAAAAGTATAAATAGGGAAAGATAGCATGGAGGGAAATTTAGAACTAGCAATCTTAATTGTAAATGTGAAGGAGATGAAATCTCTGATAAATGAATATAAAAACCAGAGTCCTACAATATGCTGTTTAAAAGAAAGACATTTGCAACTGACAGATACACACAGAATAAAAGTGAACAATTGGAGCAAAATGCATTATGTTTCAGTGGAAATAAAAAAAAAAATTGGGGTAACAATCTATATTTTAGTCAAAGCAAAAGCAAAAATATATCTCATTAAAAAGGATAAGTAAGGGAACAATCTTCTTAAAGGATACCAGTGGCAATGAACTAATATCCTTATTAAATATATATGTTCCAAGGGATATAGCATTGAGATTCTTAGAGGAGAAGCTGAATTAATTACAGGAAGACCTAGGCAGCAACACATAATCGTGGGAGACTTCAATTTCCCTCTCTCAGAATTAGATAAATCTAACCACAAAATGAACAAGGAGGAATTTAATATGGTGAATAAAATCTTAGAAAACTTAGATATGATCGACCTTAGGAGAAAAATTGAATGGGGATAGAAAGAAATATACCTTTTTCTCTGAAGAACATGGCACTTATACTAAAACTGATCATGTATCAGGGCAAAAAACTTCCTTACAATCAAATGTAGAAAGGCATTAATAGTAAATACATGTTTTTAATTTCATGATGTAATAAAATATGTATAATAAAGGCCATGGAAAGATAAACTAAAATTAATTGAAAATTAAATAAACTAATTTTAAAGAATGAATGTATCAGTTTAAAAAACCACAGAAGTAATAAACAATTTCATCCAAGAAAATGACAAAAATGAGACATCAAAATGAATTTTTTAGAATGCAACCAAAGCAAATTTTAGGGGAAATTTTTTATCATTATATCCTTATAAGAATAAAATAGAGAAAGAGTAGATCAATGAATTAGCCATGAAAACTAAAAAAAGCTAGAAAAAGAACAAATTGAAAATCCCCAATTAAACCAAATTACAAATTCTGAAAAGTAAAGGAGAAATTAATAAGATTGACATCAAAAATATGACCTAATAAATAACACTAAAAATTGATTTTTTTCAAAAAAGCCAATAAAATAGAAAACCTTTGGTCTGATTTTAAAAAAGAAGGAAGAAAAGCAAATTATAGTATCAAAAATGTAAATGGTGAACTCACCAGCAATGGAAAAGAAATTAAACCAATAATTCAGAGCAATTTTACCCAATTGTATATCAATAAATTTGGCAATCTGAGTGAAATGAATTAAAATATACAAAAAATATAAACTACCAAAATTAACGTAAGGGGAAGTAAAATAATTAAATAATCCAATTTCAGAAAAAGAAGTTCAAGAAAGCATCAGTAAACTCCCTAAGAAAAAATCTTCAGGTCAGAGGGATTTACAAATGAAACATTTAAGGAACAATAGACTCCAATTCTACAGAAATTATTTAAAAATATAGAAGGAGTTCTGACAAATTTCTTTGATGACACCAATATGGTTCAGATACCTAAATCAGGAAGAGCCAAAACAGACGAAGAAAATTATAGACCAATCTCACTAATGACCTTTGGTAGAAGAATCTTAAATAACATTTTATAAGAAATTTATAAGTTACTATTAGTATAATACAGTATGATGAGGTAGAATTTAATCCAACTAGGCAGGGATGGTTCAAAAATAGGAAAATAACATAATTAAATGTATCAAAAACAAAACCAACAGAACCATATGATTATCTCAACAGATATTTAAAAAAAATCCTTTGACAAAATACAAAATCTATTCCTATTAAAAACACTATAGAGTACAGGAATAAATAGTTTTCCTTGTATTATTAAACAGTTATCTATCTAAAGCCATTAAGAAACATTGAATACAAAGGGGATAAACTAGGAACATTTCCAATAAGATCGGGGTGATACAAGAATGTCCATTATCACCATTATTGTTCAATATGGTATTAGAAATGCTAACTTTAGCAATAAGAGATGAAAAAGAAATTTAAAGTAATACAATTGACAATGAGGAACAAAGCTTTCACTCTTTTCAGATCATACAATGGTATCATTAGAAATCACTAGAAAATCAACTAAGAAACTGCATGAAACAATTAACAACGTAAGCAAAAATATCAGGATATAAAATTAACACAGAAATCATTAGCATATTTCTATATATATGAACATTAAAATCCAAGGGCAAAAGATAGAAAGAGAAATTCCATTTAAATAACTGTAGACAAGATAGGATACTTGGGAATCTGCCTCTCAAAAATAAGCCCAGAAACTGTGTGAACCTAATTACAAAATACTTTTTACACAAATAAAACCAGAACTAAATAACTGGAAAAATGTCAGTTGCTCATGGTGAGGCCAAGTTAACATAATAAAAATGAAAATTCTACCCAAATGAAATTATTTATTCAATACCATATCAATCAAACTACCAAAAACCTGTTTTACAGAGCTAGAAAAAATAGTAACAAAATTCATCGGGAGTAAGGTCAAGAATATCAGTGGAATTAATGGGGAAAAATGCAAAGGCATGTGGCCTAACCCTAACTGTTTGCAGTATAGAATTTGAACCAATATTACAGAACTGAGTCAAATTTGTAAGAATACAAGTCATTGCCCAATTGATAAGTGTTCAATGGATATGAAGAATAGGCAGTGCTCAGCATTTTTCCCATTATTTTTTTATTTCCCTTTATAATATTGACCTTTTATCTCCGCATATGAATTTAGTTGCTATTTTTCCAGCTTCCTAAAGAAAGTTTTTGATAGTTTGATTAGGATGGCACTAAATAAGTAATTTAATTTAGGCAGAATTGTCATTTTTATTATATTAGCTCAATTTGCCCATGAGCAATTTACTTTTGTCCAGTTATTTAGATCTGACTTTATTTTTTGTGAAAAGTATTTTACTTTTGATTTCATGTAGTTTCCGAGTTTGTCTTCACAAGTATTATGTTTTTGAAGTAATTTTAAATGATTTTTTTTCTTTCTATTTCTTGCTATTGTCTTGTCAGTAATATAAGGAAATGCTAATGAATTATATGGGTTCATTTTAATCCTATATATTTGCTAAAGTTGCTTATTGTTTCAAGTAGGTTTTTAGGTGATTATCAAGGATTCTTTAAGTATACTATCACATCATCTGCAAAGAGTGAGAGTATAGTTTCTTCATTTAATTCCTCCAATTGATTTTTTTCTCTCATTGCTAAAGCTAGCATTTTTAATACAATATTAAATAAGAAGTGGTGATGACTTCTTTCAGCCTGATCTTATTGGGAATACTTTTAACTATCTTCATTTCATATAATGCTTATTGGTGACTTTAGATAGATATTGTTTATTGTTTTAAGTAAGACTCCATTTATTCCTTTTTTTTTAGGTTTTTTTTTTTTTTTTTGCAAGGCAATGGGGTTAAGCGGCTTGCCCAAGGCCACACAGCTAGGTAATTATTAAGTGTCTGAGACTGGATTTCAGCCCAGGTACTGCTGACTCCAGGGCCGGTGCTTTATCCACTGTGCCACCTAGCTGGCCCGACTCCATTTATTCCTGTGCTCTGTAGTGTTTTTTAATAGGAATTGGTGCTTTTCTTTAAAGTTTTTCAGCATCTTTTGAAATAATCATATGATTACTGTGAGGTTTGCTATTGATAAAGTCAATTATGCTGATAGTTTTTTTTTAATATTCAACCAATGTTGCATTCCTGGTATGGATGTTACCTAATCAAAGCATTTTATCCTAGTGATCACTTCTTGTAATCACTTTGTTAATATTTCAGTTAAATTTTTTCATCAATATTCATTAGGGAAATTGATCTATAATTTTCTTTGTCTGTTTTGGCTCTTTCTGCTTTAGGTATTGTCAGCACATTGCTGTCATAGAAGGAATTTGACAAAACTACTTCTTTGTTTATCGTTTCAAATCACTTTTACAGAATTATAATTATATGTTCTTTAAATGTTTGATAAAGTTCACTTGTGAATACATCTTACACTGAAGATGTTTTCTTAGGAAGGTCATTGATGGCTTGTTGAATTTTTCTCTTTGAAATGGACTATTTAATTATTTAATTTAACCTTATGCGATTTACATTTTTGTAATTCTTCATCCATTTCACTGTTTGTCAAATTTATTTTCATGTAGTTGGTTGGGCAAAATAATTCTTAATTATTACAGTAAAACTTCTGCATTGGTGGTGAGCTCACCATTTTCATTTCTGATAGATAATTTGCTTTTTCCCTTTCTTTTTTAAATTAAACCTGAAAAGTTTATCTATTTATTGATTTTTTCTTAGAATTATTCCTTGTTCTCCTGACAGACTTATGGTATCACTTTTCTTGTTTAAATCATGTACTCATACTGACAATATCTTTGTGAGATGCTGGTTTCTAATTAGTTTTTGCCATACTGTTTTCCAGTTTACCCAGCAGTCTGTGTTATAGAGTAAGTTGTTATCCCAGAAGTCGGAGTCTTTGGGTTTATCAAACAATAGATTACTATAGATGATTTTGTATTTACTCCTTTCCTTTATTTTTAGCCTGTACCAGATAGTTTTGATTCTTGCTGTTTTATAATACAATTTTAGATATGTTCTGATTAGGATACCATCTTTTGCATTTTTCATTAATTTCCTTGATATTCTTGATCTTTTTTCCCCACAGATGATTTTAGTACTATTTTTTCTAGCTCAAAAAAACCCAATTTTTGATTGTTTGCTTCATATGACACTAAATAAATAATAGAAAGTAGGTTGAATTGTCATTTTTAATATATCATCTCTTCTTACCTAGGAGCAACTGACATTTTTCCAGTTGCTTATATCTGACTTTATTTGTGTGAAAGTGTTTTATTATTCTTTTCATATAGTTTCTGAGTTTGTCTTGACAGGTAGACTCCCAAGTATTTTATCTTGTCTATGATTACCCTACATGGGATTTCTCTTTATGTCTCCTGATGCTGGTCAATTCTATTTTTTCTATATTGTATTAAATATTTTATTTATATTTCCAACTATATTTAATGGCAATTTTTAACCAATCATTTTTGTTGCAAGGCTTTGAGCTTACAATTTTTTTTTGTCTCTCTCTCCCATTGCTTCCCACTGACCCTGAAAGAAAGCAATCTGATATAGGGGTTATATTTATAACCATGCAAAACACAAATGTGTTGTGAGATAAGAAGTAGATCCAAATGGAAGGAAGAAAACATTAGAGATAACAAAATTACATAAGACAACTTTTAAAAATTGAAGTTAAGGAGCTTTGGTTTTCATTTAAACTCCACAGTTTCTTCTCTGAATATAACATTTTTCTATCACCAGTCTATTAAAATGATCTTTTTATTGCTTAAATGCATAAGTGCATCATGATTGATCATCAACTCAAGTTGTTGTTAGTCTGTATAATGTATTTATGGTTCTACACAGCACCAATTCATGCAAGTTTTTCCAGGTTTTCCTGAAATCCCATTCCTTATGATTTCTTAAAGCACAATAGTGAATACATATACATATTCACATACATATACCACAATTTATTTAGTCATTCCCCAATTGATGGGCATCCCTCAGTTTCCAATTCTTTGCCACTACAGAAAGAACTGATATAAATATATAATATATATATATATATATATATATATATATATATATATATATATACATGATTTTTACAGCTTTTCATGATCTCTTCAGGATATAGAACCAATTTGGTACTGTTGGATCAAAGGCTATGCACATTTTTATAGACCTTTGGGCATTATTCCAAATTGCTCTCTAGAAAGGTTGGATCAATTCACAACTCCACCAAGAATGCATCAGTGTCCCAGTTTGCCACCTCCAATATTATCCTGTCTAGTCATATTGGCTAATGTGAGAGGTGTGAAGTGGTACCCAGGAGATGATTTCATTTGCATTCCTTTAATCAATAATAATTCAGAACAAGTTATTTTAGGGGTTTTTTTTGCAAGGCAAATGGGGTTAAGTGGCTTGCCCAAGGCCATACAACTAGGTAATTATTAAGTATCTGAGGCCAGATTTGAACTCAGGTACTCCTGACTTCTGGGCCGGTGCTCTATCCACTGTGCCACCTAGCCACCCCTAGAACAATTTTTCATATGATTATAGATAGCTTTCATTTCTTTATCTTAGAATTCTGATAGATAAGTCATTGATATAATTAATTATACTAACATTTTTCCTAATGTTGAATCAACCTTGTTTTCCTAGTATAAATCTTGGCTGATCATAGTGTATTATCCTAGAGATTACTTGCTGTAACTGAATTGCTAATATTTTATTTAGCATTTCTGAATCCATATTCATTAGGGATATTGGTTTATAAATTTCTTTCTCTATTTTGATTCTTACTAGTTTAGGTTTCAGCACCATATTGGTTTCATAGAAAGATTTTGGCAGAGTTCCTTCTTCAACTTTTTTTCAAATAGTTTATATAGAGTTGGAACCAATTGTTCTTGAATGTTTGATAAGAATTCACTTGTGAATCCATCTGGCCCTGGAGATTTTTTCTTAGGGTGTTCAGTGATGGCTTCTTTATTTTCTTTTTCTGAGATAGCTTAATTTAAATATTTAATTATCTCTTAAGCAATTTTCATTTTTGCAAATATTCATCCATTTCACTTGATTATGAAATTTATTTGAATACAGTTTGATAAAACATTCTGAATTATTACTTTAATTTCCTCCTCATTGATGGTGAATTTACTTTTTTCATTTTTCATGCTAGTAATTGGGTTTTCATCTTTCTTTTATGAATCAAATTGAGCAAAAGTTTATCTATTTTATTGGAGTTTACAACAATCCAGGTTTTAGTTATTGGTTCAATAGTTTTCTTGTTTTTGATTTTATTAATTTCACCTTCAATTTTCAGAATTTCTAATTTGGTGTTTAATTGGAGATTTTTAATCTTTCTCTAAATTTTAGCAGTATGCTCAGTTCATTGATTTCCTCTTTCTCTGTTTTAATCAGGAAAACATTTAGAGATGTAATATAACCCCTAATAACTGCTTTGACTCTATCCTATAAGTTTTGGTATGTTGTCTTGTTATTGTCATGTCTTGGATAAAATCATTATTTCTTTAAAATGAGGTTATTGAATTTTCACTTAGTTTTAGGTCTATCTCTCTATGACTCTTTATTGCACATGATTTTTATTGCATCATGGTCTGAAAAGGATACATCCAATATTTCTGCCTTATGTATTTGATTATGAGGTTTTTACTGATCACAGTCAATTTTGGGGTAATTGCCATGTACCACGGGGAGGGGGGAACTATTCCTTTCTATGCTCATTCAATTTCCTCTAGAGGTCTATTATATATCTAAGTTTTCAAACATTCTGTTCTCTTCCTTAATTTCCTTCCTTGTTTATTTTATGTTTAGATTTTTCTAATTCTGAGGGAAGGAGGTTGAGGTCCCTTCACCAGTAGAGTTTACTGCCTAAGTAATTTGAACACTATACAATTTGGTGCATACATATTTAGTATTGTAATTACTTCATTGTCTATGGTACCTTTTAGGAGGATATAATTTTCTCCTTTATCTCTTTTAATGAATTTCTTTTTTTCAGATAAAATTTCCTACCCCTGATTTTTTCACTTCAGCTAAAGCATAATGAATTCTGCTCCATTTATCTTTACTCTGTATGTATCTGTCTGGTTCAAATGTATTTCTTGTAAGCAGCATATTGTGGGATTCTGGTTTGTAATCTACTCTGATCTTAACTTGCACTTTTATGGGAGAATTTGTCCCATTCACATCCAAAGTTATAATTACTAACTTTACATTGCCCTTCATGCTATTGCTCTTCCTTTTGTATCTTCCACCTTTCTTTTACCTTATCCCTACTCACCAGTATTTTGCTTCTGAATATCCCCTATGTTTACCCTCTCCTTTCTACCCTCTCCCTTTTCTTTTCCTTTCCCCCTTTTCTCTTTCTTTGTACTTTCCATATATCATTCTTCACTTCCCTCCTCCCCCACCTGCTGCCCTTCCCTTTCTAATACTTGAATGGTGAGATAAATTTCTAAACTCAACTGAATGTCTGTGTGTGTGTGTGTGTGTGTGTGTGTGTGAATGCCTTTTTTTGCTAAACCTTTTAACAGTTACATTCAGGAAACTCTCACTAACTCCTTTCTTCCCCTCTATTGCTATAGGTCCTTTGCATGTCTTCACGAAATGTAATTTATCCATTCAACTTCTCTCTTTCTCCCATCTCTTTACTGAAAAAAAAGTACATGTGTGTGTATGTATGTATGTATGTATATATATAATATAGAGATATTAATGAAATATATGTATTTATATATACATATATGTGAGTGTATGTGTGTGTGTGTTTACACCATTTCATTAGAGTCATGGACATGTGAATTTCCATATCTTCTGCTTAAGTATATTCCCTCTAATAGAGTTATAATTCTCAAGAGTGATGAGAATCTTCCTTCCAGGTAGGAATTAACCAGTTTAGGCTTACTAGATTACAGTTTTTCTTTTCCCCTGTTTATCTTTTCATGTACCTCTTGAATCTCTTGTTTCAAGATTAAATTTTCTGTTTAATTCTGGTCTTTTCATCAAGAAAGATTGAAAGCCTACTATTTCATTAAATGTCCATTTATTTCCCTGAAAGTGAAGACACAGTTTTGCTGGATGATGGATTCTTGGTTGTAGTTCAAACTCCCTTGCTCTCAAGAATTTCATATTTCAGGTCTGTTGATCCCTTTATGTTTAATGCAACCGGATCCTGTGTAATCCTGACTATGGTTCCTTTGTATTTGAACTGCTTTTTTTCTGGTTGCTTTCAGGATTTTCTCCTTGATCTGATAGTTCTGGAGTTTGACCACAATATTCCTTGGTATTTTCATTTTAGGATCCCTTTCAGGTGGGGATTGATGGTTTTTTTCAATGGCCATTTTACCCTCTGTTTCCAGGATAGCAGGGCTGTTATCCTTCACTATATTCTGAAGTGTGGAATCCAGGCTTTATTTTTGTTAAGATTTACAGGTAATCCAATGATTCTCAAATTGTCTCTTCTGGATCTCTTTTCCAGGTTGGTGGCAGTAAGGTATTTTACAGTTTCTTCTTTTTTTTTCAATTTTTAAATTTTATTTAACAGATTCTTCGTGTCTCATGAAGTCATTAGTTTCCACAAATTTCAATGTTTTTTTAAGATAATTTTCTTCATTTACCTTTGTATCTCCTTTTCCAATTAATTCTATTTTTGAAGGAGTTGCTAAGTTTTTCCATTTTCTTAATTGTGTTTTCAAGGGAATCATTTTCTTTTTACATTTGTCCAGTTGTGTATTTAAAGAGTTTTATTTTCTTCCATTGCTTTTTTTGTAAGATGTTAATTTTCTATTGAAATTTTTTTCAATTTTTCCATTTGATTTTTAAACTCCTTTCTGGTCTCCTTTTTGGTCTAGAGATCAATTCATATTCTCCTCTGTAGCATCATCATTTCAATCCTCCTTTTCTGAGCTAGTATCCTTGTCTCCAATGTAGCATTCAATCCCTTTTTTTGCCTTGACTTTTCTTCATTTTGGGATCTTAGTTTTCCCTAGGGTCTTGTTTTGGAAGAGGTGCTGTTTTGTAGATCTTTAATTTTGAGATCCCTAGAGGTCTTGCTAACTGGAGTTAGGAACCTGAAGCTTTCTCTGAATTGTTTGTGTTGTTGTCAGTGACTCACTCCTTAAATTTAGGGCTGAATCTACACCAGGCTCTGTCCTGGTAATCTGGTGCTGGGGAAGATCTAGTCAAGGTGTGAACACTTTGGACTGTTTGTGTGTTTGTGTTGTAGAAAGTCAGATAATCCCACAGGAAATATGAGGACTGGCTGGAAATGTGGGGTTCATGACCTGAGTCTTCCAGACCAGCCTAGATGACTGGACAGCTGCCCTGGAATTCACTAGAAAGAATTCAACCTCCATGTTTCTCAGGCCAGTCCCCTGCCTCACCCTTTCACCCTTGCACTGGGTCTCTGCTCTCTGTTCTGGGCACATCCTAGCTCTCTCCTGACAGACCTTGCTGGGAGATGTTCCCTTCTCTTCTTCTGAGGGTTCTGTGGATTCAAAAATCTGTTAAGAGGTTTGATTCATGCCAGTTCTGAGGAAAAGCCAAGAGAGATTAAAACAATGTCTTAGTTCTCTCCACCATCCTGGCAGAAATCCTTGATCAATTCTATGTTTAAAGTTACTGTTAACTTTTTGCACCTTTCCTGATTGCATTTTTGGAGGAATTATTTTCTTTTTTTCATTTGCACAAATGTATTTTTAAAAGATTAATTTTCTTCAGTCAATTTTTGTTCTTCCTTTTGCAACATGTTGAATTTTTCTTGCATTTCCTTTCTCAATGTTTTTCCTTGATTTTAAAAATCCTTTTTGAGTTCTTCCAAGAAATCTTTTGGGGCTGGAAATCAATTCATATTCTCCTCTGCAATTTCACATGGAGTACTTTTCTGCCATCCTCTTCTAAGGTGATGCTAGCCTATCTTTATCTCCAAGATAACTTTATATAGTCCAGTTTTCTCTGATTTTTCTTACTCATTCTGAGTTTTATTCCTGGGTACCATGCTGAGGATTTTGTGTTAGGGGAAGGACCTACTTTCAGGCAATCTGCTTTTAGAACTCTAGAGGTCTTTTTTGCCTTTTGAGTTGGGAATGTTAGTGACTGGCTGTCTGGGTTGGGCTGCCCAACCCAGTCATACTGGCAGTATTTCCAGGTTTGGTGCTCTCCCAGCTAGTCTGCTGAGCCATTGTCCTGCTGGACCAGGACTCTAGGGGCCTCAGCTGCATATCAATCCTGTAGCTAATTACCTCCCACTGGTCCCATCTGTACCTTTCCCCTGGTCTGGGTTTCAATTCCCTGCTCCTGGTAATAGTCCCACTCTGCCTAGACAGAGCTTGCTGGAAAATGATCCAATTTGTTCTTTTCTGGATTCTGTTGCTCCAGAATCTGTTTAGAGGCTTGATTAATGGTACTTCTAAAGGCCTAGGAAGCCTTCTCTTCACCATCTTGTCTCTGTCCCCCTGAAAAATGCTATCCCTCTCCAGAGAAAGAACTGATGGAATTTGAATGAAAATTAAAGCATTCTGTTTTGCTTACTTCATTTTTCTTGTGTTTTTATTCATAATCAAGGTCTCACACAGTGTGCCTGGCAATCTGTCTTTTTTTCTTTTGTACTGGAAACTTTCGCTAGGAAAAATCCTTCTATCTTATCTTTGTTTTAGAACGTTTCTTGTGTCACTGAGGGTGTAAGAGACTTACCCAAGGGTCCTTCAGCTAGTGTGTGTCAGAGACAGGATAAGAATCCAGTCTTCCTAACCATAAGTTTTGTTTTTTGAGTTGCTTTACATTACTGTTATAAATGGCTTATTTATAAGAACTTTGTCAGAGTTATTAAAATAGCTTTTTTAATTAATTAACTTTTCTGCAGAAAAAAAACTGTTTCCCCTAGTGGGAAATGTTTCTGAGTTGCAATAATTTTCAGTCTTATATGCAGTTTGAAAGGTTTTCTCCTCCCCTCTGAGCAGTCACTGGTCTGAATCATCAGGGTTACAAACTAATCAATACCCCATACCACTTTCCAATATGTTTGCCCTACCCTGGTCATTATCCTGATGAGCACAGGGGAGTATATAGAAATATGTATGAATTTCATTAAGCAGATGCACTTGCAGAGGACAGGGACCCTAGATCTACCATTGAGTAAATGGAGCTAGTTTGTGACCTCCCCCTGGAGGTAAGGGGACCTCACTGAGTCCAATGATTGGTCAGGGTCATTTTTTTGTCCCCCCTTTAGTCTTATACTCATACCTGCAAGTAGGCACAGAAATCACAGGCATACCCCAGTCTTTGTCATATCTTATACATCCTCCTCCATGTGGAAACCTACATTTCCACAATTATTAACATAGAAATATATTTTGCTTGATTACACACACACACACACACACATACACACACACACACACACACACACAGACCATATATATAACCAATATCAATTGCTTGCTTTTATAAGGAGGGGCATGGAGAGGGACAGAGAGATTTTTAAAACTCCATTTTTCAAGTGAGCATTAAAAGTTGTTTTACATGTAATTAAGGAAAAATAAAATCTTATATTAAAATGGGATTTCTTCTTTTTTGATTCCTGCATTTTTCATAGCATTATTGAATTTTAATTCTGATTTTTAAATAGTGAATGTTGATTAGAATTCCCCCTTAATCACAGGGAATCTTTAACCTTTTGCCTCTTCATAATCAAGGTCTCACACAGTGTGCCTGGCAATTTAAAAAAAATCTGGCTTTTTTTTTTCTTTTGTACTGGAAACTTTCACTAAGAAAAATCCTTCTATCTTATCTTTGTTTTAGAATGTTTCTTGTGTCACTGAGGGTGTAAGAGACTTACCCAAGGGTCCTTCAGCTAGTGTGTGTCAGAGACAGGATAAGAATCCAGTCTTCCTGACCATAATTGTAACATATTTCCTGGCTCATATTAGTTATATTTTTATTGCTTTAATGGAGGGCTCATTGCTGCCATTTCATCATTAAAATACAATAAAAAATATTACAAGAAATAGAAACATTAATATACAAAGCAAACATTTTTGGCAAGATTAGATATTACGTAGTCTGACAAATTATGTATCCGTGATTCAAAAATGGGGTCTAAGTGATAGTTTACTGCTAATTATGTAGTTAACTTCCAATTATTCTGTGGTATGCAGTCAATTGGATTCCATTTAAAATGTTAAATACCATACACATGTTAAGTGGGAGATAGAAGAGCTTAAAGCAAGAGAATCTCTGCCTTCTATAGGCTTGCATTCTTCTGGAGAACATATAATAAGCATATCTAAATGAATACTAGATAAAATATAGCAGGAAATAGCTAAGCAATGAGAGGAATTAGTAAAGCTTCAAAAGAGTCATAAGACTTGTGACATGTGTATTGGGCAGCAGATTAATAATGAGAAAAGTAGCAGTTATTTAGGCAAGTTGATAAATAAAATAAGTATTTGAAAACCAAAACAGGAGCAAATTTCTGAAACTTGGCTATTATAGTATACCTCTTTTTCCTCATTCAGTGTGCCGTTTTCCTGCAAAGTACATAATATAACAGGAGAAAGATAATTAATCATATAGTTAGAGGGCCTGGGATCAAATTTCTTCTTTACTAATTCTAAGTATTACCTGTGACATCTTGAGCAACTCATTTAAAGTTCTTTGGGTCTCATTTCTGATTCCCACAAATGAATTAAATAACTTCTGAAAAACTTTATAATTCTATATTCTGAAAAACTTTATAATTCTAAATCTGTGGGTCACAACAAGAGAAAATGGATTGAAGTGAAACAATTTAGAAATCAATTATAATAAATATGCAAATTAACTATTTAAGATGACATTGACAACATTGTGACTATAGAGGAGGAGCTCCGAACTAACAATAAGAAGATCTAGAAGTTCTAGTCACTTCTCTTCTGTCTACTTTCTATATTTCCTTTTGGGATTCAGTTTCTCTATCTATTAAATTAAGCATCCAAGGTTTTTGTTTCCCTTACCAAAATCCACACAAACAAAGCTTACACATATATAATATGCATAATTTTATTTTTTACATTTATGATACCTAGTTTAGCTACCTAACATGTATGCATGTGGATAGTTACTGTGTATCTCAAAGTCCATGCACTTTAGCTATTTAGATAATTAGATAAGACCTTTTGGGTTAAGGAAAATTTTCAAATAGATTACTCATTCTGGTATCATGCGGGTGACTGATTGAACATTGAGAAACTTGGTGGTCTCTAAGAATTCTTGATTCTTACTAGCTCTGTGACCTTGGGCAAGTCACTTAATTCCATTTCCTTGCAAAATCTTTTAAAAAAAGATTTCTTGAAGCTCTAAGAATATCAATCTAAATAAGCTACAATATGATTCATAGATGCAATGATGGTGATGGCAATGATTACAATAATTATTTATCAAGCATTTTAAAGTTTATAAAACACTTTACACATATGATTTCCTTTAAAAATCACAAAGAATTATAGTGCTGTCAATTATGCTTTGAAATCAGTTTGAACTGGCTCCTGAGAGCCAATTGTTATAATTTTGGCATATTTATGTCTCAGAAATTGGCAAGTGTTACAAATAAGAGTTGATTTATTGTTTTATTGGTTTTCTAAACCAATCTTCATATATTGAGAAAGTGAAGGAGAAAATATTAATAATAACTTAAAAGTGAGTCAGGCACATACACATGTATATAACATATGGTTTTAAGAGAGTCAGGTATAAAATATTTACCAATATGCCACTGATATCAGAAATAAATTTATAACTTCAGTCATATTAGAAACATGTTGATTACTTAAGTAGAAGAATGGATATAGCACTAGACCTAGAATCAGAAAAAAAGTTGAGTTTAGATGCTAACTCAAACCTACGTTATATGACCTAGGCAATGGGATATGTCACCTTATCTCTGTCTAACTCAGTTTAGTCATCTGTCAAAGGAGCATCTAAATAGCATCTATCTCTCTGGGTGACTGTAAGGATCACATGAGATAATAATTATAAAGTTATTTGCAAACTTTAAAATGCTATATAAATATGAGTTTTGTTCCTACTATTATTTTATTTTCTAGTATATGTTAGACACAGTAAATAAAAACCCTGAGTTTGGAATTAAGACAATTCATCTTCATTAATTCAAATTTAACTACAGACACTAACTAGATGTGATTCGTGGCAAATTATTTAAACTTGTTTGCCTCAGTTTCCTCATCTCATTTTTAGGTAGTTTCCTCATCTCTTAAATGGACCAGAGAAGGAAATGTTAAGCAATTTCAGTCTGTTTGCCAAAAAATTCCCAAATGCATGGCAGAGTAAAGAAAGGAATTTGCAGAGTAGCGGCAGCAATTCCCACATACTCAATCCAGATCATTCCAGAAACTTTTACATAATTACTATAACTAAATTCAAGAGTGTCAGAACCCACAAAAAGACCAAATGAGGGGCGGCTAGGTGGCATAGTGGATAAAGCACCGGCCTTGGAGTCAGGAGTACCTGGGTTCAAATCCGGTCTCAGACACTTAATAATTACCCACCTGTGTCACCTTGGGCAAGCCACTTAACCCCATTTGCCTTGCAGAAAACCCCCCAAAAACCCAAAAAACAAACAAAATGAAAAAGACCAAATGAAACAATTTTCCAGCCAAGTTGTTTTGGAAGATTTATGGGAAGGTCTGTTTTACCTGAATTAGAATGGGCCTGCAGCACAGGGGCACCTGGGTCCATGGAAGAAGTGGTGGTTTTCAGACTTCTCAGTCCCAGCATTGTCAAGGACAATTGGAAAGGGCACAAGGAAAACTCCGCTGCAACAGAATGAGCATAGTGCCCAGTCCAGTACAGGTCTTAGCAGAACCCTAGCCTGGGCAACTAGAAGCAAGCCTGGGGAACCATTTGGCAGCTGCTTCCAGAGCACTCAGCCAATTGGAAGTTAAGAGAATCAGGGGAGACTGCAAAAGTCTCTCTGCTATTCCCAGGGCAGGTCTCAGTAACTCTGTACATACTCAGATCCAGGTCACACTCTGGGGCCCCAGTCTCAGGAAAAATAACTTTATTGCCTGGAGGAGTGACCCTCCTCACAGTTCCAGGACTGAGGGGAGTGCTTATTGTCATCCACAGAGCAGAGCTCAGCTCAGGAGAGTAGTCAGAGACTCTTATAAGACTGTCTCTAGGTTTACCAGAAAACAACCCAAAAATCTTCAAAAGCTTGTAACAATGTGTCCTCCACCCAGGAAACAACCCCATCACACAAATGAGTTAAAATTAAGTCATAGGCTGGGGAAATAAGCAAACAATAGAAGAAAAAAATCTGACCATAGACAATGACTTCAGTCCTGTCTAGGATCAAAAAACACAATTAGAAGAAAATAAAGTGAAAGCTTCTGTGCCTAAAATTTCCAAAAAATGTGAATTGGTCTCAGGCAATGGAAGAGATCAAAAAAGATTTTGAAAATCAAGTAAGGGTGGCAGAGGAAAAATTGGGAAGAAAAATGAGAGCCATGTGGGAAAATCATGAAAACCAAGTCAGCAGTGAAGGAATTATAAAAAATTACTGAAGAAAAACACATCTTAAAATCAAATAGAAAAAATCCAAAAGACCAAGAAAGAAAAGCATGCCTCAAAAAAGCATAACTGGCCATATGGAAAAGGAGATAAAAAAACTTTCTGAAGAAAATAGTTCCTTCAAATGTGGAATGAAATCAAGAGGAAGCTAATAATATTGTGAAACATCAAGAAACAATAAACCAAACCCAAAAGAATGAAAAAGCTAGAAGAAAATGTGAAATATCTCATTGGAAAAACAAATGACTTGGAAAAGAGACCCCGGAAAGATAATTTAAAAATTATTGGAGTACCTAAAATTCATGATTTAATAAAAAGAACGTAGACTTCATTTTTCAAGAAATAATCTGGCAAAATTGACAGCAGAGGAAAAATTAAAATTGAAAGTATTGCACCAATCACTGCCTGAAAAGATCTCAAAATGAAAACTTCCAGGAACATTACAGCCAAATTTCAGAACTCTCAAATCAAGTAGAAAATATCACAAGCAGTCAGAAAAAGCAATTCAAATATTGTGGAGCTACAGTTAGGATAACTCAAGATTTAACAGCTTCTACTTTAAGGGATCATAGGGTTTGGAATATGATATTCTGGAAGGAAAAAGAACTTGGATTACAACCAAGAATCAACGGCCCAGAAAAAAAAAAACTAAACATACTCTTCAGGGGAAAAGATGTACCTTCAATGAAATAGTGAACTTTTGAGCTTTCCTGATGAAATGACCTAAGCTAAATAGATAGTTTGATATTCAAATATAGGACTCAGGTGAAGAGAATAGAACAAAAGGGCGCAGGGGTAGGGGGTAGGATGCAGGGAAGTACAGATGGCAATAGCAACTGTTTGAAAAATATTGAAACAATTTCTCTGATGGACTTATGATAATGAATACTATCTATCTCAAAGAAAGCTAACAGTGTCTAAATATAGACTGAAGCACACTTTTTTGGTCTCATTTCACTTTTCTTGAGGTTTCTCTTTCTTTGTGGGGGATTATGTTTTCTTTTATCATAAAACTATTGTAATAATATGACAAAATTTAAAGAAAAGAAAGGAAAGTGATCATCAAAAAAACCCCAAATGAATCACAGTCAGATACCACTGAAACAACTCAACAACAACATCAACAACAACAACAGAATATGTTAATTACTGAACATTGGTAGCCCCATGAATTAAAACAATGGTTTTTTGAAACAGGTGTTTAAATAATGAACTCCATTTTATGACAATTGACTCAATGATTCCATCAATATTTGATATCAGTCCAACAATCTACTCCATGAAATATGTAAGGGCAAACTGACAGATGAAAATCTTTTATCCCCACAAACAACATAGAAAAAATATATGAAAACAGCATCTTTTATGCACCTTTTTAGTTTGTTATTGTTCAATTGGGTTAGTCATGTTGTAGTCTTCATTACTCTGTTTTGAGTTTTCTTGGCAAGGATACTTGAGTGGTTTGCCATTTCTTTCTCCAGCTCACTTTTAAATAATTTGTCATGGACATCACAGTTTGGAAGCATCTTTTTCATGGGACCCCATTAATGGAACTTTTCTTTTTATACTTACTATTTAAAAAAATATTGAAATTAGCAAGATCAATTTTTCTCCAGGAAGTTTATGCATTATAAAGCACATTTACCGTAATTTTTTTCAGTCATCAAATCTTAGTGATACATAAAAGTAAACCAACTCATTGAACTGCAATGTACTTAATAGCTACAACAAACTAAAGATAGTTATAATCCTACCTTGAGGCAGTCATATTCCTTATTTTATATTCTTTTCTTTAAGAATTTTTTAATCATCTGGCTTTTTTAATCATTCTTTCCTCTCCAAATGTCAGTATATAAGGAAGTTGATTTGACAATTTCCGTATCAAGAGCATGTTTCAGACAGTGTGACTGCAACATGTGGTTGACAGATCACACTAGGCAATTTTGAACTTATTCTCCCTATATTGCTCCATTGGTCCATTTGCTATTCTTTAGTTCAGTTTTAGTTAACAAGCATTTATTAAACATCTAAATTTTAATGATACAAAGAAAGGCAAAAACAATCCTTGTCCTCAAGGAATAGGGAACATATACCATATAAGATATATACAAGATAAACTAATATTGGGGAAGCTAGGTGGCGTAGTGGATAAAGCACTGGCCTTGGAGTCAGGAGTACCTGGGATCAAATCCTGTCTCAGACACTTAATAATTACCTAGCTGTGTGTCCTTGGGCAAGCCACTTAACTCCATTTGCCTTGCAAAAACCTAAAAAAAAAGATAAACTAGTGTTAAGGGAGATCAACAAAAACTTCTTGCAATTGTTAGGATTTTAGCTAGTATATTAGTTTCACTAAGAAATAAAATGAACACCCATGTGAAATCTGGCCAGTGGAAAAGGATATAATGAAATCAACCAAATGATGAAAAATGTGAAAAGAAATAGTAATAGAAAGCTATTGAATATCTTTTTTTATTTTCTCCAAATTACCAAGACCCTAGGTCATTTCTCATGATCGCTATCACAGGATCAAGAGCATAGTTTTAGAACTGGAAGAAACATTAGAGGTCATCTAAGTTAACCTTCTATTTTTCAGATTAAAAAAAAAAGATTAGAGGACAAATAACTAAGCCAGGATCAAGCAACTGTTTCATATCAGAGTCAAGATTTAAATCCATGACTGTCTTTTTTTTTTCTGACTTTGAATCCAGTGTTCTATTTTACTAAAGTGCCTCAAAATCAACCATGGGATCTTAATATCAAAGAATTTCACAGATGGAATAATTTCAAGAATTATTTCCTTAGAATGATAGAATCATTGCATTAAACCTAGAAAACAGTTTAGTGGCTATTTAGTCTAAGCATAAACTAACTTAGATGGGGCAAGATATTTCAGTATTCAGGAATGACATGGATAATTTAACCTATTACTTGGCAGAAATTTAGTAGCTAGGGCATTTGCAGGCATGAAAGGAACAAGGGTAGTAGAATAGATAGTAAGGATTCAGGTAGAAGTAGAAAGATTCTTGAAAGTCAAGTCCAACTTCTTTATTTTATAGGTGAGCTGAGATACAGAGGTAAAGTAATTTAACACAGCAACACAGGAATGGCATGTGAAATAAGTCCTTTTGAATCTATATCCAGTGCTATTTCTATTATACTTCTCTGAATACATGATATTAGCACCAAGAAAGCACCTTGCTGCTGAGCTAGACTTTTTTTTTTTTTCAGAAACAAATTCTAAACATTTGTTCAGCCTGGATCATTTAGCTGTTCAGAGAAATGAAAGAAGACAGAGGGCAGGGTAGTTCCTGGTACTTCCTTTTTCTCAGTGGCCTGAATATTATTATATTAGAGAATTTTCTAATTGTACAATTTGTTGATTTGGTCCACTCTTTTCTTCCCTTGCCAGCTTTGATTGAATGTAACTTTGAAAGTCCCTGATCACATGAAGGAAATTCTGATTGAGGCCAAACTGTGGTTTCTCATAGTTAATCTCTGATCTTTTTTCTCTCACCCCAAAATATTTAGTTACAATATTGAGAAAATCACATGAGGCAAGCACTGGGCAGCAATTCCTTTTTCAATTAAATATGAAAGTGATATGTATGGCCAGGCAGCAATAAGGATTATATTGATTATATGTGAGTATGTGTGTATATTTGTACCAAACTTGTGGTTTCATTGATATAAGGAATGCCTGGTGAGGAACCTCTCTCTACTAATATAGGTCTGCACTTGCTCTTCAACTTAGAGACAGACATTTGCCGGGGCCACTGAGAGCTCAGTAGTTTGCTCAGGATCTCAGAGACTTGAAATTGTTAGAGCTAAGACTTGAACTCAGTTATTTCCTTTTTTTTTGAATGTCATCTTTACACATTTATTTTTTTTCATCCATATGGACATGTATATTTTTAAGTTACAAAATTTTCTTCCACCCTCCCTTCCCACTTGCCTGTACTCCATGGTGAACAGTCAGTTTAGCATTGTACATACATATTTTTGGTAAACATGTTTACAGATTAGTCATTTTCCCTATGATGGATTAGGATTAAGATAAAACAATAGATAAGAGATAACTTTTGTAAAGTGTTTATCAGATTCTGAAGGGTTTTTTGTTTTGTTTTTCTTCTTTTGGATGGGGATAACATTGTCCAAAGCTAATACAGTTGTCCCAGCTCTCTGAACTGAGGAGAGAACTGTTATTTCTTTTTTTTCTGAAAGATTTTATTTATTTTTGAATTTTGCAATTATTCCCCTTAATCTTGAGTTCCTGCCCTGACCCCAACAGAAGGCAGTCTGTTAGTCTTTATATTGTTTCCATGATATACATTGATCTAAGTTAAATGTATTGAGAGAGAAATCATATCCTTAGAGAAAGAAAAAAGTATAAGAGACAGAAAAATTACATAATAAAATAGCGCTTTCCCCCCTTAAATTAAAGGTAATAGTCTTTGGTCTTTGTTCAAAGCCCACAATTCTTTCTCTAGATACAGATGGTGTTCTCCATCTCAGATAGGCCCAAATTGTCCTTGATTGTTGTACTGATGGAATGAGCAAGTCCATCAAGATTGATCATCACCCCCAAGTTGCTGTTCTTCTGGTTCTGCTCATCTCGTTTAGCATCAGGATTTCAGGTATTTCTATTATGCCACACTATCACTCTAATGGTAGTATGCTACTGAAATGTGTGACAAGACTCAAAATCATGCTCATTATAGTCTCCTTGAGAGACTATATTAGCTGACAAAATATACTGAACATCTTTTGGCATACAGTATGGAAAAAAGATAGCCCTGGGTTTAAAACTTGACTCTGATTCTATTAAGCTGCATGATTCTGGCTTAGCTATTTGCACTCTGAGTATATTTTTTATCTAAAACATAAGAAAGTTAGCTTAGATGACCTCTAAGGTTTCTTCCATTTCTAAAACTGTGCTCCTGATTATTTAAGAAAAGTGATCATGAGGAAAGTTCTTGAGTATTGATAATCTAGAGAAAATAATAATAAGAAGGTATTCAATAGCTTTATATTTCTATTTATTTTCACATTTTCACTGTTTGGTTAATTTCATTATATAATATCCTTTTCCACTGGCCAGATATTACCTGGGTGTTCATTTTATTTCTTATTGAGAGACCCATTATATTCCAGTAAAAAATACAGAATATTTTTGGCCTATAATATTAGAAAAGTCATTGAAAGAGTAGATTCTTTAAAATGGCACAGCACTTCTAAGCAAATAATCAAGTGTTCCTGGATTATCTTAAAGCACACACATAGTTTTTCTTTTCTTTCTTTCCATCTCTTTCCTCCTCTCCCCTCCCTTTCCCTTTCCTTTCTTTCCTTCCCTTCCCTTCCATTTCCTCCCCTCCACTTCCCTTTCCTCTCCTTGCTTTCCCTCCCCTCTTTTTGCCTCCCTTCCCTTCCCTCCCCTTCCCTCTCTCCTTCTCTCCTTTCCCTCTCCTCCTCTCTTTCATTATATTTAATACTTACAAAGAAAAATTTAGGCCACCATAGGCTTGTTATCCTTACTTATGTCTGTTGATTGAAGATAGAAGAAATTAAAGATAAGCCATGTGAACATTATTTTGGTGAGACTCTTCTGCTAAACACTGAGCTCACAGAAAAAGCACAGGTAGCAAAAAGTCCTCTCTCCCAAAATGCACTTCAATATGTTTTAAGTGTAAAAACCTAATTTAAAATAATGTCAGCATCTTTGGGCTGTAGAATATGAGGCTCAGCATCTTTAAATTATTTAAGAGGTCCACAGAGAGTCAGTTATGCTTATAACGTCAGATTTCCTCAAAGAAAGGGAGAGAGCTAAAGCAAAGTGTTGAATAAGGGTTTCTTGTACAGTTCCATTGAGTTATTTTTGCTTTTCATAATTGCAACAATAGTTCTACCTCCTCAAACTTTAGAACAAAAACATATACATATACACATAAGATTATGAAATCTACTTTGGATATTTGTGTGTATGTGTGTGTGTATGTGTGTGTGTGTGTTTGGTTAAAAACACTTATTTGGTTCTGCTTCAGTGAAATAATTTATCTTTCTAGGTGAGTTGATCTGTTAACAATTATAACTTTCAAGAAATATGAACAGAGATTATGACACTGAAAATCTCTTCATTCCCACTAGTCTTTAAAATCTGTCTCTATACATTTTTTTAACAAGAACTCTTCTGCATTTAAGTAGGCATCTGATATTTTGCTCAGCTGTAAAGATGCCCTGATTTCCACTGAAGAATATTCTCTCCAGTTGCTTGTGCTACAAAAGGAGAACCTTCTGTCTTTCAAGAAAACGTACATGAGGGATAAATTTAGTAGCATATTAATCTACCAAGTTTTCCTTGTCAAAAGGAAAAAAAATCAACAAAACAGGGGGAAAATGCTTTATAATATAGGAATCCTTGGTGATCTGAAGTGATCAGGATCCTGCATTTGTCCTATAGCTATGATTGGTACTTCACTGAGTTTCTGCTAATTACTAGAGGAATAAATGAATATTTCATCCCATCAAGACCTTTTAGAATCCATTATCCATAGGTTTTGAGAATCCTGGACATCTTCCAATGGTTTCTGAATCTTACTCTGAGAAACGTAGTGTACTGGAACTAATTAGCTACCATCTGACTGTTCTTTCTCCATATGTTACAGTCCGTAATGCAGAAATCTAGCTATTTACAGATAGGTGGGCCTCTTTGAGGATGGTCATTTGGGCCTCACCCAAGTCAGGAAGAACCATTCAAGCCCATCCAAAAGCAATTACAGTGTCAAATCATTTTGAAATAGAACTGAAAATTTTCCAATGTCAAGTGACCTCAACCTGAAACTAAACAGTATACAAAACCCGCATCCAATGAAAATATATTCACATCATTTACTAGGTTTTCAGACTTGTCAAAGGCAAGAAAACTCATTAATCACAGAGCCATAAAGGACCCTCTGAGGTCATGTGATTCAAATCATGTCAGATCAAGAACTTCTTGTACTGTATCTCCAATACGTCTTTGTCCAGTCTCTGATTGAAGACCTTTAAAGAGGAAAACAGCAAAGCTTCCCTAGGTAGTACACCTAACTTTCACATAACTCTTTTCATCAATATTTCCCCTCATCACACAAAGTCTAAATTTTTCTCTCTTCAAAGCTTTTTGCTTTGCATGTGTATCAGGGACCCTTCTGGGTAGTCTAGTAAAGTATATGGGCCTTTACTCACAATAATGTTTTTCAATAAATGAAATAAGACAATTATCAAAGAAACCAATTTAATGTCAACACCCCACCCAAGTTTATAAATTGTGGACTAAATATATCTGCAACATTATCCCATTTCTATTAGTTCTACCCTCTATTGCTGAGAAGAACAAAGTCTGTTTCCCTTCTCCAAGACAACTCTTGAAATAGATGAAGATAGTTAAGATGTATTTCCAAAACTTTCTCTGCCTTGGGAAAATCATAAAATGTTTTCATCTTGTTCCTGTGCTTCCTCTATTTTTTTTTTAAACTGACTGTCCTTTTCTGAACACTTTCCAGTTTCTTTATATTTTTCCAAAAGGTGTTGCCTGATATTTAGCACACTAGATAAGATGAGGTCTTAGGTGGGAAAAGTATAAACAGAAATATTAACTCCTTCATTTTAAATACAGTTGCCTTCTTTACTGATGTCTAGAATATATGCTACTTTTGTGACCCTGGGCAAGTGACTTAAACTCTCTTTGCAACAGTTTATAAATGATAATACTCCATAAAATATAGAACAAAAATAGTAGGGAATGGAAACTCAAAATTGTCAGAAAAATGGACTGACAGTATCTTTGACATAAATAAATAACTGAACAGGGGGCAACATTGGTTCTCTGTATTTCTTTTGTGGCATGTTCTATTGTCCTTGTTCATCTTTGCTGTCCTTTTTCTATTATTCTATTATTCAGGATTCAATTTACTTTTAGCGATTCATTGATTTTCTTTTTTTAATTTTTTTGTATTAGTTCACACAAATCTCATAGAGATGGCAACAGAATTAGAGTTGGAATTAACTTTAGAAGACATTAAGTTCAACCCACTCATATTAAAAAAAAGGAAATTGAGGCATAGATAATTTAGTGATACCTAGAGGCACACAACTTCTAGATGTCATGGACTTCCTTGGGGTATGTGTACAATAATATGGTTATTACATTAAAGGATATAGTTTAGGCACTTTTTTTGTATGAAATTCAGAATAGTTGGAATACTTCACAGCTCCACAAACAGTATATTAGTTTGTCTTTTTTGCACAGCCACTCCAATATTAACTATTTGTATCTCTTTTACCATTGTCATTTTGTAGAGTATGCAATGTAGTGTGAAAATTATTCTAATTTTCATTTCTCTTGTTTTTGGTAATTTTAGCACATTTCCATAGGGTTATTTCTAGTGTACAAATCTCTTGAGAGATCTGCTAACATCCTTTAATCATTATTTATTGAAATATGGATGTTAGTGTAGTAAATTTGGGTCCATTCATTGGATTTTTGTTGGTCAAGTTTGATTTATTTCCCCATTATATTATTTCTCTTTTTATTTATGTAAATTATGTGTAAATGTTTTTAACTTTTTGTCAAAAATGTATGTTTCTTCTTTATTCCTGTTATTGGTCAGTCAGTCTGATTATTTGGTTAAAAATTTTTTCTGATGACCAAAGTTGTGAAAGTACCAATCTATTTTTATCTGTAAAAAATGATATTATTGTTTCTATAAAATTCTACTGTCACATAATTGTTATAATCATCTTAAATTATATGAGGCAAACATTATTGTTAACTTATTTTTTGCCAAATTGCCATCCGTATTTATGTACTTGTTTTTGTCACACACTGGATTAATGTTTTTGATTACTTCTTATATCTATTCATCTGTTCCACTGTAACAATATGCTTTTGGTTGCTTTAAAAAAAGTCAATACTAAATTTTTTGGTGACTTGTTTTATAAGTTTTTTATGGTCGAATACTATGTCCACTTCATTTATTCTCCTGCTCCTCTTATTATTTACTTTGAGATGATGGATATTTTGTTCCTCCAAATGAATTTTATTATTTTTTCTAGTCCTAAAATTACCTTTAAGGCATTTTTATTTTCTATCACTTAATTTGTAAATTAGCTTTTAGAATATAATTATTTTTTTCTATCACTATGGTTCAATCACAGTTAATATCATATCTACTTAATCTTCCTTTAGTTGTATAATGAGTATATAGGAAATATATATATATATATATATATATATATATATATATACAATATTATATAAATTTTTATATGTATATATTTATTTTAGGTTCATATTTTGTAGTTATTTTGAATGGATTTTTCACTCTTTCTTTCTTGTTTTCCTAATTTCTTTAGTACTATATAGAAATATTGATCTTGCTTTTGGATTAATTTGTATGCTTTTACTATTGTCATTATTAAAGGTTTAGGTGAATTTGTTTATTCTGGTTACTCTGAGTTATTCAACATTCACCACAATGCCATCTACAGACAAGGAAAGGTTTGTATTCTCTTTGTATATACATGCACACACACACAAACACAGTTTTTACATGTATGAAAATTAACCTTTATTTTAGTTCTTTCTCTTATTGCTATAACTACTATTTATTCAATTATATTAAATAGCAATGGTATAAGGCAAAGCTGCTTCTTGCTGCTTGGATTAGGAAATATTCTAGTGTTTCTTCATTGCAAACAATGCATTTCCCTAACTATAATATATGTATATATGATACCATGACAAGCACATGATTGGATTTGAGTGAGGAACTTTAAGCCAAATGTGATGAGAAAAAGATTCAGGTGGTTCTACCCTCCTCCTTTCTTCCCCTCTACTGCAATAGGTCTTTTGTATCTTTTAATGTAATTCGATTTACCCCATTCAATCTCCTCCATCCTCCCATCATGTTGCTGTCCCCCTTTTAAAGGAAATATTATTTAAAATCATTCTATCTTAGACAAAAGTCATGAGTGTCCACGAATTCTGGCTAAGTATATTCTCTATAGAGTTTCAGTTCTTGAGAGTTATTAGTCTTTCTCCCAGTTAGAGATATAGCCATTTTCATCTTATTGGATAGCCGTCTCCTGGATAAGTCATGGATGTCCACCATTTCTGGATAAGGGTATTCTCTCTAATAGAGTTACAACTCCCAAGAGTTATGAGAATCTTTCTCTAAAGTGGGGATATATAGCCAGTTTAACTTTATTGGATAGCAGTTTTTTTCTTTATTCCCCCATCTTTTAACCTTTTCTTATGTCTCTTGAGCCTCATGTTTGTTGTCCAAATTTTCTATTTAGCTTTGGTCTTTTCATCAGGAAATGTTAGAAGTTTCCCATTTCATTAAATGTCCATCTTTTTCCCTGGAAGAGAAGGCTCAGCTTTGTTGGACAGTGAATTCTTGGCTGCATTCCAAGCTCCCTTGCTCTTTGAAATATCTCATTCCAGGCCCTTCAATCCCTTAATCTTGCTGTGGCCAGGCCCTGCATAATCCTTACTGCGACTCCTTGGTATTTAAATTGTTTCTTTCTGGCTGTTTGCAGAATTTTCTCTTTTATCTGATAGTTCTGGATTTTGGCCACAACATTCTTTCCTGTTTACATTTTAGGATCTCTTTATGGAGGGGAGTGATGTATTCTTCCAATAACTATTTTGCTCTCTGGTTCCATGATAGCACATCAGTTTTCCATCACTAAATCCTGTAATATTAAGTACAGGCTTTTTTTCTTTTCAATGTTTTCAGGATGACCTATACTTCTTAGGTTCTCCCTTCTTGATTGGCTCTCGAGGTTAGTGGTTTTGCTGATGAGGTGTTTTACATTTTTTTTCCTATTTTTCCAATATTTTGGTTTTGTTTAACAGAATCTTGTGGTCTCATGAAGTTATTAGCTTCCACAAATTCCATTCTTTTTTTTAGAGAAGAATTTTTGCATTTACCTTTTGCTAGTCCTTTTCCAATTGGTCAATTCTATTTTTGAAGGAATTTTCCATTTACCCAAGTGTAGTTTTGAGAGAATTACTTTCTTTTTGCATTTGCCCAATTGACGATTAGAGAGAATCATTTTCTTTTTGCACTTGTTCAATTTAGGATTCTCATTTTGTATTTGCCCAATTGTATTTTGTAAGAATGTATTTTCTTGTTGTGAGATACTAATTTTCTCTTGAGTGTCTTTTACCAATGTTTCCAATTGACTTTTAAATGCCTTCTTGATTTCTTCAAGGAATTCTTTCTGGGCTGGATGATTTCCAGACATGCAGACCTCCCCTCCCACTGGTCAAAGACTCCATGAATACACTTGGTTCTCAGACCTGCCTTTCACCACAGTCTCTGTGGTTAATGCTGGTCCTCTGGCTTCCCCCAACTGCTTTCCTTGCACATATCCTCTCTCCAATCCTGGTTCAGCCACGGTTCCCTGAGACAGACCTTTTTGGTAGGTGTTCTCCTAGCTTCTGTTTCTGGGTTTTGTCAATCGTGTTTCTGTTAAGAGGTGTCTTTCATGTTATTTTTGAGGGACACCAGGAGCACTTAACACAGTGCCTGTCTTCTGTCTGTCATCTTGGCCAGAGGTATAAGACAACTACTTTCTAAAGAAGAATTGAAAGTAGTTCAAATGCTATTCTTTCTTCTTTTTTCCCTATTCAGTGAAAATAGGTAATTTACAATAATGCATGGAAAAAAGGAATATAAATTTGAGTTCTTGTGAAATTTGAGAATGAAGAGTAGTAAAAATAGAGGTGAGCCCTTAGAAAACACAAATTGTTTTAGCTTCTTTGTGTAATTATCTTATATGCTTAGAATATGAGTCTATTATAAAATTCTTCATGGAATGGGAAATAATTCATTTTAAAAAATTAAAGAACAAAATCATTTTTATAGAATTATACATCTCTTTATTTATTTGCTTATTCTTAGTTTTGTACAAATGATGTTTTTATGCATTACTGAAATATTCTTGTTTAATAGTAAACATAATAACCCCCCAAAATATAGACCCATATGAGCAATAAAGAGAAAAAAAATTAATAATAATAATGATGATGATGATGATGATGATGATGATGATGATGATGATAAACAGCCAGGTGGTGCAGTGGACTGAGCACTGACCCTGGAGCCAGGAGCACCCAAGCCCAAATCAGGCCCCAGACACCCAACAATCACCCAGCTGTGTGACCATGGGCAAGCCACCTCAACTCCATTGCCCTGTAAAACCCCAAAACACCCAAAATAAAATAAAATAAAATAAATAAAATAAAACAACAACAACAATAGTAATACTACTACTACTACTACTACTACTACTAATAATAATAATAATAAACATGCTTCAGTCTGTGTTCCAACACCTCCATCTCTGTTGTGGGTGGATCACATTCTTGATGATAATTCCATCATAAAAGCTACTTCCATATTTTTCCACCATTGCCATTACTGATCACATCTCCCTCCATTCCTTCTTCCCCACTACCATATACTATATTTTCTCTCTCCTTTCACTCTGTCTCTCTTCTTAAATGTGTTGTAGGGTAGCTAAGTGGTGCAACAGACAAAACCCTGGCCCTGGGGCCAAGAGGCCCCAAGCCCACATACCACCCCTTAGGCCCAGCATCTACCCAACCCCATGGTCCTGGACAGGCCATCCAATCCCAGCCCTTTGCATAAAGTAAAAAAGAAAATGTGTTATACATGACCATTCTCCCCCCATGGTCCACCTTCTCCTTCACTCACATCCCCCCTCCCCCCTTCTCTCCTTCTTACTTCAGATGTCTATACCCCACTGAGTATATAAGCTGTTTCTTCTCCCAGCCACCTGTGATCAGAGCAAAGGTTCTCTCATTCCCCCTTGCTTTCCCCCTTCCATAGCGTTGCAATAACTCATTGTAATAAAAATTATATTATTTAAAATATCTTAGCCTTTTCCACCTTTCCTTTCTCTTTCTCCCATTACATTTCCCTTTTAGCCATTGACTCCATTTATACACTATGTTATATCTTCAAATTCTGCTCTCTCCTGTACTTCATCTATAAAAGCTCCTTCTACCTGCTCTACTAAATGAGAAAGTTCATATGAATATTATCAGTATCATTTTTCTATGCAGGAATACATGTAGTTCATCATCATCAAGTCCCTTGTATTTTACCCTTCTCCAGTCTCTATGCTTTAACTGATTCCTGTATTTGAAGATCAAACTTTCTGTTCAGTTCATGAGGAGCATTTGGAATTCCCCTGGTTCATCAAAAGTCCATCTTTTTCCCTGGAAGAGGATGTTCAGTTTTTCTGGTTAGTTGATTCTTGGTTGCATTCTGAGCTCTTTTGCCTTCCGGAATATGATATTCCAAGCCCTACAAGCTTTTAATGTAGTTGCTACTAGGTCCTGTGTGATCCTGACTGCAGCTCCATGATATTTGAATTGTGTCCTTCTGGCTGCTTATAATATTTTGTCTTTGACTGGGGAGCTCAGGAACTTGGATATAATATTCCTGGGGGTTGTTCTTTTTGGATCTCTTTCTCGGGGAGTTCAGTGCATTCTCTCAATTTCTATTTTGCCCTCTGCTTCTAGGATATCTGGGCAATTTTCCTGTAGGAATTCTTTTAAAATTACATCAAGGCTCTTTTCCTGATCATGACTTTCAGGTATCCCAATAATTTTTAAATTATCTTTCCTAAATCTGTTTTCCATATCAGTTGTTTTTTCAGTGAGATGTTTCACATTTTCTTCTGATTTATCATTCCTTTGGTTTTGAAGTATTGTGTCTTGATTTCTTGTACAATCAGCAGTTTCCCTCAGTTCCATTCTACATCTGAAGGATTTGTTTTCCTCAGAGAGCTTTCTTTTTTCTTTTTCCATCTAGCAAATTCTGCTTTTGAAAGCATTCTTCTCAATAACTTTTTGAACTGTTTTATCCATTTGACCTATGCTGGTTTTTAACATGTTATTTTCTTCAGCATTTTTTGAATCTCCTTCAGTAAACTGCTGAATACTTTTTCGTATTTTTCCTGCATGTCTCTGATTTCTTTTCCCAACTTTTCTTCTTATCTCCCTCATTTGATTTTCAAATCTTTTTTGAGCTCTATCATAGACTGAGGATAATTTCCAATTTTCTTGGAGTCTTTAGATGCGGGGGCTTGTACTTCCTCATCTTCAGATTGAATATTTTGATACTTCTTGGGCTCATTGACAATGTATTTCTCAATGGTGTTCCTCTTTTTTTTTTTTTTTGTTTACTCATTTCCCCTACCTGTCCCTGGTTTTGTGGTGCTTCCTGAGTTTTTGAGTATTATTGGGACACCACTCCACAATGATCTCCCTGTGTGAAGTTTTGTTTTCCCTCCTGTTCTGTGAATGACCACAAACAGAACCCTCTGCCATGGGGTTGAGGTGGTGGGGTGGGCTCCTGCTGTTCTATGTGGGGCCTAGTTTGTGATCAGGATCTGAATGTGGTCAGAGTCCCAGAGTCCTGTTCCAGATACAGAGTATAGACCTTGGAAGTCTCTCTCTACTCCCCTTCCTAGGCTGAGCACTCAAGTCTGGGGGCTCCTGCTTACAGACTCCACCTGCTTTAAGTTCCTGGATCTGGGATGCTGTGGCCCCACTGCTTGCTGAGTACCCTGAGGGCTGGTCTTCATGCGCTTGCTCTGGCAGGTGTCCCCATGCTGATCTTCCAAGTTGTGCCTGGTGCTCCCAGGGTCAGGAAACTTCCCCTGATGCTGTGAGCTGTGGATCCCAGAACCCTGGGTCTGCCTAATGGAAACTGCAGTTCCTTCACTCTGGCAGATGCCCCTCTAACCCCAGCAGAGCCTTTCCACTCTTTTCCAGGTCACCTTGGGCTGCAGAATTGCCTCATTGGATCCCTCTGCAGGTTCTATATCTCAAAAAGTTAGTTACATTCCTTATTTTATTAGTTTTGAAATATTAGAAAGAGAGAGAACCTAAGAGAGGATCTTCTCCTGTCGTCATCTTGGCTTCACCCCCAGCTATATAAAATTATACATCTTTAAGATGATTCCTAGTATAGTGAATTTATTCAGAGGTTGACTCAGTATGCTTACCATAATGTCACTGCTGAGATTTTTTTCATTTTAGATTTTATAGTGCATCCTTATCATGTGAAATTTCCTTGGCAAGTTTAACTATTTGATAACATATGAGTTCCTTACTTTGCCTCTGTATCACCCCATATGCTTGTAATACCACTTTGATATTGATTAATTTAAGGTAAATTCATAATCCTAGGAATTACCTCCTTGATATTGCCTCTGAAAAATCTGTATAATCACTCTGGTGGGAATCATGTATTTTGAGGATTAAGGTACTCTTGATTCCATGTGAAAGAATCAGAACCATAAGGATTTTCTAGGTCAAGCCTGGTACAAAAAGAATTAACTGTTCCCTTTGCTTCTAACAAGGATTTGTTAATTGAATTTCAGAATAGCTACAGGGACTGTGACTGTGACTTCATTAGTATAAGGAACTTCACATTGAGGAAACTCACTCTATCAATGCAGATAGCATCTTTTTGCAATTTATAGGCTAATAAAATTGAATAATATATGAGAAGTTAAATGGTTTGACTAGGATTAAAGGGCCAATATGTATGAGGCTAGACTTGAACTGTATATTTCTGGTTTCAAGTCTTGTTCTCTGTCCTGTATTATTGCTGCCTCTCTACATTTTGAACTCAAATGGATTAGAAGTGAATTTACACAGATAAAAAAATATAGAAAAAATCAGAGAGTATCAATGATCCAAGTAGACAAAAGCTTTTTGACTGGCTAATATGTGTATTACACTACTGATACTGAAAAATCTATGCATAGATAAGACAGATTAAGTGGCCATTGTTATGAAAATCATTTGTAAACCTGCTAGAAAAGTTATTAAAATTCTGCATGATCACTGATCCAGCAATATCTCTATTGGGATAAAATTCAATCAGTAGTCCATATTTCCATATATTGAAAATAGTTATAATAAAATTTTTATTTCATTAGGTAAAATGCTAGTATGAAAATATATAATCTTATTTTTTCACTGTAATAAATGATAGAAAGAGAGCATTTTGGAAAAATTTGAGAATAGCTTTATCTGCTGCAAAATGGAATAATTGGAGCTAAAAGCGGTTGTATATAAAAACTTGAATGATACTCAATTTTAAGGAATGCAATGTGGAGCCCATGGAGCCCCATAAAACTAAATGAAAACACAGAGAAGAATGAAAGGAAATACTAAAAAGCTGTCTCTCAGAAAAAAAAAAGTCATTCACTCTACAAGGAAGTAAGAAAATAAGTATGAAGATGATTTTATTACATTGATAAGAAGTTCATTGGTGAATTAAGAGAGCAATTTCATAAAAAAATCAAGAAGTAGAAGATATGTTTGAGGAGGATGAGTGAGAGGGTGGTGAGAAAAATATATATATACATACATACACACACATACATATATTTTCAGAAGTTTGGTATTGAATGGAAAAGATAAAGCAGTAGTTTGAGTGGAGTGCAGAATTAGGTGAATGTTATTTCAGAATAGGGGAGAAATAATGTGCTAAGGGAAATATCTGAAATAATTGAAATATTTTCTTAATGGATACTTAAAAATATCTATATTCTTTAGTATTTTATGGCATATTCACAAAAAACAAATCAAGTGCTATCATGTACATCTCATAGTTATTGTGAGTGCAAAATGAAAGAATATTGTAAAATACTTTGAAAATCTTAAAATGTTATGTAAATACTTCCTGTTAGAACACAAACAAAAATTAAACATAAAAAATAATAAAGATATCCTTTATATATACACTTCAATTAAATAATATGTTAGTTTGATTCGTAGAACAAAGCAGATAAAAACCTAAATGGAAATAATAATAACATATGGAATAATGAGGAAATGGTGGAAAGAACAAATTATAGAAATAGTTAACATGTTAAAAGAATAATAATCAGACAGCACATTAAAATTTCTGGAATTCAGTCCTCAGAGGAAAATTACATCCCAAAACACATAATTAACAAAACAAAAAAAGGAAAGACTAAATAATTAAGAATGCTTTCAAAAATTTCTAAATAAATTGTCTTAAAAACCTCTTGTAAACAAGAGAAATGGCTAAAATAGAAAGTCATAAAATTATAGAAATGCACATTAGAACAAAGTTGTCCTTTAAAAAACTAATGAAATGATAAAACGTTGACAAATTATTTTATAAGGAGGGTAAAAAATCAAATTGGCAAAAGGAAGGAAAAATGTGAAATATAGAAGAAACAAAAAGTGTTAGCAAAGATTACTATATTCCCTCAAATACAAGCAAAACTGTGGAGTAAAAAGAAATATAAAGTTATGTATAAATAATTAAATATCAAAATAAGTTTTTTAAGAATTTGATATGATATTAAAATAATTCATAGAAAAATATTAATGTTAAAGATAAAGATAACTGATTTTTAAAATAGCAATATAAATAAATTAAACTTTTTTTTCAAGAAAGCTAAAAGAGTTAATTTAATCAGTATAACTTTTGGGGTTTATATATTAGAGAATCTAACAAATATAGTAGCATAGTGTTTGATAAACCCTCAGTCTCTTGTAAAATATACTAGAAAACCTTGACTGCATTTTGACAGAATTGGGTTTAGATTAATACCTGACAGCATGTATCAAGATAAACTCAACATGCATGCATATCTGTGTAGAAAATTTGTTTGATAAAAGTTATATATCAATTTTATTTAAATTGCGGCTGATCCAAGTGAAATAAATTGAAAATTTTCCAAAAACTCCCAACTATAAGCAATTATATGAAAAATATGCTCTAAATAATCAAAATATACATCTAAATCAGTAACTTAAGAACACTTTTGGGTTCTCACTTCCCTTAGATTGGCAAAGATGACAAAAGCTGAAAATGACAAATGCTGGAGGAAATATATGAAAACAAGCACATTATTATACTCTTCACAGAGCCATAAATTGACCCAATGATTATAGAAAACATTTCTCAGAAAATTGTCAAACTTGAATATATTTTGTTCTAGTTGTACCACTGTTAGGTCTGTATTCAAAGAAATTAAAGAAATTTTTTAAAAGGATAAAATATAGCTAAATATACATAATAGTTGTTTTTATGGAACCTCAAATTGGAAACTAAGGGAGTATAATTTTATTGGAGAATTAATGACTAAACAAATTTTGCAGTAAGTTATTAATGAAGGTTAATTATGACATAGATATGAAGAAATTAATAATTTAAGAGGAAACTGGAAATATCTTTATGAACTAGGTGAATGACTTATACAATGAAAACAACATTATAGAGTAAAATAAAATAGAAAGACCACAGAACTGCAATCACTATAATGATAAACCCACAGGAATGAGAAAGAAGCATATTACTTGTCTTTTCAGAAATGTTGCGTATCTGTATATCTATATATGAATACCATGGAAGTTTGTTTGCCTAGACTCTAGAGATACATTTTTTCAAGTTTTAAAATTTGTATTTTCTTTTGGGATGGGGGTTATTCAGGAGGGCTACATTAATCAAATACGTATTTCTTGAAAAATGAAAAAAATAAACTATTAAAATTGACTAGAAATCATTTAATTCCTTAATTGGCTGAATATAAACAACCCAAACTAAACATACTATTAAACAAGCCATGAACATACTAATAAAGAAACATTGGTGATGGTAGAGGATTGAAGATCAGGGGTAGTCCAGATCTATTTTCAATAATATTTAATCAAATTTCTAAAAAAATAGTTAATACTTATTTTTTAAATTTTTTCTCAACTCACTGGGAAAAAATATGACTCCATTCAATATATGTAAAATTCCACAATTAACCTAAAAATGGAATAAAGGAAGCAAAAATAATGCAATACTAGCTAATAATATTTATTCATTTGTTCAGAAATGTCAAGTAAATCCTAGCAAATAGAATATAGACATATACGTAATCATTATGAAGTTGTGTTTTACTTTGTATGCAAAATTGTTTCAACATTATTAAAATGATGAACATAATTTAGCATAGCAAGAACACAAAATTCTCAAACCAAATATTTATATTAATAGATACTTAAAATACTTTGACAAACTACAACACTGCTATAAAATACAAATATATAAATCAAATATATTATGGGTACTTTAATATGACAAAAGTATTTTTAAATATATGTTCACATTCACATATATAAATATATATTTATATATCTGTGTGTGTGTTTGTGTGTGTGTGTGTGTTTGTGTGTACGTAAAGTATCCTATCCAAATAGTAACCCTGAGTGAAAGAAGGTTGGCAAATGAAGGGTAGCTTACTGAAGTTGGAAATGGATTTACATTTGTCTTGGAGAAGTTGCAATGAAGGGGAGTGATTTGAAGCCGAAGTTGCTTTTATATTCAAAATTAATATAATCAACATTCTTGAATGCCTACTGAAAGGAGTGAATGACAGGATAATGAAAATGAGATTGCCACTTACAGGAAAATGTCATGCTACCATAATTAGTGCCTATGATCCCATCATGATAAACACTGAGGAAGTCAAAGAAAAATTTTATGAAGACCAGAAATCTTTATCATGTACAAAATCAGGATAAGCTTATAATTCTGGATGACTTTAATGTTTGATTAGGTTTAGATTACCACACATGGCAGGGAGTCCTTGGGAGGAATGGCGCTGGAAACAGTAACAGCAATGTTTACCTACTACTGAAGACTTATGCATCTCATGACCTTCTTATCACAAACACTATCTTTTCTTTTCTGTTTACAATAAAACATACATCCTTATAACAAATAATGGCAATTAATAGACTGTGATTGTAAGGAGACTGCTATACTGATCACAGACTCATCCTCTTTCCAACTCAATTGAAGCTGTGGTGCCAAGGCAAAATGACTACTAGAAGAATGAATATCAAGAGATTAGTGTCTCTCTGAGCAGGAATGGTTTGTTGCTAACTTGGAAGAAAACTGAGTCAATACACAGATGACAGCAATGGGACAAAAAAGAGTGGGTAACTTTCAGATATCTGGCATACAGCACTGCATTTGCTCATCTGGATCAGAACACTCACAAACATTGACTGGTTTAATGAAAATGATGAAGAAATACAGAACCTACTAAATGGAAAATATCAACTCCACAGAATTTGCCAGCATGTTGGTTCATCTGTTTCTAAAAAGGCAGTATTCAATTGCATCAAAAGTAAAGTACAAGTGAAGTTTAGAGAGATACAATAGTCTTATGTAGATACACGATTCACATAGGGTAAGTATTCACAAGGGGGTCAGGGGAAGCAATATTTGGATATTCTGAAGATCTCTCTTGAGAACTTTGAAATTGAATGCACAGACTGGGAGACACTGGCCTAGGACTAGCCAGCATCATGTTCCCTCAGAGAGGTTTCTCTATGAGCAGGACAGAATGGAAGCAACTCAAAGGAAATGGAAACTCTGCAAGTTAAAGTATATATCCCAAATATTCACGTGAATGATTTGTGCCTGACTTGTGATAGAGCATTCCTACATGGTTTTATTCTGATCAGCCTCAATTAAAGAAATGGTAATTTGTCTCTAACATAGTGATGTCATTTTGGTTTTTTTACATGATGAAGGACAAAAACCATCACCACTCTGACTCTGTTTCTTTCTCTGTCTCTGTCTCTGTCTCTGTCTCTGTCTCTCTCTCTCTCTCTCTCTCTCTCTCTCTCTCCCTCCCTCCCTCCCTCTCTCTATGTATTGATGACCTCTGTAAATTTTGGATTAAAAAAAATTAAGTAAATGCTTTAATCTCTAGAATTGTCCTATTTAGGGACAATCATTTCAACAAAGAGCAAGCGAAATTTGTTTAGCATACATGTTTATTAATATTTCTTTAAGCTTTTTGATGGTGCAGTCACATGGAGAGTCTGGCTAGAAAACCACCCCCCAATGGAGTTTTGGGATTTTGGGGATTTTGGGGGTATTATTGTACCTTCCATATCCTAAACTGGATCTGAAAAAAGCTGTTTCTGGCTTTATCCATCAAGGGAACAACCTCCAACTTTGAATGGGGCTGGATATTAGACATATCTCCTAGAAGGTCTGTACAGGAGGACATGCCAGGAGAGAAAACTCCTCCCAGGATCTTTGTGCCTTAACACTAATGCTAAGACCTCCCCAAAGCAAGGGAACCTTTCCAATCCTGGATGTTGGTATGAACCAGTGATCTTTGATTTAATATTAGAGGTCATCAATATACAATCTCTAACTCTCTATGTCTATCTATCTCTATCTGTCATCTATCTCTCTATTTCTCTATCTCTCTCTATCATCTCTCTGTCTATCTATCTCTATTTGTCTATCTATCATTTATCCATAAATCATTTATCTGTCATCTATAATTTATCACTCTATCATCTACATCTATCTATCTATATTATCTATCTCTATCTATTAATCTATCTATCACTCTGTCTTCTACCTTTATTATACATCTCTATTTCTATCTCTTTCAATCTATCGTCTGTATCTATCTATCTATCTATCTTTCTATCTATCTATCTATCTATTTATCATCTATCTATATTATCTATCTCTATCTATTAATCTATCTCTCTATCTTCTACCTTTATCATCCATCTCTATTTCTATCTCTTCCAATCTGTCATCTGTTTATATCTATCTGTCTGTCTATCTATCTATCTATCTATCTATCTATCTATCTATCTATCTATCTAGCCATCCATCTAGGCAGCTAGTTGGCACAGTGAATAGAACACTAACCTTAGAGTCAGGAGAATGGCAGTTTGAATTCCACCTCAGGTGCTTCACAAGTACTAGATTTGTGACCTTGGTCAAGTCAGTTAATACTGATTGCTTTGCATCTAGGGCCATTTCTAGTTATCCTGATTTATATTTTCTTTTTTTTTTTTTTGGAGGGGGAGTGGATAGTATTTTTGATTCTAAGTCCTTCAGAGTTGTCTTGCATCACAGTATTGCTGAGAAAATAGGTCATTGACAATTTAATGTTTTTCAGTTTTGCTGTTACTTTGTATAAAGTACATTTTGCTTTGCATCTGCTCATTTAAGTGTTCCCTGTTAACATGTACATTTCTTTTTTATTTTTTAAATTTACATATTTATTTATTTACACATTACAAAAATAGTCCTGTTGAAGAGTAAAGATAGTACCCCCTCTCCACCAAAAATAAAAGAAAACTCATGAGAAATAAAGTGAAAGAAAGAGAAAAAAATATGCTTCAGTCTGTGTTCAGATACCATCAGCTCTCTCTCTCTGGGGTGGATTGCATTCTCCATCACAAATCCATCAGAAGAGTTACTTCCATATTTTTCCACAGTTGCTATTGCTGTTTGAATTCCCTCCATCCATTCCTCCCCACTATCATTTGTTATATTTCCTCTCTCCTTTCTTTCTGTCCCTCTTCAAAAGTGTGCTATGGGCAGCTGAGTGGTGCAGTGGCCAGAAGGTCCCAAGCCTATATCTTACCCCAGAGACCCAGCAACCACCCAGCTTTGTGGTCCCAGACAGGTCACTCAATCCCACCATACAGCAAAAAGTAAAAAAAGAAAATGTGTTGTGTCTGAATACCCTCTCCCACGATGTATCTTGTCCTCTATTGCCTATATCCACCTCTCCTCCTTTGTCCCCCCCTCCTCATCCCAGTTCTCTCCTTCTTCCTCTCCTATACCCTATTAAGTATATATGTTGTTTCCTCTCTGATGAGAATGTAGGCCCCCTCATTCCGCCCTCATCTTTCCCCTATATACTCCCTTGCAAAAGTATTTTCTTGACTTTTTTACATGAGATATATTAGTCCATTCTGCCTCTCCTTTCCCTTTCTCCCAGTACATCCACTTTTCATGCATTGACTCATTTTTACAATATATTGTACTTTGAAATTCAGTTCCTTCCTGTGCCTTGCCTATATATTCTCCTTCTAATTTCTCTAATAAATGAGAATGTCCATATGTGTATTATTAGTATAATCTCCCCACACAGTTCATCATTGCTAAATCTCGCATAATTTACCCTTCTCATCCACCCTCTCTATTCTTCACCTGATTCCTGTACTTGAAGGTCAAACTTTTTGTTAACCTCTGGCCATTTCAACAGGAACATTTAAAATGCCTCTATTTCATTGAATGTTCATCTTTTCCCCTGGCAGAGGATGTTCAGTTTTTCTGGGTAGTTGATTCTTAGTTGGATTCCAAGCTCCTTTGCATTCTGGAACATTATATTTCAAGCCCTATGAACCCTTAATGTAGATGCTGCTAAGTCCTGTGTGATGCTGACTGCAGCTCCATGATATTTGAATGGTTTCATTCTAGATGCTTGTATTATTTTCTCCTTGACTTAGGAGTTCTGGAATTTGGCTACAATATTCCTGGGGATTATTTTTTTTTTGGATCTCTTTCAGAAGGAGAGTGGTGGATTCTCGCAATTTCTATTTTACCCTCTACTTTTAGGATTTCAGAGCAATTTTCTTGTAGAAATTCTTCAAAAATGAAGTCAAAGCTTATAACATTCAACTTAGATCAATGCATACTATGGGAACAACATAAAGACCAACAAACTGCCTTCTGTATGAGTTGGGGGAGGGAATCAATATTGGGGGAAAATTGTAAAACTCAAAATAAATAAAACTTTTCTAAAATTAAAAAAAGAAGAAAAATGAAGTCAAGGTTCTTTTCCTGATCATGACTTTCAGGAAGCCCAATAAATTTTTAAATTGCATCTTCTGGATCTGTTTTCCAGGTCAGTTGTTTTTTCTTTGAGATATTTCACATTTTTCTTCTAGTGTTCCATTCTTTTTTTGTTTTATTTTATTGTTTATTGATCCCTTGCAAAGTCATCAGCTTTTTTAGCTCCATTCTACATTTGAAGGAGCTGTTTTCTTCAGAGAGATTTCTTATATCCTTTTCCATCTGGCCAATTATGCTTTTTAAGGTATTCTTCTCCTCATTAACTTGTTGGCCTGTTATTTCCATTTGGCCTAAATTAGTTTTTAACAAATTGTTTTCTTCAGAATTGTTTTGGATCTCCTTGACTAAGTGCTGACCTGATTTTCATGTTTTTCCTACATCTCTCTCATTTCTCTTTCCATTTTTACTCTACTTCCATTACTTGATTTTCAAAATCTTTTGTTTTTGTGCTCTGCCTTAGCTTGAGCCCAATTCCTATTTTTCTTGGAAGTTTTGGATAAAGAAACTTTGAATTTGTCATTTTTCTGAGTATGTGTTTTGATTCTCCATGGGAGCAAAGTAATTGTCTATGGTCAGGTTCCTTTTTTTTGGTTTATTCAATTCACCAGCCTGTGCTCTGATTTGGGGCTATTTCTTGAGCTTTTGAGTGTTATTGGGACACACCCACAGGGACTTCAGTTCCTTCAAGTACTTATGAGAGGGTACAGCTGCTCTTTGGGCCTTACACCCCTCTGCCCTGGAGCTGTGAGGAGGGTCTCTGCTCCAGTATGGTAGTTTGGGGGCTCAGACTGTGACCAGGATCTGAATATGGACAAAGCTCCAGAGACCTGTCCCAGGGACAGAGGAAAGAGTTCAACAGTCTTCCCCCAACCCCTTACCTCCCATGGGCTCAGTGATCAGGGTACATCTGCCAGGTGGCTTCCTGCTGGTTGGCTCTGTGGGCCTGCTTCTATTTCCTTGGGACCTTGGCTGTGCTGAGGGCCAAGTAGGCTTCCTACTCACACTAGCAGAGGTTTCCCCACTGATCTTCCAAGTTGTGCTTGTTGCTCCCTGGTTTGGCAGGGCAGGAAACTGATTCTGCTGCCAGGAGCCAGAGCTCTCAGGGACCCAGGCACCCCATGGACTGTTTCCAGAAAGCTGGGACTCCTTTGATCCAGTCTGGTGATCCTGGTTGCTCTGCTATCCCCTCCAACCCCGTGAAACAGATCCTTCCCACAATCTTCCAGGTTACCTTGGGCTGGATTAGTGCCTCACTGGATCTTTCTATGGATTCTGTCTCTCAAAAATTTATTTAGAGTTAAAATTTTAAGGTTTTAAAAATATTTTTGAAGACAGCTCTTGGGAAAGCCTGTTCTTATGCCACTATCTTGGCTCAACCCCCGTCCCACTACAAATCTAGCCACTGGATCCAGATGACTTTGGAGCAGAAAGTAAGGCTGCTGACTTAGCACAGCTGCCCACTCACTGAAAACAAATTCATGTGCTGGTCATGACATCACCTTGCTGAGGTTGTGGTCTTCTTCGAGTATGAAGGTCAAAAAAAATAACATTATACAGGCACACACATATAGACACACACAGACACATATATGTAAACCTAAAAATGACATGATTTCCTGAAGGGAATAGTAGATAATTTCTCAATAAAGAATAAATATTTACTTCCCTCATAGTTATTTTACATTTCTTAGAATTCTAACAGTATAAATTAGAAAACAGAAAGACATTGGTTGGAAAGTTAAAATGATCTCTATATGCTAATGATATGATGATTCACTTAGGAAACCCAGACCATAGGGTGGAGTTAAGATGGAGTAAATGCAGAGACTCACTAACTTCTCTTTTAAACCCCTCCAATTATCTTTAAATAATGCTGCTAAACAAATTCAGCATACAAAAAAAAAAAGATGAGATGAAACAATTTTATCGCCCAAGACAAGTTGGAAGATTGGCAAAAAAAAAAAAAAAAAAAAAAAAAAAGGTCTGTTGCACTGGAGTGAGAGAGGAACCCAACACAGTACAGGCTGAGCTAGTTCAGCCTGGTCCCAGAAGTCCAGGAACAGGTAGCAGGACAATGAAATCAGTGGCAGTGGGAACAATTTCCTGACCTCTCATCCCTGAAACTGCCAGGGAATATTTGAAATGTCTGCAGAAAATGTCTGTCACATTTGAGTGAGAGTGGAGCACAATCCAGTCCTGTTCCAGAAGACCAGAAATAGCCCTTGAGAGTCATTGAATCAGAGACAGCAGCAGCTATTACTTCTGGAGCTCTCAGCTCACAAATGGTAAGAGGATCACAAAGAAATCTCTTTGGTATCTCTTTGAGGCAGAACTCAGTTGCTTTGTCATTCTCAGTTCTGGCTTGTAGTCTTGAGTCACATGCCCAGGAAGATCAGGGGCAGTAGCACAAGAGATTTTGCTGTCTCATGTCAGTGGGACCCTCCTCATGGTTCCAAGGCAGAAAAGATGCTTGTATTCACTGACAGAGCAGAGCACCAGCCAGGAAAATAGTAAAAAAAATCTCCTTAGATCATTCTACATCACAGAATCTCTGAAAACAATTGGGGAAAAACCTACAAAAGCTTGGGAAAGTGTGTCTCTTCCCTGGAGGCAGAGACATAACTTAACAAAGAGTTAAAATCAAGTTAAAGCATGGGTAGAATAATCAACCAAAAGAAGAACAAAAATTACCACAGAAAGTTGCTGTAATGACAGGAAAGATCAAAATACACGGTCAGAAATTGACAAAGGCAAAGCTCCAACTTCCAAAGCCTCTGAGAAAAATACAAATTGTCCTCAGCTCATGGAAGAGCTCAAAATTTTTTTGAAAATCAAGTAAGGAATTTGGAAGAAAAATTGAGACTAGAAAGGAGAGTGATGTGTAAAAATGCTGAAAAATACATCAGGAGCTTGGTGAAGGAGAAACAATGAAGCAAATAATACCTGTCAAATGGAGTAAGAGGTACAAAAAGTCAGGGAGAAGAATGCCTTAAAAAGCAGAATTGGCCAAATTGAAAAGGGGTTACAAAATCTCATTGAAAAATATACTACTTTCAAATATAGAATAGAGTCAAGTAAAGTTGATTGTTTTGTAGAAAATGGAGAAACAATAAAACCAAAACCAAAAGAATTAATAGCTAGGAGACAATGTGAAATATCCCATGGCAAACTTGCCTAGAATATAGATCCAGGAGAGATTATTTAAAAATTATTGAACTACCTTAAACTCATGATTTAAAAAAGGCTAACTATCATCTTTCTTCTTTAAAAGTTCATTTTATTTTTATTTTCAAATTCTTCCAAACATTTTTCCTGTTTCATACAAATTACATGCTTTTGAATTCCAGTTTTCTACCACCCTCTATTCCAACCCCTCCCCATTGAAGCAAACAATCCAACATAGGTTGTGCATTTAACATATTTCCAGATTATAAATTTAGAATTAGAACTAAGAGGGAAGAAATAAAAACATAAAAGAAGTTTTAAAAAAATGAATAAAGTATGTTTTGTTCTGTATTCAGAATCCATGTGTTTTCCTATGGAATGTGGATGAGATTTTCCATTATAGGTCTATTAGAATTGCCCTTGATTACTGAACTGCTGAGAGGAGGTACATCCATCATCATAAATCATTTGACACTGCTGCTGTTTGTGTATACAATGTTGTCATGGTTCTCTTCACTTCACTCAATATTGCATTATGCAGGTCTTTCCAAGGTTTTCTGAAGTTAGGTTTCTCATGGTTTTTTGCAGAACAATAACACTCCATAAAATTCATGTTCCATAGCTTGTTCAGTCATTCCCCAATTGATGGATAGCAACTCAGTTTCTAATTTTTGCCACTACAAAAAGAACTTCTATGAATATTTTGGCACATATGGAACTTTTCATTATGTTTTTCATTATTTGAATAGTTTATTTGTTTTTTTATCTACATACAATGGTAGATTTTTCCAATCATTTTTTTGCAAGGTTTTGAGTTTTATAATTTTTTCTTCCCCTCACTTTCTTCTCCCTCTCTTGACATAAAGCAAACTGATACAGGTTTTGCATATGTAATCATGATAACCATAGATATAAATTGAATGTGTTGTTACAGAAGAACTAGATCGAAAAGCAAAAAAGAAATCACTAGTGATAACAAAATAACATAATACATAAGAAAACTTTAAAAAATTGATTATAATAAACTTTGGTCTTCATTTAAACACCACAGGTCCTTCTCTGTATATGGATGGCATTCTTCATAGCAAGTCCCCTAAAATTGTCCCTGACTATTGCACTGTTGGAATGAACAAGTTCAAAATGTTTGATCATTGCCCCATGCTGCTGCCAGTGTGCACAATATTATTCTTGTTCTGCTCATTTCACTCAATATCAATTCATGAAAGTCTTTCTAGGTTTTTCTAAAATCTCGTCCATCATGAATTCTTATAGAACAATAATGTTTCATCATGTACAAACACCACAATTTGTTCAGTTATTCCTAAGTTTGTAGATATATGTCTCATTTCACTACATATTTTAGATAGGAGTTCTTTGTCAGAAACATTAGTTGTAATTTTTCCCCCTAAAATTCCAATTCTTTTCCACTGAAAAAAGAATTGCTATGAATTTTTTTGTACATGTGGAAATTGTACCCTTTGTCCATGATGTATTCAGGATACAGACACAGTAGTGATTGCTGAATCAAAGGGTATACACATTTTTATTTCCCTTTGGGCTTAATTCCAAATTGTTCTCCAGAAAGATTGAATCAGTTCACAGCTCTACCAAAAATACTTTAGTGTCCTAGATTTCCCACATCCCTTCTAACACTTATCATTATACTTTCTAGCTATATTGGACAATTTGAAAGGTCTGAAGTGGTACCTCAGAGATACTTTAATTTGAATTTCCCTAATCAATAATGATTTAGAGCAATTTTTCATATGAGTATAGATAGGTTCGATTTCTTTGTCCTAGAATTACCTTTGCATGTACTTTGACAATTTATCAATTGGGGAGTGACATTTTTTTTTTAAAAAACAAATTTGACTCAGTTCTCTACATATTTTAGAAATGAGTCCTTTGTCAGAAACACTACTCATAAATTTGTTTCCCAATTTCTACATTCCTTTTAATATTGTTTGTATTTTGTTCAAAAACTGTTTAATTTAATATAATCAAAATTATCCAATTTGTTTTTTATAATATTCGCTATTTCTTCTTTCACCATAAACTACTTCTCTTTCCATAGATCTGACAAGAAAACTATTCCTTGTTTTCCAAGTTGGTTTATAATTTTATCTTTTCTGCTTTATTCCTGCATCCATTTTAAAATTATCTTGGTATAGGGATTGAGATGTTGGTCTATTCCTAGTTTCTACTATACTACCTTTCAGTTTTCATAGCAGTTTTAATTGAAGAGTGAGTTCTTATCCAAGAATCTGGAATCTTTGGATTTATCAAACAGTAGATTACTGTAGTAATCTTCTTCTATTTTCTACCTAATCTTTTCCACTGATTCACCAATCTATTTCTTAAGCCAGATAGTTTTGATGATTGTTGCTTTAAAATATAATTGTAAATGTGGTATGATAAAGCTGCCTTCCTATGCAATGTTTTTCATTAATTCCCTTGTTGATCTTGAACTTTTGTATGTCCATTTGAATTTAGTTACTAAATAAGTAGTTTAATTTAGGTAGATTGTCATTTTTATTATATTATCTAGATGTACCCATGAACAATTGATATTTTCCCAGTTATTTAGATCTGATTTTATTTGTGTGAAAAGTGTTTTGTAGTTGTTTTCATAAAGTTTCTCAGTCTGCCTTGGCAGGTAGACAAATATTTTATGTTGTCTGAAGTTATTTTAAAGGAAATTTATCTTTCTCCTATATCTTGTTAGTAAGATACAGAAATGCTGAGGATTTTGTGAGTTTATTTTATACCCTGTGACTTCTAAAGTTCCTAATTATTTTCAGTAGTTCTTTAGATTATTTTCTAGGATTCTCTAGGAATTCCATTATATCATCTACTAAGAATAAGAGTTTTGTTTCTTTATTACCAATTCTAATTTCCTTCAATTTATTTTTCTTCTCTTATTAATAAAGTTTGCATTTCTAATACAAAACTGAATAGTAAATGGTGATAACTGGTATCCTTGTTTGAACCCGGATCTTATTGGGAATGCTTCTAACTTATCCTCATTATATATAATGCAGGTCTTTCCAAGGTTTTCTGAAGTTAGGTTTCTCATGTTTTTTTGCACAACAATAACACTCCCTATAATTCATGTTCCATAGCTTGTTCAGTCATTCCCCAATTGATGGATAGCAACTCAGTTCCTAATTTTTGCCACCACAAAAAAAACTTCTATGAATATTTTGGCACATATGGATCTTTGCCACATAAGGATTTGAACATATGGTTTAAATAGATAACTAATGGTTTTAAGAAACAATCCACTTATTACTGTGCTCTCTAATGTTTTCAGTAGGAATAGATGCTGTATTTTGTCAAATGCTTTTTCAGCATCTATTGAGATAATCATTTGATTTCTGACAGGGTATCAGTGATATAGTCAATTATGTTGAAAATTTTCTTAATATTGATCCAACCCTGCATTGCTGGTATAAATCCTGATTGATCATAGTATATTATCTTAGTGATAAGTTGTTGTAATCACTTTGCTAATACTTAATTTAAAATTTTTGCATCCATATATTTAAGGACATTGAACCATGATTTGCTTTCTCTGTTTTGTTTAGATTTAATAGAAGGATTTTAGGTATCATATAAGTAACTACTTAACCTTTTTTTTAAAAAAAATAATTTATATAGAGTAAGAACAAATTGTTCCTTGAAGGTTTGATAGAATTCACTTGTGAATACGTCTGAATCTGGAAGTGTTTTCTTAGGAGTTCATTGATGACTTGTTGAAATTCTTTTTTTCTGAGATAGGGCTATTTTAAGTATTTAATTTCCTCCTTTTTTAACCTGGGAAATTTATATTTTTTGTAAATATTTATCCATTTCAATTAGATTATCAAATTTTTGCATTCAATTTGGCAAAATAGTTCTAAATTATTGCTTTTATTTCCTCCTCAATGGTGTTGAATTCATTCTTTTTTCATTTTTGATACCAATAATTTGGTTTTTCTTCTTTCTTTTTTAATCAAATTACCCAATGGTTTATCTATTTCATTATTTTTTTTCATAAAACCATGTGTTGGTTTATATATTTTTTTTATAAAATCAAGTCTTGGTTTTATTTATTTGTTCAATCATTTTCTTGTTTTAAAATTTATTAATTTCACCTTTAATGTTCAGATTTTTTTAATTTTGTATTTCATTAGGGATTTTAAATTTCTCCTTTCTCTATCTTTTTTAGTTGCATGCTCAGTTGAAAAGAATTTCAACAATTTATCAATGAACATCAATGAACAAGTTCCTTTTACCAGGAATGCAAGTTTGGATCAATATTAGGAAAACTATCAACATAATTGACTATATCACTGACACCCTGTCAGAAATCAAATGATTATCTCAATTGATGCTGAAAAAGCTTCTGATAAAATGCAGCATCCATTACAGAGCATGGTAATAAAGGGATTGTTTTTTAAAATGATATGTAGTATCTATTTGAAACCATTAATAATCCATTAATACATGATGTCCTCTTTATTTTATTCATACAAGCATTTGGAGATATATCCCCTAATGGTTGCTTTGATTGTATCCCATAAGTTTTGGTATGTTCTCTTGTTAATGTCATTGTCTTGGATAAAATCATTAATTCTTTATATGACTTGTTTATGACCCATTAATGCTTTCAAATTAAGTTATTTAGTTTCCAATTAATTTTAGGTCTATCTTTATCCAAGGTCCTTTATTGCAAGTGATTTTTTTATTGCATCATGGTCAGAAAAAGGATGCATTCAAAATTTCTGCCTTTCTGCATTTGATTATGAAATATTTTATGTCCTATTACATGGAAAATTTTTGTGTAGATGCCATGTCCCAAGGAAAAAAAAAGATTTATTCTTCGTTCATCGCCATTCAATTTTCTCTGGAGTTCTATCATATCTAAGTTTTCTACCATTATATTTACCTCCTTAATATTCTTCTAGTTACTTTTGTGGTTAGATTTATCTAATTCTGAGAGAGGGAGGTTGAGGTCTCCCACTAGTAGAATTTTGCTATCTATGTCTTCCTGTAACTCATTTACTCTAACTTTAAGGATTTGAATGCTATATGACTTGGTGTATACATATTTAATATTGAAATTATTTCCTTGTCCATGGTACCTTTTAGAAGGATATAGTTTCTTCCTTTTCTCTTTTAATTAGATCTACTTTTGTACTTGCTTTCTCTGAGATATGGATTGCTACCCTTGCTTTTTTTTCACTTCAGTCATACCATAATATGTTCTGCTCCAAACTTTTACCTTTACTCTGTATGTATCTTTCTGATTTAAATGTGTGTCTTCTAAGCAACATATTGTGGGATATTGGTTTTTAAATCTACGCTGCTATCTACTTCCATTTTATTGGGGAGTTTATCCCATTCACATTCAAAGCTATAATTACTTTATTGCCCTCCATGTTATTTCCCCTCTATTTGTGTTTTTTCCCTTCTTTCCCCTTATCTCTCCTCCCCAGTTTTTTGCTTTTGAATACCCACTGTATTTAGCCCCTTCTTTCCAACTCCTCCTTTTTCTTTCACCTTTCTCTTTTTCCCTTCTTCCTTCCCTCCCTTCTATCAGGCTCCTTCCCTATTCCCCCCCCCCCAATTTCCCCTCCTAATATTTGAAAAGTAAGATAAATAAACTCAAATGAATGTGTGTGTGGGTGTGTGGGTGTTAATCCCACTTTGGGCCAAATCTGATGAGAGTAAGATTCAGGAGGTTATCACTTCCTTTTCCCCTCTATTGTAATAGGTCTGTTGTACCTCTTCATGCAATGTAATTTAGGCCCATTCAATGTCCCACTGCCTCCTGGCTCTTTACTATCCCCATTTTTAATAAAATAGTTTTAAAAATCATTCCAACGAAGTCATGAACATACCATAAATATCCTTTCCTTCTACCTACTTGTATCTCCTCTTATTAGGGTTACAATTCTGAAAAATTGTGAGAATCTTCCTCCCAGGTGGTATTATAAATAGTATAATCTTATCACATAGCAGTTTTTTTTCTTTTCCCTGTTTACCTTTTAATGTATCTTTTGAGTATCATTTGATGATGAATTTTCTGTTTAATTCTGGTCTTTTCATCAGAAAAGATTGAAGATCATCTATTTAATTAAATGTCCATCTTTTCCCATAAAAGAGAAGGCTCAGTTTTGCTGGTTCACAGATTCTTGGTTGTAAACTAAGCTCCCTTGCTCTCTAGAATATCATATTCCAAGTCTTTTGAACCCTTAATGTTGCTGCAGCCAGGTCCTGTGTATTCCTGACTGTGGTTTCTTTACATTCCAATTGCTTCTTTCTGACCATTTTTGACAATATTCTTTGGTGTTTTAATTTTGGGATCTCGTTCAGGAGGGGATTGATGTATTCTGGTTCCAGATAATCAGGGCAGATGTCCTATGGAGTCCAGGTTTTTTTGATCTTCTTCAAGGTTTTCAAGTAGTTTTATGATTCTTAAATTGTCTCTTCTGGATCTATTTTCCAGGTCCATAGTTTTGCCAGTGAGGTATTTTACATTTCTTTTATTTTTTCATTTTTTAAAAAAAATGTTTATCAGATTCTTGGTGTCTCATGAAGTCATTAGTTTCCAGAGATTCAAATCTTTTTTTTTTGTAGAGAAGGATTTTATTCATTTATCTTTTGGATCTCCTTTTCCAATCGGCCAATTGTACATTTGAAGGAACTATTTTCTTTTTTCATTTGCCCAATTGTGTTTTTGAGAGGATTATTTTCTTTTTTGCATTTGTCCAATTGCATTTTAAAGGATTTGTTTTATTGTTAATTTTCTCTTGCATAATGTTAATTTTCTCTTGTATTTCTTTTCTCAATTTTTCCATTTGATTTTTAAACTCCTTTCTGATCTCTTCTAACAAATATTTTGAACTTGAGGCCAATTCATATTCTCCTTTGAAGCTCCACATAGAGTGTCCCTTCTATCTTCCTTTGCTCAGCTAATATAATATCCTTATCTCCAAGGTAACAATATCTATCATTTAATAGGTAACATTTAATTGATCCTGCTTTTTTCTGGTCTTTCTTTATTTGGAGGCCTTTTCCTAGGACCTTGTGTTGGGAGAGGGACTGTTTTGCAGAACTTTGGTGTTGAGATCCCTTGAAGCCTTCTTTACAGGAGTTAGGAACTGCTGGGGTTTACTCTGTAGTTCAGCCAGTAAGGAAAGCCAAAAGTTTTCTATGGATTTTATGTGCTGGAGTAATTAGTAGTTCACTTTCTGGACCTGGATCTGACCTGTCCCTGCACAACTCTTTCTGGATAATCAGGGCTGGAAAGATCTGCTACCCACACTTGTGCTTTGGGGCATGGTGTGAACACTTGTGGCTGTTTCTGTGTTTGTACTGGAGAAAACCAGGTACTCTGGGGGCTCCATTGAAAACACACTAGTGGGGCAACTAGGTGGTGGAGTGGATAGAGCACCAGCCCAGGAGCCAGTAGTACCTGAGTTCAAATCCAGCTTCAGACACTTAATAATTATCCAGCTGTGTGGCCTTGGGCAAGCCACTTAACCTCATTGCCTTGCAAAAAACCCTAAAAGCAGCAGCTGGGAAGCCCTGCTAGAGCTCCCCTGATTTGTCCATCATATACACTGCAAAGACATCTGATGTAGAGGTTCTCAGGCAAGACCTTGCTTCACTGTCACCCATTCACTAGGGCTCTTGTATCTGCCCTGGCTACGTTCATAGTCCACCCATAACAGACCTGTCTGGAAGATGCTCCCCTCTGTTCTCCTGTGGGTTCTATAGATCAAAAATCTGTTAAGAGATTTGGTTCATGTTCGGTCTGAGGGAAAGCCAGGAGAACTTAAAGCAGTGCCTGGCTTCTCTCCACTCTCTAAACTGAATTCCACATTTTAAATTATCTTTTCTGGGATGCAATCCAAGCTGTAGTATTGCCAGATCAATGGTTACAGTTTTATTGTCCTTTGAACATAGTTCCAAACTGTTCTGTAGAATAGTTGGATGAGTTCACAACTCCACCACCAGTGTATTAGTGTCCCAGTTTTCCCACATTCTTACCAACATTGATCATCATACATTTATTGGCCATTTTAACCAATCTGATAAGTGTTAGGTAGTACCTCAGAGTTTTTTTTAATTTCCATTTCTCTAATCAATAATGATTTGGAACATTTTTATATGACTATAGATATTTTCAGTTTATTCATCTAAAACAGCCTATTCATATCTGTTGACCATTTATCAATTGGAGAATGACCTTTGTTCTTATAAATTTAACTCAGTTCTTTTATTTCTTTATTATTTATCTATCTATTGATTGATTGTTCTATTTATTTATTTTGGTTTTTGCAAGGCAATAGGGTTAGAGACTTAACAAAGGTTACACAACTAGGCAATTATTGTTTGATGTTGGATTTGAATTCAGGTCTGACTCACTTCAGGACTAGTACTCTATCCATTGCACTACCTAGCTGCATCTCAATTCTTGATGTATTTTTAAAATGAAAACCATTTTAGCTGTGAACTTGTTTCATATCTTATTGAATTTCTTCTAATTTGGTTTCATTGGGTTTATTTGTTCACAAAATGTCTTTGGGTTTGCTAAATAGGAGATCACTGTAGTCATTTACTACTTTTCTTTTGAACCTATCCTAATCCACTGATCATTACTCTATTTCTTCCCAAGTACCAGGCAATTTTGATAACTACACTTTATAGTATAGTTTTAGATCTGGGAAAGTTAGCCCATCTTCTTTTACATTTTTTCATGTTACCTTGATATTCTTGACTTTTTTGTTGCTCCAGATTAATGTTGTTACTATTTTACCTAGCTCAGTAAAATAATTATTTAGTAATTTGTTTGGTATGGCACTGAATAAATAATTTAACTTGGATAGAATTGTCATTTTTATTATATTAGGTAGACCTAACTATGAGCAATTGCCTTTTTTCCAGTTGTTTAGATCCAATTTTATTTGGACGAGAAGTGCTTTGTAATTGTGTTCATACAGTTTCTGAGTTTTCCTTGAGAGATAATTTCCAAAGTATTTACTGTTGTCCCCCTTATATTCTTGACCTTTTGTTCCATCAAATGAATTCTGTTAATCTTCTTTCTAGCTGTATAAAATACTTTTTAGTACTTTTGATTAGTATTGATGTAAATAAGTAATAGTATTTAGGTATATTGCCATTATGATTCTATTAACTTGGACTAACCATGAATGATTGACATTTGTCAAGTTGGTGAGATCTGATTTGATTAATGTGAAAATACTTTGCAGTTGTGTTCATATAGTTTCTGTGTTTGTCTTTATGATGTAAATTCTCAGGTATTTTATGTTATCTATGGGTAAACTTTAAAAGGAATTTCTCTTTCTATCTCTTGTTTTTGGACTTTCTTTGTAATATATAAAAATATAGAGAATATATGTATATATATATATATATTCTATATATAATAATATATAGAAATGCTCATGATTTATGTGGGCTTGCTTCATATCCTGCAACTTTGCTAAAGTTCTTAATTGTTTCAACTAATGATTTAGTTGATTTATTAAGAGTTTTCTTAGAATACTATCATATCATCTGCAAAGAGTGAGAGTTTTGTTTCCTCATTGCCTATTCTAATTCCTTCAATTTTTCCTTCTCTTATTGCTAAAGCTAACATTTCTAAAACAATACTGATTATGATAATGAGCATTCTTTTTCACTCTTGATCTTATTTGGAAAGTCTTCAGTTTATTATTTTATGTAATGCTTGCTGACATCTTTAGGTAGATATTGCTTGTCATTTTAAGGAATAACTTCATTTATGTCTATAATATCTAGGTTTTTAAAAATAGGAATGGTTTCTATATTTACTCCAAAACTATTTCATCATCTATTGAGATAATCTTATGATTTCTGTTAATTTTGTTATTAATATGAATAATTATATTGTTTTCCTAATATTGAACCATTCCTAAATACCCATTATAAAACCTACCACTTCATTGTATATTATCCTAGTGATAACTTGCTGTAATTCTTTTATTAAAATTTTATTTAAATTTTTGTCCTGAGCATTCATTGGTCCATAAATTTATTTGTTCAATTTGGTTCTTCCTAAAGCTGGCATCAGTATAATGTAGATGTTGTAAAAAGGAATTTGGTAGGATTCTTCAATCTATTCTTTCAAAGAGTTGATATAGAATTGGTGTTAATTCTTCTTTAAATGATTGATAAAATTACTTTAAAATCCAACTGATTGTTCTTAACAACAATTTAAATTTCTTTTTATGAAATAGGATTATTTATGTATTCTATTTCCTCTCTTAATCTATTTTTATGTTTCACTTAAATTGTCAAATTTACTAGCAAACCTTTGGGCAAAGTATTTCCAAATTATCGCATTAATTTCCTTCTCATTGGTGGTGAGTTCACTCTTACATTTTTAATACTGGTAATTCAGTCTTCCTTGTTTTTTTTTAAATCATATTAACCAAAGTTTATCTATTTTATTACTTTTTTTCATAAAATCAATTTGTAATTATTAGTTCAATTGTTTTCATACTTTTTCAATTTCATTAAGTTTCCTTTGATTTTTTTTTACTTTCTATTCTGATTTGATATTTAATTGGAAAGTTTCAGTTTATTATTTTCCTAGCTATTTTAGTTGTATGTCCACATCACTGATCTTTCTTTAATTTTTTTTCGTATAAATCTTTAGAGATATAAATTTTCCCATAATAACTGCTTTGTTTGCATCCCACAAGTTTTGGTATTTCTCATCTTGGTCATTTATTTGAAGGCAATTTATTTATTCTTATTTTTGTACAAATGATGTTTTTATACATTACTAAAATATTCTTGTTTAAGAGTAAACATGATACCCCCTCCCCCCTAAAAAATAGACCCACATGAGCAATAAAGTGAAGGAAAGAGAAAAAATTAAAATAATTAATAATACTAATAAGTACAGCCAGGTGGTGCAGTGGATGGAGCACTGGCCCTGGAGCCAGGAGCACCCAAACCCAAATCTGGCCCCAGACACCCAACCGTAGACATCTAGAGTAAGAAGGAGAGAAGGGCAATGGGGGAAAGGGGGGATGTGAGTGATGGAAGAGAGGATGGACCGTGGGGGGAGAGTGGTCAGATATAGCACATTTTCTTTTTTACTTCTTGCAAGGGGCTGGGATTGGATGGTCAGTCCAGGACCATAGGGCCGGGTGGATGCTGGGCCTAAGGGGCAATTTTTTGTAAAGTGAAATTTTTGATGATTTCTATGGTTTGGTTTTTGATTCACTCATTCTTAATATTAGGCTATTTAGTTTCCAATAAATTTTTCTTACCTTTCCATTGCCCTTTATTCCATATATTTTTAATTGCATAATGATCTAAAAAGGATGCATTTAATATTTCTGCCTTTCTGTATTTAATTGGAAGGTTTTGATGCCTTAGAACATGGTCAATTGTTGTGTAAATGCCATGTACCAAAGAGAAGAAGATAAATTCCTTTCTGTCTCCATTCAGTTTTCTCCATCAGTCTATCAAATTTAACTTTTCTAAAATTCTATTCACCTCCTTAACATATTACTTTATTTTGTGGTTAGATTTATCTACTTCTCAGAGTGAAAGAGAGAGAGAGAGAGAGAGAGAGAGAGAGAGAGAGAGAGAGAGAGAGAGAGGTTGAGTTTTATCACTAATGCAATTTTACTTTGTTCTTCCCCTGACTCCTTTAGCTTCTCCTCTAATAATTTGGTACCTTATTGGAAGATGTAGATTCCTTCTTTATCCCACTTTATTTCATCAAATTTGGTTTTCCTTTGTCTGGTATAAGGCTTGCTACCCCTGCAAACATTATATATAAATATATATATATATATATATATATATATATATATATATATATATATATGTATATATATACACACACACATAAATATATGTGTATACACGTATATATATATATATATTTATATATCTGTCAATGTATAAACATATATGCATACATAAATTTATATACACATACATTTCATATATATGTATATTTGAAATGTGTATGTTATTGGTATTCTTATATTCTATCCAAGCTTTCTATCTTTATCCTAAGTATATCTTTCTTGAAATGTGTTTTTTATAAACAATATATTGTATGACTCTGATTTTTCTTCCATTCTTCAGTCTGCTTCAGTTTTGTAGAAGAGTTCATCCTTTTCTCATTCACAGTTATAATTACTAGAACTAAATTTTTCTCCATCCTATCTTCCTCCTGTTTGTGCTATTCTCTCTTTCTCCTTTCCCCTTATTCTTTCTCACCATTGTTTTGTTTTTGACTGCTGTTACCCTCACTCTGTCCTCTCTTTTATCAACCTACTTCCCTTCTCTTCTTCTCCCCTTTTAGCCTTTTATTTTATTTTTCTTTTTCCCTCCCTTTTATCACCTTCTATTTTCATTTTCTTCCTCTTTCCCTCACTTCTTTCCTGAAAGGTAGGATAAATTTTGAAATCCAGTTGGGAATGTAAGCTATTCCCTCTTTGAACTAAATATGTTGAGAGTAAGATTTACTCAGTGCTCAAACCTTCCCTTCTTTCTCTCTGCATTATTAGGTCCTTTGTGTCTCTTCTTGTGCTGTTATTTTTCCTTTAATGCCTCTGCTTCCTTCTACCTTATAATCCCTTTGCTCTATACTCCAATTGCTTTATATCTGTCTTGTTTTCTCTCTCTCTATCAAAGCATTCTCTTTTGGGGGGGGGGGTTAGGTGGTTTGCAAGGCAGTAAGATTAAGTGACTTGCTTAAGGTCACACAGATAGGTAATTATTATGAGTCTGATGTCAATTTGAACTCAGGTCCTCCTGACTCCAGGGATGAAGTTCTATCCACTGTGTCACCTAGTTTCCCCAAAGGATACTCTTTTCAAACTGTCCTGATAGTAGTACAGTTTTCAAGTCATAAGCATCTTTGTATCATTATCAGTTTATTCTCACACCCACAATCTCTCTAATTGTTCTAATATGACTACAACCCACAAGAGCTAGCATTTTGATCACAACAATTTTTACCCAACTCTGTCTTAGTATCCTTCTATGCGGGATATTGACACCCTAACCCAAAATGACTACTCAAGAGTCCTCTCAAAGTGGCAGCAAAGAGTTAAAATTTATTTCAATTCTTGCATGAAGCGGGGCAGTTCTTAACTCTCTGAGAGAGAGAGAGAGAGAGAGAGAGAGAGAGAGAGAGAGAGAGAGAGAGCAGGAAAAGCCAAATTACAGAAGCTGAAGTAGAGTTAAAAAACCACAAAAATCACAACCCATTTGCCCTCCTCTTTTCTGCTGACCCTTACAATTGGTCAAACTTGATGGGCTGAAGAGAAGGGAAGTGTTCCTAAGCTTTCCCAGGAGAGTCTGTCTTTGTTTACACCTTATATGTTTAGGGTGACATGATATTTCTAGCTGGAGATCTGGGTTCTCATGCTCACCTGATTCTTGAGAAATAGAAATTGAGGTCTATGGCTTAGACTAATTTAGCACTATGTTTCTGAAATGTCAGCATGTTTGCCCCTCACTTCTTTCAATTGTTCTAAGAGAAATTCAGTTCTCAAGACTTACAAGTATTGTCTTCCCATGTAGGGATATAGACAGTTTTAGTCTCATTGAGTAACAAGTTTTTGTCCTTTCTATTTACCTATTTATACATATCTTCAGTCTTGTATTTGAAGGCCAAATTTTTTATTCTGTTCTTGTCTTTTTATCAGTTAAGACTGTAAGTCCTGGGGCAGCTAGGTGGCACAATGGATAAAGCACCAGCCCTGGAGTCAGGAGTAACTGGGTTCAAATCCGGTCTCAGACATTTAATACTTACCTAGCTGTGTGGTCTTGGGCATGCCACTTAACCCCATTTGCCTTGTAAAAACCTAAAAAAGAGACTGTAAGTCTTTTATTTCATTGAAAGTCTATCTTTTTCCCAGGAAGAATATGCTGAATTTTCAGATTAGTTCATTTTTTTGAAAGGCAATGGGGTTAAGTGACTTGTCCCTAGGTAATTATTAAGTATCTGAGTCCTGACTTGAATTCAGATCCTCCTGACTCCAGGGCCTACCTGGGCTCTATCCACTGTGCCACCTAGTGCCCCAGGATATTTCATTCTTGATTGTAATTCAAACTTCTTTAACTTCTTGAATATCATATCCCAGGCTCTTCAGTCCTTTAATGTTGAAGCTGATAACGTATAATGATGATGTATAATCCAAATTGTGGCTACCTGGTATTTAAATTGTTTGTTTTTCACTGCTTGAAGCATTTTCTTCTTTACTTGATAATTCTAAAATTTGTCATAATATTCCATGGAGTTTTTATTTCAGTATCTCTTTTTTGGGGGGGGGTGTTGATAGATGGAGCTTTTTCAAGGACTATTTTATCTTCTTGTTCTAGGATATTTGGGTAGTTTTCCATGACAATTTCCTACAAGATATTGTCCGGCTTCTTTTTCTGATAATGGCTTTCAGGTAGACCAATAATTTGTAAATTATCTCTCTTGGACTTATTTTCCCAGCTCATCATTTTCCCCAAGCAGGTAATTTACACTTCTATTTCTTCTACTGTTTGATTTTTTTTGGTGGAATCTAGATGTCTTTTAGAATCATTTGTTTTCATTTGTCCAATTTTTTAAAGCTTTATTGTCTTTTAGTTAGTTTTTTGTTTCCTTTTCCAGTTGGTTAATTTCATTTCCTAGCTGGTCAATTTGACATTTAATATTATTTTCTTTAGTCAATTTTTCATACTTCCCAAGCATGACTTTCATTTCTTTTATCTATTTCTTCTCATTCCTCCTTTTCCTCCTCCTCCTTCCTCCTCCTCTCCCATCTCCCCTCCCCCTCCTCTTCTTCTTTCACCTCCTCCTCCTTCTTCTTCTTTGATTTTTTTAGGTTTTTTCAAGGCAATGTGGTTAAGTGGCTTGCCCAAGGCCATACAGCTAGGTAATTATTAAGTGTTTGAGGCCAGATTTGAACTCAGGTACTCCTGACTCCAGAAGGCAGTAGGAATAAGTGACTTGGATTAAGGATTAAGTAAATTCACTTTGAGGTATACTGCTTTTCTCTTCAGAGCTGACAATTTTTATCAACTATCATGTTTGTTAATGTAGCTGTCAATGATAAGCAATTTTCAAAATTTTTTGCTCATTTTGATAGTGGAATTTTTCTGTAAGATAGTTTGTTTTTTTTGTTCTGGGGGGCAAGGTTTGATCACTGGCTTTCCACACTGGACATTTCCAGTTTTCATGGTTTGCTCCCTGTACTAGGGTAGTCAATACTACACCAATGCTCTAGGGCTCAAACTTTGCTCTACAAACTGGAACTGGAACCCTCAATGTTGGTCTTCTTAGCTAGGAATTGAACTGTGTGAAGACCTAAGCTGTACTATGGATAAAACCCTCTTTTTGGTTTTCCACTTCTTCTACATTGTACTACATTCCATTTTTATCTATGTGAGACAGATCCTTTCTAAAATGTCTCTTAAATTTTTTTAAATTATTTCTATTGCTTTCATTCAAAGCTCTTTCAAGAAAACCTTTGGGGTTCTCTAGTCTTTTGTACCACTCTGACCAAAAATATATTTCAAATAATTAACACCAAAAACCATACTAATATTCTAGAAGAGGGATGGTGAGTCTTTTCTTTGCCATAGGTCATTTCCATAATTTTAACATCATTTATATATTATATTTGATGAAACATTTAATTAATACACACATTAAAGGATTCTGGATTTATTGAATTTTGAGTCCTGCCTGCAGTTGCCTTGGCAATACTTGCCTTGGCAATAAGGAATAAGGCCTACAAGACAGAGGTTACTTGCACATGTTCTAGAAGCAAAAAGTAAGAGACTATGAAAGAATTCACCTCCTAAAAGGGATCCCCAAATGAAAACTCCCAGAAATAGTATAGTCAAATTTCGGGTCAAAGAGAAAATATTGCAGGCAGTAAGAAAGAAGCAATTAAATTATCATGGAGTCAAAGTCAATTGCTATACAATGTTTAGTAGCTTTCACATTAAAGGATTATAAGGCATGGAATATAATATTACAGAAGGCAAAATATATGTTGGATTACAACCAAGAATCAATCATTCAGCAAAATTGAGCATATTCTTTCAGGGGCAAAGATGGACATTCAATGAAACAGAAAGCTTTCACACTTTCCTGAAGAAAAGACAAGAGCTGAAAAAAATTGATTTTCAAATAAGAGATTCAGTGAAACACAAAATGGTAAAAAGGAAAGGGAAATCAAAAGGGACTTGATGTTAAACATTTTATATCCCTGCAAGCCAAGATGATGCTAATAACCTACAATAACTTTCTTATCCATTAGGGCAGTTACAAGAAATATATCAAAACAGGGCACAGGTGGGAGTTGTATATGAAGAATAATATATTAAAATTATGGAATTAAGGGATGAGAGCAATGTACTAGGAGAAAGGGAAAAGGGGCGATAGAATGGGTCTAGTTATTTACATAAAAGAGACAATAAATAACTTTTGCAGTGGAGAAGAAGAAGGGGAAGGTGAAGGAGGTTGAGTCCTACTCTTATGGAATTATCTCGGAGAAGGAATAGCATATGCACCTGATTGTATATTGGAAACTATCTTACCTTAAAGGAAAGTCAGAGGGGAAGGACATGAAATAAATATCAGATTGTTGAAAGAAGATAAGATAGATCATGATAGGGAATAATCTAAAGCAATATTTTGAGGAGGAACAGGTTAAAGAGAGAAAATAAAATAAAATAAACAGGTTTGGAAGGAAAATGATGGAGGGAAATATAATTAACAATATTAGCTATGGGGGAAAATATTGAAACAAGTTTCTCTGGTAAGGGTCTCATTTCTCAAACATAGAAAACTGAGAAAAAATAAGAACCATTCCACAATTGATAAATGATCAAAAGATAAGAATTGTTTTCAGATAAGGCTATCAATGTCATCTATAACCATATTAAGAATATCCTAACTCACCATTGATTGGAGAAATGAAAATTAGAACAATTCTGAGGTACTACCTGTTGGACTGTCTAATAGGACAGGATGGAAAATGACAAATGTTAGAGGGAATGTGGGGAAATGAGACATTAAGGCACTGTTGGAGGAGTTGTGAAATAATTTAAACAATCTGTAGAGCAATTGGAAACTATGCCCAAAGACTTAAAAAAAACCACACCTACCCTTTGCTCTAATAATGTTACTACTAGGTCTGTTTTTGGAGAGTTGAAAAAGGGGAAGGAAAAGAGCCTATATGTCTAAAGGTATTTAGAGCAACTCTTTTCTTGTGGTAAGGAATTTGAAATAGAGGAAAATGACTAAACAAGTCATGATTTACATGAGTACATGCAATGTGAAATGACAAAACAACAGCAATATTGTAAGGCAATCAGCTATGAACAACTTAGCTTTTCTCAAGAATGTTGTGACCCAAGGCAACTGAAGGACTTATGATAAAGAATGCTTTCTATCCCCAGAGAGAATGCTGATGGTGTCTGAATACCTATTGAAGCATACTTTTGTTTTTACTTTATTTTTCTTGAGGATTCTTTTTTATTGGAGAGAGAAAGGTCAATTTTTTTCAGTCTTGCATTTTGCACATTTTACACATTACACATTTACACATTTTAATCCATATCAAATAACTTATTTTTTTTAATGAAGTGGAGTGTGGTGGGAAGAAGGGAGAAAATTCAGAATTCAAAGTTTTAAAAATAAATGTTAAAGTTTATTTTTACATGAAAAAATAAAATTAAAAAAGAAATACAATCCCCAAAGCATTTAGAGGAGGGATGGAGCAAATATCAGAGAAAATTAATTGTTTTTGTAAAGTAACAGAATACATTAAAAAAATCATCAATATCTCTATGATAAACTCTAGGAAGAATAGAAAGAAAAGCCTAACCCCAAATGATTAGAGAATATATAAACTTTCTGAGAGTAAATATGCTGAAACAAAATAATAATTATATTATTGGAATTTAGAAATATGACAAAAATTGATAGTTTATTTATCTTATTTTTCATTCTTTCCATAAAATAGAATTATATTTTTTTAATTTTAGCAAAGATTAAGAAGGGCCAGAGATTATCATTAATGTATCTTTTACATAACTTGTTTGTATATAGTTGTTTGAATATTTTATCTGCCATTAGACCATGAGCTTTTTAAAAGGAGGACCTATTGTGTTTGCCTTTCTCTGTATCCCCACAAAGCACAGTGCCTGACACATAGTAGGGATTTAACAAATGTTTATTTGTTTTTCTAAAGTACTTTTCAGGTTTAATGTTATATGAATCAAACTTTCTAACTTTCAATATGGTACTTTGAAAAGCTCACCAAGATAACAGCATTTTTTTTTTATGGAAAAGGTCTAAGGTGAGAAAGGAAACAATACAAAATTAGCAATGAAGGAGGAATAGTATGTCTAAATATAATGCAGCAATCACACCTATTTGGTGCTGATTAAAAATATAAATATAGATCAGTAGAAGGATTTGATTAGGATGAATCAGATGAAAAGAATTCAATAAACCAATAGCTGTTAAACTCTGTACATATATTCCTTGGGAAAGGGAATGAACGAATAACATCATAATATTTTCTTAACCAATGATATTATCTTTTTTATATGTGGAATATAATAGCACAACCTTTGATACAAACAAGGGTCAGTGTAAAGGTGGGGAGGTTTACAGATAATTGCTGTGGTGCAAAAAGAAGGCAATAATAAATACCACACAAAAAACTTAAAAAACATTTAAATAACAAGGATTTACACAGTTTACATTGAGAAATCATCCAGACTACTTTTAGCAATTGGAGTTTCAAATCATATCATTGAGAAGTATAACATTTTTTTCCAAGTTATGGACTTTCCTCTCTTCAAAAATACTGCAAGCTTGCTTAAAAGGCAGGAATAGTTTGTTTTAGTGGGTGGTAGGCAAACTTTGTGAAATACCAAGTGTATAATATAGACAGAACATGTTATCAATCAACATACTAAATAGTCAGAGAGATATATCCTATTCCTTGAGTTATATCGTCCCATTTATATTAGAAGGGTCTTATGCCTTCCCCAAGTTTCTAATATAGCATAATATTCTACTCTACTTTTTCTTGTAGCATTTTCTTTAAACAATTTGATCATAGTTTTATTAGAATGCATGCAACTTGTTTTTATCTCTAGAACTTTTCATAGTGCTTGAGATAAAGCAAGTGTTCAGTAAAATGCATTTCTATTACTTATTTATTCATCTTCCTAAGTTTTATCATTACAGAAGGATCTTATTTTTAAAATTGGCCTCTTTCACTGTGTATCTGAACAGCAGCCTTTAGACAGAAAAAGGAAATCAATGCCACTAGATAACTATAAACTCCATTTTCACATCATGTCAGTAGATTTTTTTTAAACCAGAAAACATCAAATCTGTTCCTAATTAAATGTTCCAAACTGCCCACCATATTCTCTGGGTGCAGAATAAACAGGGGAAAAAATATCCTGGTTTTGAGCCAACAGAACTAGTGTGAAACACATCACACTTTGTGTTTCCTCTTTCCTCTCTCCAGGCTTCTCTCACACTTCAACACCTCTTCACTAGTCTTTCATTTTATTGACCACACAGTTAGAAATACAGCATCAAAATATTCACCTAAGACATGTGCAGCAGCCACTACCCTTTAACTTTGACTAGCACCTAATTAATTCTATTAGCGATTGTGACAAAACATAAAGAACTTTGATATGGAAAGGGATACTACCCTGACTCAAGTGCTTTAATTATCCAACCAACATCCTAAAAAATATATATATATATATATATTATATAAATATAATATATATATATATATATATTTATAAATATGTGTGTGGGTGTGTGTGGGTGGGTGGGTGTGTGTGGGTGTGTGTGTGTATAATTTGTAGAATGGTTTATATGGTAATTTGGGGGGTGTATGTGAAAGGAAAAGACAAATTAAAAATTTACTTGATCTTATACATTTGTTATTGTCCCCCTGAAAATGTTACCTTTCTTTAAAATTAAGTGAAAATGAAAACTAAAACTTAATTCTATCTTGCAACAGTAGAGACCTGAGGTTTCATTAATACTGTACAATATTCTCTTTAGATGTATGTATGCGATGAAAAATATGGAAATATGTTCAACACAATTGTACATGTACAACCTATATCACATCATATTGCTCACTACCATAAGAAGAGGGGTGGAAAGTGAGGGTAGTAGAAGATGGGGAACTCAAAACCTTGCTAAAGGATGAATTTTGAAAACTAAAAAAATTTGTACTTATAAAAGAAAGGAAAGAAGAAATAAAAGGGAAAGAGAGGAAGGAAGAAATAGGGATATTGTTTCCTAATACATATTTCTAGTTTTTATTTTTCCTGCACCATAAAAACTAGTTTTTACTTAACTAGTATTATCACTCTTTTGAGATATAGAAAATAGATTTTTTTTCCTTCTAAGACATCAGCTATTTATTTGAACAACATTTCTCCCTCGACAGGAATGAAACCAAAACTAGATAGAGATGTAATTTTTTTACTAGAATTATCTAACAGGTTTACTAGAATTATCTAACAAGTCAAATTGAAAAATTTTATGCCTATGATAATTTTATTTCTCAACAGATTTCTTTCAAAATAAATGGAATATTTTGTGGGCCCCAAATTTGACTTTTCATATTTTACTCAATAATGAGAACCAATTAGTTTAAACTATTTGCTTTTAATTCACACACAAATTCAAAGAGCCTTACTTTGATAAGGATCATCACACAAGAACTGGAAAAGAATATTTGTTAATTCATAGGTGAGGAAAATCAGATTTTATTTAGAGCAGACTTAATAACTGGGGAATTTTTATTCAATGCTCTAGTTCTATATTAGAGGAATATTAATTATTTGATATCTACTCTAAACTAAGGTGTTATGTGAAGTCCAATAAAGTCTGAAAGATTCTTCTGTGGAATATGACCTTAAATAAAAATAAAATCTTCCTAGCTAGGATCTTTGTAACATGAAGTGGAAAGAAAAATCAGGTAAGATCATCAGTCAGACCTTTGATCATTGGCAACCTAATCCATGTAGGTTATAATAATGCAAGATGACTAGGTCAGAATCCAGGTTTCAAAAGACAGCAGTCTGAGAGATACTAGCAATTCAGACAACATGATTTACCTTCAGAGAGAGGAATTCAGCAGGGTATAATAAAAGTCCAGGTCAGCAATATTTTACACATGCAGGAGAGACTAAACAGGGGTCAGTTATTATAGCACCATGGAGAGTTCTGAAACAACTATCACTCCTGTGGAATCTACTTAAAACTAACATTGACCACTATTACCAAGTGTATCATGCTGATAAGCAGTTCACAATTCAAAGATGGAAGGTTTTAGAGGAAAGACTGTATTGACAATTAGCCCATCAAGAGACAGATTAGGATGTGCCTGCTTGTTGCATTCTGTCATCACAGGCTACTGTTTGCCTGGCATTGATGATTTGCCATAGTGCCTCACATTTAGCTGATTGGTGTGATTCCCTGATACTGAAGGATTAATAGTAGTATTCATTAAGAAATCTACTCCTTGGCAATCCAGATGAATCTTATCAGGTTTTAAGAATATTGACTAGACTAGTTGGAGCAAGTCTAGCTCTCTGGTTGTAGTGGAAAGAGGTGATACAGGAGGATTATGACATTTTAGTATTTCTTCTCAAGAGATACTACAAACTGCAGGCAGAAATGAGATTTCATACAAAATTCTTTATCTGTTATAGTCTCCTTTGGGTAGGACAAAACAAAGAGTACACTAGATGAATTTTAAGGAAATTTCTAGATTAATATTTGATGATTATTTAAGACAGAGCTATTAAACATGCTGCAAACAACTCATATATGGCTTGCAACATTTCAGAGATCAGCCTGAGATAGTTTAAAATTTATTTGGGAAATATTTAACATAATAAATAAAATACAATAAAACACATATAATGTTAATATATTTTCCCTAAGTTAATATGAATCTAACAAGCCTTCTAATGTTTGGTTTAGTGACACCCATATCTATTAGGGTTTAAAATACCATAGTGGCAGTTTTTATATGAAAGAAAAAACCCTTATCCATTTTTACCCTCAGATCCCTTCTAAATTATTCATAAAAGAATTGGATTCAAATCTTTCTGGATTCCCAGTATAGTTCTTAACATTTTTTTGTGAGTACTAAATTTCTTAACAAAGAAGCATATAAAAGTTAATCCTTTGGTAATAAGAGGGGAGCTTCCCCTTTCCTCTCAAAAATTTCATAGCTGGTAATAACATTAAGGGGGTTTGTTTTTGGATCTAGAATACTAATTAAATAGAATAGAATAGAATAGAATAGAATAGAATAGAATAGAATAGAATAGAATAGAATAGAATAGAATAGAATAGAATAGAATAGAATTAGAGCACTGTAGTAAGGGAGTTGGACCTAAATCGAGGCACAGTTCCATTCTATCTCTAAACTTTGGACAAATCATTTCAACTCTCTGTAACTCGATACAAAAGAACAGTAAAATGAGAACTCCATAACAGATGTCCTCCAAGCTTCCTACCCTGTTTGAAATCTATATGTCTTAACCTATACTCCTAATAACAGTCAATGCAATGATCTCCTTTCACTATCATTTTTGTAAAAGGAAGATATATTGCTATTTTCAATCCTAAGCATCTTATGTCACTCATTCAATTAAGCTACAATTTTTTTATGTGGCATAAGGCAAAGTTCATTCATTCAACATTAATTAAGAACCTGTTATTTAAATAAGAAGTATCATGTCTTCTGATTTATATATTGTTTTCCTTGTTCCCATACTGAATTTTAAAAGCTTCAATGAAAAAAACCCTTTGGAAATCAGGTCAAGCCTGTAGATTCCATCTCAGAAAAAAAAATGTTTTTAATGTCAAAAATAAAATACAGAAGATTACAAAGGAAACAAATTTTATTGAAATAGTTATCTATCTCTCTGTCATCTATCATCCATCTATCCATCTATCTATCTACTGCCTAGCATGATGTGCTCACATGAAATAAAGCACTATGTTCTTAAACATAGCAAAGTCTTTGATGAAAAGAAAATTCCTTATCATGAGAATTTAATTGTAGGGAAAAGAAGGATTTGGTCCAGCAAGTTGTAAAAAAAGTAATTATAACAATATTTCTCTATATTCATGCCAAATGAATAAGGATGTCATAAATATTATTTTATTATGAGAATTTAGTTTTTTATTTCTTCCCTCATCTACACAAAATCACTTCCACAATAGACATAAGGCAACACTACACTGATGGGAGAAAAGATAATAATTGATTTACTTTAAAAATACTTAGATCAACTCTCTCAGTCCAAAGAAGGGCCACTATAATGTCATGAATTCCCACAACATTTTCACCTTTTCATTAAGACTATATCCCACATAATGAAGAGAGCTCAAATCAAGGTATTGTTCAATCTTGAATCCAGAGCTCTGATGATAATCTTTCCTCCTGATGATAATTTTCTTGGAAAAAAACATGGTAGACTTTAGGTATCAAATGAGACATATCCTGTCTAATAGGATCAATGGATTGGTATATTTTGTTTCACTGTTTTTTTTTGTTATAAGAGAGTATTTTAATGGGTGAATTATTGAGGGGAATTGATGGGATAAGGAAAATATTTTTTAAAAAATCTTTGAGCAAAAGGGAGTAAATGGAGTGCCATTTTTTGTATCATCTATTTCTATATAAAAGTGGATATTTAATAAATATTTTTACACTGAAGTGTTGTTAAATATTGCTCAGAGAAAGTAAGTAGACTTTAAATAGGCCACTATTAATTAAGAAACGCACTCAAGTTCAGTCTGGCTATGAGACATGCTGGCTATGAGACTAATTTTTTGTTTCTTAGTAATCTTTCCAAGACATTAAACTGAGAGCAAGTGCAGACCAAACTGCAGAGATGGAGTTCCTCACTTGAAATTGCCTTCATTGATGAAACTCCCTTAGTGCTCCACAAAAAAAGAAATACCTTCATTGTTGTAACTGAATCTACATTATATAATGTAATTCTATTTCTTTGTCATGAGTACATGTGTTGTCATCTGACTAAGTTACTTCTTTATATCTGTTGAAGGCAAGATCAGAAAAACCTTCTGTGCCAATTCAGCTACTGTGAGTAGACATAAACTGAGTGACATACTTAAAAACACATTTGTCTCTAGAGTGCTCAGATGATGGTCTTCATATCCATTGATATTTTATATCTATTGATTTCGAGAATGGAAGAAATTTGAGGTATATATATATAATTATATGTCATCATTAAGCTGCAAATTAAACCTCATCAATTAATCTGATTTAATTTTAGAACTTTATAATTCTGGACCTATGTCCCTTTTAAAATTTTTCCATGGAATATTCAAAGTGAATGAGAAATATTTTTTCCTCAGATACAAGGCTATGTCTTTGGACATTTTGACATGAATTATTTCATTTTACTGAAGGAATTATCACTCTTTTTCCTTTTTTGTTGTTTTAAAAAGCACTTGGTTGATTGGGTCAAAAATTTACAATACTTATTTCACAAATCTCTGCCAAAATCAAAGTGAAGTTTGTTTTCTTCTCCATTGAGTCATAGCCTAAGATCAGTCAAGTATTTTTTTAGCTTCAATTTCCTAGGTTTTCTAACTGAATTTCCCTTACCTTTAGGGGATATACATTCTATACTAATATTGTCATATATGTTTTGAAAATGCAAACAACACAGCTAATATTTCAAATAGCTAGTTTGGTTATATAGGAATTTATGCTGACATTAAAAGTCATCCCGAATTTCTACTAAGGATATTTTGAGAATCACTCTAATACTAATGTGACGAATAATGACTTTAATGGCATCATAAACCAGAAATATGAAAGCGTTATTAAAAACTGCTTCATAAAAGAGTTATCAAGTAACTATCAGTTAAGCTGTTTAGACATGATGAAAGTTCAGCCTAAACACACTGGACCACTTCAGATATACTGAACGAGCAATATTATAAAATGTGGAGGTAATGAATATTACAGCTTCAAAAATTGTCTCTGCTAATCTTATGCAGAATAAATTGTGTTGATTGGGGAAGTCGTTACACCTTCTGAGACCAATTCACATTTAAAAGCCATTTTATTATTTTAAAGCATTTTTTATTCATAGCTAAGACCTTATATGGTTTATTTAAGGGGACCTTATCATTTATTTTGTCTTAAATAATGTCATAAAGCATTTTGTGACTGTCGATGTATTAAAGATGCAGGCTACTACTCTAAAGGGTTTCTTTCCATTAATTATTCAAGTCTCTTTGTGGTGAAATATTTACACGCCAATACCTTTTATCTTCTAGGTTTGTGCTCTATATAATTAATGGCTCCTTAAAATGGAGAAATAATGAATGTGGAGCAATGAGACATTTTAGGTGTTGATAGAGTCTTTTAATGGTATGGTTTCAATCTTTATGAAAGTGGAGCAACAAATCTGACCCTAAGCCCATGTGGAATTATTTTAGAAGTCTCAATTCATCACAGGCAGCATAATGATCTGTTTGGGATTGTTGCCAAAGGTCCATTCCATTGCAGACATATTCCAATATAATATAAATTCTTGGAGGTCAACGATTATTTCATTTTTGTATATGTGTCTGTTTGTGTGTGTGTGTGTGTGTGTGTGTGTGTGTGTGTGTGTGTCTTCTCCCAAAGTGGTTGTTAAATAGGACTATAAAATTATAGATTTAGAACTAGAAGGGAACTTAGAGATCATCTAATCATTCTACACATTTGAAAACTGAACCTCAGATAAAATTATACAGGGTCATTTATATGGACTGGAGTCACAGAGATACAAAAAAAATGAATCAGAATTAGATCCAAGACCAGGTCTTTCCACATTTAATTGGATTCTGAGTATTTCAATATATGAATAAGAATATTGCTTTTAGGACTGCTTAAATGGGAAGAAAATAACCAGACTATGTCATGGCTGAACTGATATATATTAGGCTTTCTAATGACTGTGAAATCACTATATAATTGATGCTAATAACAAACATACAAATCCCAAACTAAGTTAATGATATCAAGTTAGAACATATTAACTAATATGTACATAATCTTATATCCATCTAAATTCAAGGACTATTAAACTGTGGTTCAAGAACTTATTTTTTAAAAAATATTGGATACTATTTCAATATAATTCATTTCCTCTATGTTGTCTGTATTTTATTTTATGCATTTAAAATATTATTCAGAGAGGGCTCCTTAGGTTTCACCAGGCTATCAAAGGCATGGAGATCACACTCAAGAAGATTAATAACACCAATATCAAAAGAAATAAGATAAGATAAAATGAATACTTGCAATAGATAAACTTTTATTTAAGTCTTCTTTCAAGCCATGACCTAAGATACAAAGAGAGACAAAAATAAAAGCAAACAAAACATAAAGTCTCTTTATCCAAGGAGCTCATAATAAAATGAGGGAGAAAACATTCAGACAATCATGTAAATAAATTAGGTACAGGGTAAGTTGGAAAACAAATGCCTTACCTTATCAATTTTCTTTTTTGTCAATTGTTAATGAGAGAGATAAAAAGTATTTAGTCACAAATTATAATGACTACTGTGTATCATATGAGATTCTATACTGACTCTAGAATGAATGACTAAAATTCAGGGAAAGACACTAAATTATTCCCAAGAAACATACACATACCTCTTTAGAAAGCTACTCATTAACATTATCCATGTTCTATTGCTTTTAACTTATTAATTATTTTACAACAGCATTTTAATTTGATTCAGATCTTGGCAGAGTTGTGGAAAACCATGTTTGAACTTTCTTGTCTAGATGATTGCTAAAGTCCTTTCCAACTGTAATTCTATGAGCCCATGAGCTTTGCACCTAATTAACCTATGCTTGTATTGCGACATATAGCTAATAGGGTGTCATCATTATATTGACACATGTAATATTACATGTAAGAACAGAAGTCAAGATGTGCCTCCAATACATTATTCTAGTATATCTTTAGTATATGAGAGACAACATGGCATAGTGGAGAGAAAATTGACTTCAGGGATTGACACCTCGGTTTAGATCCTGTTTTTGTTATATAAAACCTACGGTTCTTAGAGAAGTCATCTAACCTTCAGAGACCCTGGCAAGTTTCAAGTCTATAAATTACAGAGAATGTGATAATACATTGAGTAAAGGCATTCTCTCTCTCTCACTCTCTCTCTCTCTCTCTCTCTCTCTCTCTCTCTCCCCCTCTCTCTTTATTTTTGCAAGGCAATGGAGTTAAGTGGCTCGCCCAAGACCACACAGCTAGGTAATTATTAAGTGTCTGAGGCTGGATTTGAACTCAGGTACTCCTGACTCCAGGGCCAATGCTTGATCCAATGTGCCACCTAGCCGCACCTAAGGCTTTTTTTCAAAAGGATTTTCCCATACAATGGAACAGCAACAATAATAAATCTTATAAGGCAAATTTCTGTCTTTTAGGCTATTGATGTTATATGGGGTTTCTCCTGTTTGCAAGTCTTAAGTTGGTCTCTTTTGGTGGTGGTAGAGTTAATGATTTTACTATGGGAGCAGAAAAGAACAGAGAGTAGGGTGAAGGAACTTATTTTTCTCATTCTACATAATTGTATCTGTAAAATGTTGATCCATATCATGACTGTACTATTCTATGGCACTCGACTATCTTCCTCAGAGAGACATTGAATGAATGAGTTGCTTTGAAAAACCCTTGGAAATCTACACCTGAAATGTATCAACATTTAAATAAAATTCTATGGCAACATTTTTTATGACCAGTACCTGCAGTAGGTAAGAAGCCCTCAGACAGATTTTAGTAGACAGCAAAAATGAAAAGGAATGCTGAGGTCTTTATTTAATGTGATCTTAAAGATGGTTTAGCCATGATTTTGGGGGAGGCAATTTTTAGTCAAAAACTATTGCAGGTAAAAACGTCTTTTATGTACTAACTTCTCTCACTGTACCTTGTATCTACTACATGAACTAACCACTGTATCAACTATATCAACTAATCTTTGCCTAATTAATTTGAGGTTGCTTACATCATGTGTTGACAAGAGTCAAAAGCTATTAATGACATTTTAAAAATTCTTTCTCATCTCTTGAATCTCTTGTTAGCAATCTAACCTGGTTTCTATGGATTGACTGATTAAAAAACAAACAAATAACATCACCATCACCAACAAGCAATAATTCATATCCAAACAAAACATTAAATAGTAACTTTTGCCTACTAGGGTAGAGCTTTTAATGCTATCTCACATATACAAGTCTATAATTCAAACTCTCAAAAATCTCAGCATGTCTCTATTAGACTTGATGTCTACTATAAATGTGAAAGCACAGACTCTGTATGAGCCAAGCATGTGTCAGCATATTTGAAAGAATACCAGATATTGTTAAAGCTCCAGATTAAAAGTGTCCCAAAACAGAGATTTTTCCATTGTTTTTTAAGGTGTTCTTCATGATGTTCTTTAAATAGTGTTTAAGTGGGTCTGTCCAAAATATTCCAGAGAGGAATGGGAAAACTATTGCCTCTTTCTTCTATTGTCTAAATAGTTTCCCTTGGCCAATGATAAGAGTAATTAAGTCTCCTTTCTTTTCTGACCCTCTCCTTGTCCCTTTTCAGCTGGCCATTAAGGAAGGAGCTGACACCATAGATTGTAGAAAGCACAGTATGAAAATTGGATTAATAATCCAGGAGTATATAGGTCAGACAAGAGGCAAGCTGATATTTTATTTAAATGTTTCATGAAAACAGTGTAAGAAAGAAATGGTGAGAGTGCAGGATACTGTATAAGCTATAATAGTGAAATAAGCTTTGCCAAATTCCAATGATAGACTTGGAGCTATTTGTGTTAATTATTTGTATGTATAAAATAGTTACAGATTTAAAATAAATTATACCTTGCCCAACAAAGTAAATATATATTCATGGCATGGAATAATATTAAAATAATTATTGATTATTTATTTATTTGTTTGTTTGTTTTTTGAGTCAGGCCTGTGATGTTTTGGAACCTCTTGGTGAATAAATTTATTTTGCATTAGAGAACTTCCTGGAAGCCTGAAGGACTGGTGATCTGTCCACAGACTCATAGCTGATATGTTTCAAAGGCTAGACTTAAACCAAGGTTCTCTTTACTCCTAAAATATAATAATTTTTTGTTAATAGTAATTTATTTTTTTCAACTTCATGTAAAGATAGCTTTCAACATTAATTTTTATGGGATTTTTAGTTCCAAATTTTTCTTCCTCCTTCCTTTTCTCCCCTCTCCCTAAAATTGCAAATAATCTGATATAGATTATGCCTTAGCATTCGTGGAAATATATTTCCACATCCTAAGACACATTCTATCCACTATGCCACTCTTATATCTGATTTCTTTGTATTCCCGATTCCTTCAAAGTTTTATTTAATAATATCACAAAATCCAACAACCCCACGAAATCAATTGTTCAGTGAAAACAAAGAAAAATACACAATGTATTCCAGACTGAAAAGGAAAATTCTGTGCCTTTTCTGTATCTACAAAGTTGGATTGGTGATGAACAGACATAATTACTGGGATATTTTTTCTTTTGTGGAAAGAAAAATTTTTATGCCTTTATTATCTAGGTTATATATTTAGATTGACTATTATCAAAATGATAATCTCACATCCTTTCTGATTTCCCTAAGAGAAAAAAAAGAGGAAGATTACTAACAAAAACTTTGTAGGTTACACTCTACAGGAAGGATAAACTGAATGCAGAGCTGCAAATCATGGGCAAGTGAGCAAAGCCTGGGAAAGAAAGAATAACACTTGGAGGGAGAAACTATTTCCCAGCTGGTAAAACAAAAATCTAGAAAACCAAGCCAAGAAGCAACAAGAAAGTTTCATCTATACCAATAAAGGAAAATCAATTCAGGAAATGGAGAAGAGAATTTATAGCAGGCCCTGAGAAAAGGTTTTTTTTTTAATCTACATTTTCCTGAATTTATGGAAAGGAGAACCTATATTCTAAGCATGTGCTGACCTGCTGATTCCAACAAGGAGCCAAACATATTGGATATTAGTGCATAGTTTTGTTGCATTTATTTTTATTTCAACTCTTTCCTCTCAAATCGGTTTGTGATATGCAGGCCCTGGTATTCAGGCACTCTAGTAATGTGCCATTACCCAGGGCTGAAAAAGAAATGCCAATTCTAATCTTTTTTCCTCTGTCTGAAAAGAGTAGATAGTTAAGAGAAACAAACTCAATATGTGATCAGCATTAAATCAGTCTTGTTAGTGTGTTTAGAGAAAATGGGGAAGAAGATGACATATTAGGTAGTGATGCTCTCTCTGTCTGTGCTTTGTTATTGGGATAATATTAGGCTATTGTTGTTATTAAACATTGATAATATTAATTATTAATATTAATGAAATAATTGGTACAATTTTTAAGACTAGCTTAGAAATATTCACTTAAATAGTATTTTCTTATTAATATTGTTATTAATATATGAAAAAGACATGGAAAAGCATATATACTTTAATTTGTCTATGCTTTACTTTTTATCACTAATTATATTTTGTCTAATAAAGGAATAATTAGACAAGTTCAACCATGGTAAGATTAAAATAAAGATATTTTCTTCTTGAACTGCTACATCAAGGAAATAAAAGTGGTAAGATTGTTATAAATATAGCTATATATATATATATATATATATATATTCATATATATGTGTAACATATAAATATAGTTTAAAATGAAATAAAGCAACTCCAGGGATACAAGATGAAAGTGTCATGGATAGATAGTAATATATCTGAACAAAAATCTGGTAATGTGAGTGTATTGCAAACTCAGTATGAAGTTACCAATGTAATGTGGCTGCTACAAAAGCTAAAGCAATAATAAGTTACAGCAAAAAATGAATCTTAATGTCTTCCCAAGAGAGATAATAGTCTTAACATTTTCTGTCTTGGTCATCTGCATCTGCAATATTTTGTTTAACCTGCGTGTCATAAATAGGAAGAATATTGAATGTCAAAATAGAGTAGTTCAGATAATGAAGCCTATGAGATCATACCAATGTGAATCAGTTAAAGGATAAGGGAAAGTTTAGACTGTAAAAGAGAAAGCTTATGGGAAATAAGATAGCTGTCTACAAGCAACTGCTGGATTATTACCTAGAACATGGATGGATCTTGTTTTGCTGGGCTTTATGACAGAGTTAGGAGCAGTGGGTAGAAGATGCTAATAGGCAGTTTTAGGCTCGATAAAGAAAATATTGCCTAATTATTGGAATCATCCCAAAGTAGATTATATTGACATTAGAAACAACTGAAAAGATTTTTATTCAGAGGCAAATGTACCAGACAGTTCCAAGTTATTTTATAAATCTCATATTGTTATTTCTCAGAAAGATTAATATATATGAAATATATTAATTATATTAATCTATAATTAATTAAATTAATTAAAATAAATAAATTAATAAATTAAATTAAATAATAAATTAATGTATATGAAATATAAATGAAAAAACTCCTTGTTCTTAAACTGATATTATTAAAATTTGATGGATAAATTTTGAGACCAGTTCTCCATCCATACATAACCCTTATACATGGTTACTTTGGTTAGGGTAGATGATATTTTATATTGAGAATAACCATATTTTTTCCCATTTGATCTTGGAAAATGAAGCTATGCAATCTTGCAAAATTAATGTTAGAAACTGTGACACTGATGGATTTCAACAAAGAAATATAATTTTCCTTCTCAGTGAAGTTTCCACCTTAGTTCATCAGGAATCATCTTTATATTCATTCTTTTATACACTCAATCATTCAGTCACAATTGTTAGTGTGAATTCTAAAAATTTAAGAGACACAATTTCTGAGTAATTAATCATGTTATAAATCATGCTAGGAGATAGTTAATAAAATGGGTCAATGGGATGCTACAATGGGAAAGACCCCTCAGGGAACCCACTGAATACTTAAATGCCTTTGGATTAGTGGGTGTTCCTAAAGGTGACAATAGCTTTTAATGGTTGACAATGAGAAAAATAGGGGCAGCTAGGTGGCATAATGTATAAAGCACAGGCCCTGGAGTCAGAAGGACCTGAATTCAAATCCAGCCTAAGATACCTAATAATTACCTAGTTGTGTTACTTTGGGCACCGTCACTTAACCTTATTACCTTAAATAACTAAAATTTAAAAAAATGTGAGAAGAATAAGACACAGAGCCAAGATGGGAGAGAGCAGGAATTTTCTTAAAGTCTCCTGAGTTTCTTATATACCATTAAACAATCAAGCCTCTAAATGGATTCTGGAGAGACAGACCCTATAAGCAAACTCAGTAGAACATTTTTCAGCAAGGTTTGTATGGGTGGAGTGGGAGTCTGGCTAGGATAAGAAACTGAACATAACATGTGTAAGGTGTGATAGGGACTGGCCTGAGCTCTTCAGCCACAGGAGAGGTCTGGAAGAGAGGCCTCTGGAATCCAGGTTCAGTAGGTCAACAGCACAGCAACTCACTGGCACCGCTTGGAGGGTTTCTAAACAGGTGGTCCAGACCCCCAGTTCAAGTGGTGTGATTGGGCTGGATGCCCCAGATAAACTAGAAAACCTCTAGCAATTTCTGATCTGGAAGTCTTCAGCCTAGTGAGAAAATTGCAGATGTTCACTACAAACAGCCCAACCCCTGAACAAACCTCTGGAATTCACAATATAGAAAGTTTATGAGTGGGTGCCTTCCCCAATCCAATAAATTTAGGAGAGCACCCATGCAAAATTCAGAAAGAGTAAGAAAATTCAGAGAATAGCCATAACTATAGAAAGTTACCTTTGAAATATGGATGGACAAACAACATTTCAGAAGAGGATGGCAGAAAAAGTACTACATATGAGGTTGCGGAAGAAAATATGACTAAGTCTATAGTCCCAAAAGACTTCTTGGAAGAGCACAAAAAGGATTTTAAAAGTAGAACAATTAGGGAAAGAAATGAAAGAGAAATTCAATATCTTACAAAAGAAAGCTCAAAAGTTGACTGAAGAAAACAAAGCCTATAAAAATATAATGGTTCAATTGCAAAAAGTATGTAGATCCTACAAAATTACAATTTTTCAATTTCAAAAAGAAAAATAAACCCTTCAAAAATGCAATCAGAGAAATGGAAAAAAATAATAGCTCCCTTAAAAATAGAATTGACCAAATGGAAAAGGAGAAACAAACACAAACTAAAGAAAAAGCATTCCTTGCATGAGGCAATCAGGAGACATCAGGAATCATTCCATCAAAATTTTAGAAAATGAATAAAATAGAAGAAAATGTAAAATGTTTCACCAGAAAAACAATTGACTTGGAAAACATCCAGGGGAGATAATTTTAAAATTATTGTACTACCTGAAAGCCATGATCAAAAAAAAAAGAGTCTGATAAAAAATAATAGAGGCCTGAATGACATCTTTCAAAAAATCATCAAGAGATACTTCTGGCCAAGATGGTAGACAGAAGACATTGTGATGGGTGCTCTCTCTCTTTCACCTCAGAAATAAGATGAGAAAACCTCTTAATAGAAATTCGATCAACAAAACCCAGAAAGAGAAGCTAGGAGAAGAACCCCTTACCAAGAACTTCTGTCTCAGGGGACTGTGGGTGAACTGGGAGAGGACAGCAGAGGATCAGTGCTGGGGATGGCAGCTGGTGAAGGTCAAAGGGTCAGACTCGGCCATGGAGACTTGAGTGAGTTGCCAGTGGGAGATCCAGTTTTAGCTACTGAGTCTTAGTCAGGTGGAGAAGTACAGGAGGGTGAGTTCCAGCATAGAGTCTCAGAGAAAGCCTAGAAAACAAGCTGCTGGGCCAGGGACCTGAGCTCCATACTTTCCTGCAGCCCTTTGCCCAGAACAAACAAACAATCTCTCAACAAACCCATCCCCTCAGGGTGACAGAGCTCACTCAACAGAAAGAGGTTAACTCCTTCCCCCAGGGCCAAGCCCAGTTTTCAAGGTCAACTCAAACCCTGCTGCTGGGAGCCTCACTCCAGATAAACCAACCAGCACCCCTTACCCCTTTACAATGACCAAGCCAAATGATCAAAGCCTCTAGGATGCTCAAAAGCAAACCTCTGAGAGCCAGCTCCATTTACCCTCACCCAAACAGAAGGCGAAAAAAAGGCCAGAGAACAGGGAGGCCCAAGAAGAAATACTTAGAAGAGGCAGATTCTATCTCAGAGAAAGAGATCTAGTACTGCTGAGGAGAATATGAATTGGTCTCCAGCCCAGAAAGACTTCCTTGAAGAAATCAGGAAGGAATTTAAAAATCAAATGGAAAAATTGGGAAAAAAGAAACTCAAGAGAAAATTAACATGTTGCAAGAGAAAATTAACATTTCACAACAAGAAAGCAAATCCTTGGAAAAAATAATTGGATAAATACAAATTGAGAATAACTCTCAGATCTTCAGTTGGGCAAATGCAAAAAGAAAATGATTCTCTCAAAACTACATTTGGGCAAATAGAAAAGTCCTTTAAATATAGAATGGACCAACCGGAAAAGGAGTTGCAGAAAACAAATGAAGAAAAAAATTCTCCTCTAGAAAAAAAAATGGAATCGGCAGAAACTAATGACTTCATAAGACAACAAGATTCTGTTAAAAAACAAAAACACAAGATAGAAAAAAAAATAGAAAAAAATATAAAATACCTCATCAGCATAACCACTGACCTTGAGCACTGAACGAGAAGGGAGAATCTGAGAATTATTGGTCTTCCTGAGAACATTGAAGAGAAAAAAAAACCTGGACTTAATATTACAAGATTTAGTGATGGAAAATTGCGCCTATATCATGGAACTAGAGGACAAAATAGTTATTGAAAGAATACATTGATCCCCTCCAGAAAGAGATCCTAAATTGTAAAAACCAAGGAATGTTGTGGTCAAATTCCAGGACTATCAGATAAAAGAAAAAATCCTGGAAGCATCCAGAAAGAAAAAAATTAAGTACCAAGGAGCCACAGTAAGGATTTTCAGGACCTGGCTGAAGCAACATTAAGGGATCAAAGGGCCTGGAATGAGCTATTCCAAAGAGCAAGGAAACTTGGAATGCAGTCAAGAATTCACTACCTGGCAAAGCTGAGTCTTCTCTTCCAGGGAAAAAGATGGATTAATGAATTGGGAGACTTCCAAGATTTAATGATGAAAAGACCAGAGCTAAATAGAAAATTTGGACATCAAACAGGAGGCTCAAGAAACACATGAAAAGGTGGAAGAAAAACCCCAAAAACTACTATACAAAAATTTGAAACTGGCTATAACCCCACTTGGGAGAAAGATTCTCATAACTCTTGGGAATTATAAATCTAATAGAGAGAATATGCAAAACCCAGAAGTGTTGGACACTCAAAACTTTTCTGTGACTCAGATAGAATGATTTAAAAACAATCCCTCCTTAAAAAGGGAGCAGTAATGAGAAGGGAGGTTAAAGGGAGACTGAATGGGGTACATCTCAATACATCAAGAGGTACAAAATGCCTATTGTAATTGAGGGGAAGAAGGGAAGAGATGAGAACCACCTGAATCTTCATCTAATTAGAATTGGCTTAAAGTTAATTTAGACACACTTAATCAAGTGAAGAAACTTATCTTACCTTTTAAGCATTAAAAAGGGAAAAGGGGGGTGATGTGGATGGGGAGAAATGGAGAACTAACAGAAGGAATGGAAGAAGGGGAAAAGGGAAAGGTGTAAAAAAGAGGATGGTATCGATTTAAGAGGACAAACACAGTGAGGGTGCCAGTTTTCAGAAACAAAACACTGGGGAATATGGATATTGTGAAAAAAGGGCAATAGAAGGTAGATAGCATGGAGGGCAAAAAAGAGTCAATAATTATAACTTTGAATGTGAATAAGATGAATTCTCCCTTAAAACATAAGTGGACAGCAGAGTAGATTAAAAACCAGAATCCTGGGGGGTGGGGGCGGGGCGGAGCCAAGATGGTGACAAGAAGGGATCCAGTCTTAGGAGCTCTCTGATAAAACTCATGAGCTAAGGACTCTAACTAAACTTTCCAGGGACAGAACTCACAAAGGGACCAAGTGAGGCAGTTCTCCTACTCAAGGTAACCTGGAAAAGAACAGAAAGGCTCTGCTCCCCAGGGTTGGAGGGGCTGCCTGCCAGAGCGAAAGAACTTCAGCCTCTCAGAGGCAGCTCCAGGGCTCTGGGAGACCCGGCTCACAGTAGCAGGGGGTCTCCTGAGCTGCACCCTGGGGAGCACTGGGCACAAAGTGGGGGAACAGCGGGGGACCTCTGCAAGAGCAAGTATGTGGAGCCCAGCCCTCAGGGCACACAGCTAGCAGCTTGGTCTTTTGGCAACCCAGACCCAGAAACAGAAGCAGGTGGAGCTGGTAAGCAGGAGCCCCCAGGGCATGAGCCCATTGAGCTGAGGGAGGGGAGTGAAGAGAGAGAGAGACTGCCTAGCTCTGTCCTCTGCTCCTTGAAGAGGACTCTGTGGCTCTGACCACATTCAGATGCTGATCCCATTCTAGGCCCCCCCCATAGAACAACAGGGCCCCCCCACCTCAGCCCTGTGGCAGAGGGGGGCACTTATGGTCATTCACAGACCAGGAGGGAGGACAGAGCCTCACACACTGAGACCCTTATGGGAGTGTCCCAAAAGCTCAGGAAGCACCCCAAAACCAGGCCAAATGGGAAAATGAGCAAGCAGAGAAATAAGAGGAAGACTATTGAGAAATATTTTGCAAATGAGCCCAAGAAGGATCAAAATACTTAGTCTGAAGATGAGGAAGCACAAGCTACTGCATTTACCAAGAAAAACAGAAATTGGGCTCAGGCTATGACAGAGCTCAAAAAAGACTTTGAAAATCAAATGAGGGAGTTGAAAGAAAAACTGGGAAAAGAAAGGAGAGAGATGCAGGAAAAACATGAAAATGAAGTCAGCAGCTTAGTCAAGGAAATCCAAAAAAAGGCTGAAGGAAATTGCATGCTAAATACCAGCTTAGGTCAAATGGGTAAAACAGTTCAAAAAAGTTATTGAGGGGGCAGCTAGGTGGTGTAGTGGATAAAGCACCGGCCTTGGAGTCAGGAGTACCCTGGGTTCAAATCTGGTCTCAGACACTTAATAATTACCTAGCTGTGTGGCCTTGGGCAAGCCACTTAACCCCATTTGCCTTGCAAAAAATCTAAAAAAAAAGTTATTGAGGAGAAGAATGATTTAAAAAGCAAAATTGGCCAGATGGAAAAAGAGATAAGAAAATTCTCTGAGGAGAACAAATCCTTCAGACAAGGAATAGAATTCAGGGAGATTGATGAATTTACCAGAAATCAGGAATCAATACTTCAAAATGAAAAAAATGAAAAATTAGAAGAAAATGTGAAATATCTCATTGAAAAAACAACTGATATGGAAAACAGACTTAGGAAAGACAATTTAAAAATTGTTGGAATACCTGAAAGTCATGATCAGGAAAAGAGCCTTGACATCATTTTCAAAGAATTACTACAGGAAAATTGCCCTGATATTCTAGAAGCAGAGGGCAAAATAGAAATGGAGAGAATCCACCACTCCCCCTGAGAAAGAGATCCCAAAAAACCAACCCCTAGGAATATTATAGCCAAGTTCCAGAACTCCCAAGTCAAAGGGAAAATATTATAAGCAGTCAGAAGGGCACAGTTCAAATAACGTGGAGCTGCAGTCAGGATCACACAGGACTTAGCAGCAACTACATTGGAAGCTCGTAGGGCTTGGAATACAATATACCGGAAGGCAAAAGAGCTTAGAATGCAGCCAAGAATGAACTACCCAGCAAAGGTGAATGTCCTCTTCCAGGGAAAAAGATGGACTTTCAATGAACCAGGGGAATTTCAAATGTTCCTTTTGGAATGGCCAGAGCTGAACAGAAGGTTTGATCTTCAAATACAGGAATCAGGTGAAGTATGGAGATTGGAGGAGAGGGGGGAAATATGAGGGATGTAATGAGGATAAACTGAATGTATAGAAAAATGATACTGATAATATTCATATGAACCTTCTCAGTTAATAGAGCAGGTAGAGGGAGCTTTTATAGTTGAAGCACAGGAGAAAGCTGAATTTGAAGATATAATATGGTGTAAAAATGAAGTCAATAGAAAAAATGGGAAATGGAATGGGAGAAAGAAAAGGGAGAGGGGGAATAGTCCCAGATATTTCACATAATAAGAATTTTTTATTGCAATGAGCTATTGCAATGATATGGAAGGGGGAGGCAAGGTGGAATGAGGCAACCTTTGCTCTCATCAGAGATGGCTAGGAGAGGAAACAGCAAATATACTCAATGTGGTATAGACATCTGGAGTAAGAAGGAGGGGGGAGCAGGGGGAAGGGGTGGGGATGTGAATAAAGGAGAAGAGGATGGAATATGGGGGGAGAGTGGTCAGATATAATACATTTTCTTTTTTAATTCTTGCAAGGGGCTGGGATTGGAAGGCCTGCCCAGGACCATAGGGCCAGGTGGATTCTGGGCCTAAGGGGTGGTATGGGGGCTCAGGGCTTCTTGGCCCCAGGACCAGGGATCTGTCTTCTGTGCCATTCAGCGACCCTACAGCAGAGTCAGAGTGAAAGGAGAGAGAAAATATACTACATGGTAGTAGAGAAATAAGAAAGGAGGGAGTTGTGATCAGCAATGGCAATGTTGGAAAAATATGGAAGTAACCTTTGTGATGGACTTATCATAAAGAATGTGATCCACCCATGACAGAGTTGTTGGTATTGTAACAAAGACTGAAGCACATTTTTTTGTTATTATTATTTGGGGGAGGATGCAGGGCAAGTGGGGCTGGGTGGCCTGCCTGGGGCCACATAGCAGGGTGATCTTTGGGTGTCTGTGGCCGGATTTGGACCCAGGTGCTCCTGGCTCAAGGGCCAGTGCTCTGTCTGCCACCTAGCCACCCCTACTATTATTGCTATTTTATTTTATTTTGGGTCTTTTTTTTGTCTTTTTTATTTTGGTTTTTGCAGGGCAGTGGGGATCAGGTGCCTTGCATGTTACATGGCTGTGTTATTGTTGGATTTACGAGGCTGGATGTGTCCTCAGGTGCTCGTGACTCCAGGGCTGGTGCTTTGTCCATTGCGCCACCTGGCCATACCTAAAATTATTATTATTATTTTTTTAATTTTAATTTTTTTCTCTCCCCTTTACTTTTTTTGCCCAAGTCTATCTATATTCATGGGGGGAGGGGTATTTTGTTTACTTGTAAACAAGAATATTTTATTAATGTAAAAAACATTTGTACAAAATGAGAATAAAAGATAAATTAAAAAAAAAATCCTAAAATATACTGTTTACCAGAAACTCATTTGAAGCAGAGGGATAAACATAGAGTAAAGATAAAAGGCTGAAGCAAAATATATTTTCATGAAGAAAAAAAACCAAAGATGAATTGAAAATTTGCTATACAACCTGACATTCAGGAGTTAAAAACCTCTAAAAGGGGAAATAAAAAACAATTTTGATCAACAAGTTTAAACTATTAACATTCCTATATGGGAGATTGATACTCAATTATTAAAAACTGTATATTTACTGGAGCGAATGATGATGAAGATTCTTGACCTTCATTATGAAAGATGACTATGACATGAGATAGATGATACCATAACAAGCCCATGAAATTAATTTTAGTATGGGGGTACTTTGCTTAGTCACCAGTCTTATTTTCTCCTCTGAGTCAGTTGGATCTAATGGTTAACCATGACTGATGATGACTGAATTGTCATCTAGGCAGTGTAGTAGATAGAACACTGACCTTGGAGGCAGGAGGATAGACATTTGGATCCTGACTCACACTCTTGATATTTATTAGCTATGTGTCCTTGGGCAAGTCACTTAACACTGATTGCCTCACATCTAGAGCCATCTCCAGTAGTGCTGATTCATATCTGGCCACTCTCCCAGATGTCTTTGGAGGAGAAAGTGAAGCTGGTGACTTAGCCCACTCTCCCTCCCAATTCAAATTCAGTTCATGGGCTTCTCACCTCCCTGATGTCATGGTATTCTTCTTTGAATAGAGTGTATTCAGAGAGAGGTTATGAACATGTTGATTTGATGGGATGATTTTTTTTAATTAAGACATTAAGGGACTTCGGGCCAAGATGGCAGAGAGAAGATAGTGCCACTCTTTCCCTTCAACAACATGAAAGAAACCTCTTAACAGAAATTCAATAAACAAAAGCCAGAAAGAGAAGCTAGGATAAGAACACCTACCAACAAATTCTGTCTCATGGGGACTATGGGTGAAATGGGAGATGAGTAGAGGGTCAGTGCTGGGAGAGTAGATAGGGAATGCCAGAGGGCCAGTCTCAACCATAGAGACTTTGGTGAGTGGGGAGTGTGAGATCCAAGTTTAGCTACAGAGTTTGGCCGGGGTGAGAGGAGTTACAGGAAGGTGAGTTCCATAACAGTTTCCAAGCTCGCCTGGAGAACAACTAGCTGGGCTCCAGACACATGAACTCCATACTTTCAGCAAGACCCCTTTGCACAGAACAAACAATAAACAACTCCCCACCAACTCAAGCCAAGGCATGGTCCTCAGAGTTCACTTAACAGAAAGATTAACTCCCTCCACCAGGGCTCAGCAAATTATTCAAGATCAACTCAGATCCTGCTGCTGAGTATACCAAACAATCCAGAGAAAGCAACCAGCTCTCCCCACTGGCTTGCCATTGGAATTACTAAGCCAAGAGAACAAAGCCTCTAGGATCTTCAAAAGCAAACCTCTGAGAGTTACCCTCCCCAACACAATATCCTAGAAATATGAAGAAAGGCCACAAAAGGGGGGCTCATGGAGAAATACTTAGAAGAAATAGGTTCTAAACAAGAGATATTTAGGAATTCTGAGGAGAATAGAAATTGGTCTCCAGCCCAGAAAGATTTCTTGAAGAAATCAGGAAAGAGTTTAAATATCAATTGGAAAAATTGGGAAAAGAAACTCAAGAGAAAATTAACACCTTGCAACAGGACAACAAATCCTTGGAAAACAAAATTGGACAAATACAAAATGAGAATAACTCTCTCAGATCTTCAATGGGACAAATGCAAAAAATAAAATGATTCTCTCAAAACTGCACTTGGGCAAATGGAAAACTCCTTCAAAAATAAATTTGACCAACTGGAATAAGTGTTGCAAAAGGTAAATGAAGAAAATTGTTCTCTGGAAAAAAAGAATGGTACTGGTTGAAAATAATGACTTCATGAGACAAGATTCTCTTAAGAAAACCCTAAAATATCAAAAAAATAGTATAAATTGTAAAATGCCTCATCAGCAAACCACTGACCTAGAGAGAACAGATCAAGAAGTGACAACCTGAGAATTATTGGTTTTCCTGAAAACATTGAAAAAACAAAAGCATGGACTTAATATTACAGGATTTAGTGATGGAAAATTTCCCTGATATCATGGAACCAGAGGACAATGATATAAAAACAATACCTCTTTAAACAGGGAGACAATACAGAGATGGGAAGATGAATGAGACTGAATTGGGTAAATCAACTTACATCAAGAGGTACAAAAGACCTATGGTAATAGAGGGGGAAGAAGGGTGGACATGAGAAACACCTGAATCTACATCTCATCCGACTTGGCTCAAAGGTAACTTACAAACATTCAGTTAAGTTAATAAACTTTTCATAACTTTCAAGCTTTAAAAGGGGAACAGGGGAGGGGTCATGGGAAGGAGGAGGAAAAAGGGAACTAACAGAAGGAAGTGAAGGAGGAAAGGGAAAATGGAAAGGGGAAAGAATGGGGAGGGGAATTTATATAGGAGTGCAAACACACTGAAGGTGGCAGTTTTCAGAAACAAACACTGGGAATATGGATAAAAGGGAAAAACGTGAAAAATAGAAACAGCAGGAAGATAGCATGAAAGGCAATAAAGACTTGGTAATTATAACTTTGAATGTGAATGGGATGAACCCTCCCTCAAAATGTAAGCAGAGTGTATTAAAAACCAGAATCCTACAGTATTCTGTTTACAAGAAACTCATTTGAAGAAGAGAGATAAATAAAGGGAAAAGTTTGGGACAAAATATATTTTGCTTTAACTATAGTGAAAAAAAGCAGGGGTAGCAATCTCAGACAGAACAGCTGCAAAATAGATAGTGTTAAAAGGGATAAGGAAGGAAACTATAATCTCCTAAAATATACCATAGATATTAAAGTGATTTCAATACTGAATATGTGTGCACCCAATAGTATAGCGTCCAAATTTTAGAAGAGAAGTTGAAAGAGCTACAGGAAGACATAGACTTCAAACCTCTACTAGTAGGAGACCTTAACATCCCACTCTCAGATTTAAATAAATGCAATCAAAAAATAAACAAAAAGGAAGTTAAGGAGGTAAATAGATTGTTAGAAGACTTAGACATGATAGACCTATGGAGGAAATTGAATGGAGATAGAAAGGAATATAACTTTTTCTCTGCAGTATATGGCACATACATGAAAATCGATCATGTACTAGGGCATAAAAACCTAATGATCATTTGCAGAAAGGCAGAAATAGTGAATTCATCTTTCTCAGATCATCCTGCAATAAAAATCATATGCAATATTTGGCCAGGGAGATATAGACACAGGATTAATTGGAAACTAAATAACCACATTTTAAAGAATGAGTGGATTAAGTAACAAATTATAGCAAGAATTAATTATTTCATCTTAGATAATGAATAATTGTTTCAATAATGAAACAATATACCAAAACCTATGGTATACACTCAAGGCAGGTGTCAGGGTATATATTATATCTTTAAATGCTTACATGAACAAATTAGAGAAAGAAGAAATTACTGAATTAAATATGTAACTAAAAAAGTAGAAAAAGAACAAATTAAACACCCCCAATTAAATAGCAAATTAGAAATCCTAAAATTTAAAGACATTAATAAAACTGAAAGCAAAAAAACTATTGAACTAATAAATAAAACCAAAGCTGGTTTTATGGAAAAAACCAATAAAATTGATAAACCCCTGGTCAATTTCATTTTTAAAAAAAGAAAGAACAAAACCAAAATGCTGGCATCATAAATGAAAAAGGTGAACTCACTGCAAATGAGAAGGCTATTAAAGTAATAATTCAGAATTATTTTACCCAACTCTATGACAATAAATTTGACAATCTAAGTGAAATGGACAAAGATTTTCAAAAACATAAGTTGCCCAGATTAAAAGAAGAGGAAATTAAAAACCTAAATAATTGTATCTCAGAAAAAAAATTCAACAAGCCATTTGAACTCACTAAGAAAAATAATCTTCACGGGCAGATGGATTCATAAGTGAATTCTATCAAACATTTAAAGAACAATTATTTCCAATTCTATATAAACTCTTTGGGAAAATAGGTGAAGAAGGAATTCTGGCTAACTTTTTCTATGACACCAATGTGGTACTGAGACGTAAACCAAGAAGAGTCAAATCAGAGAAAGAAAATTATAGACCTCTCTCCCTGATAAACATAGATGCAAATATCTTATATAAAATCTTAGCAAAATTATTAAAACAAGCTATCACTACAACAATACGTTATGTTCAAGTAAGATTTATCCCAGTAATGCAAAGTTGGTTTAATATTAGGAAAACTGCTAGTATAATTAATTATGTCAATAACAAACCAATCAAAAATCATATGGTTATATCAATAGATGCTGAAAAAAGCTTTTGACAAATCACAACACACATTCCTACTAAAAACACTAGAGAACATAGGAATAAATGGATTATTACTAACAATAATAAGCAGTATCTATTCCATTAAGATCAGAGGTGAAAAAAAGATGCGCTTCATCACCACTAATATTCAATATCATATTAGAAATGTTAACTTCAGAAATATAAGAAGAAAAAAAAATTGAACGAATTAGCTTTGGGAAGGAAGACACAACTCTCACTCTTTGCAGATGGCATGATAGGATATCTAGAAAATCCCAAAAATAGTCCTCTAAAAAAACTACAAGAAGGGGTGGCTAGATGGCACAAGGAATAGAGCACTGGCCCTGTAGTCAGGAGTACCTGAGTTGTAATCAAGCCTCAGACACTTAATAATTACCTTGGGCAAGCCACTTAACCCCACTTACCTGGCAAAAAACTAAAAAAAAAACCAAGAAGAAATAATGAGTAACTTTATCAAAGTATCAGGATATTGAATAAACCCTCATAAATCCTCAACATTTACATATATATATATATATATGTATATATATATATATATATATATATATATATATATATATATATATATATATAACTAGCAAGATAAAGCAGAAAGAGCTAGAAAGATAAATACCATTCAAAGTTACTTCAGACATCATAAAATACCTGGAAGTCTACCTGCCAAGGCAGACTCAAAAACGTTTTGAAAACAATTACAAAACACTTCTCACACACATAAAATTAGATTTAAATCACTGGGCAAGCATCAACTGTTCATGGACAGGTTGAGCTTATATAATGAAAATGACATTTCTACCTAAATTAAACTACTTGTTTAGTGCTCTACCGATGAAAATTCTTAAAAATTACTTAAATGACTTAGAAAAAGTTCTAAGTAAATCTATATGGAGAAATAAAAAGTCAGCAATTTCCAGGGATTCAATGAAAAAAATGCAAACGAAAGTGGCTTAGCCCTACTATATCTAAAATTATATTATAAAGCATCAGTCATCAAAATTGACTGGTATTGACTCATAAATAGAGTGGTAGTCCAGTGCGATAGACTAGGTGCAATAGCAGTAAATGATTATAGTAATCTTTTTGATAAACTCAAAGAGTTCAGGTATTGTGACAAAAACTCTATATTCAATAAAAACTGTTGGTAAAATTGGAATTTAGTATGGAAGAAACTTAGATTAGACCAACCCCTCACACCCTATACCATGACAAGATCAAAATGGATACAGGATTTAGACATAAAAAAATATAATCAAACTAAAAGGTCAAACAGTAGTTTACCTGTCAGATCTATGGAAAGGGGAGCAGTTTATGACTAAGGAAGAGATGGAGAACATCATTAAAAACCAGCTAGATAATTTTGATTATATTGAATTAAGAGTCTTTGCACAGACAATACCATTTTAATCAAGGTCAAAAGAAATGTAGTTAATTAGGAAACATTTTTTGCAAATATTATTTCTGGCAAAGGACTCAATTTTAAAATATACAGAGAATTGAGTCAAACTTTCAAAAAAAGGCATTCCCTATTTGACAAATGATCAAATGATCTGTAAAGATAATTTACAGCTGAGGAACTCAAAGTGATCCAATATGATATGAAAAAAATTGCTCTAAATCATTACTTATTAGAGAAATGCAAATTAAAGCATCTCTGAAATACCTCCTCACACCTCTCTGACTGGCCAATATGACCAGAAAGGACAATGATCAATGTTGCAAGGGATGTAGGAAATCTGGGACACTAATATATTGTTTGACCTGTGAACTCATCCAGGTTTTCTTGAGAGCACTTTGGAATTATTCCCAAAGGTTAACAATAATGTGCATACCCTTTGGTCTAGCAATGCCACTATTGGTTATATACCCTGAAGAGATTATGAAAAAGGGTAAAAGAATCACTTGTACAAAAATATTCATAGCTACCCTGTTTATGGTGGCAAAGAATTGGAAATTAAATGAATGTCTTTCGATTGGGGAATGACTTAACAAAATGTGGTATCTTATGGAACACTATTGTTCTATGAGAAAACAGTAGAGGCGAGAATTCTGGGAAGCCTGGAAGGATTTGCATGAACTGAAGTTGACCAAGATGAGCAGAACCAGAAAAACATTGTACACCCTAAAACCAACATGGGGATGATGATAAAACTTGTTAGACTTGCTCATTGCATCAGTGCAACAACCAGGGACAATTTTGGGCTATCTTTAATGGAGAATACCATCTGTATCCAGAGAAAGAATTGTGGAAATTGAACAAAGACCAAACACTATTACCTTCAATTTAGAAAAAAAACACTTATCTTATTATGTAATTCTGCTATCTATTATATTTTATTTTTCTTCCTTAAGGATATGATTTCTCTCTCAACACATTCAACTGAGATCAATGTATACCATGGAAACAAAGTAAAGACTAAAAGAATGCCTTCTGTGGGGGTGGTGGGAGGAAAACAATAATGGGGGGAAATTGTAAAACAAAATAAATAAAATATTTGTAAATAAAAAAATAAAATTAAGACATTAAAAAAAGGCCACAGGAGGAAGGAGGAGGCAGAATGGGATAAATTACATTACAAGAAGAGGCTCAGAGAACCTATTATGATAGTGGGAAATAAAGGAAAGAGGGAGAATTATTTGAATCTTTCATCACATTTGGCTCAAACAAGGAATAACCCATTTTTTTCAGTTGGACTTAGAAATTTAGAAATTAGAAATTTATCCTTTATGCATCAGAAAGCAAAAGCAGAGAAGGGAAAGTAGGACTAAGAGAAAGGAGAAAAGATAGGTGGGGAAAAGTGAAAAGGGAACTGGGAAAGAAAAGTGAAGGAACTAATTGGGGACAGATTGAGGGAGGCAGTATTCAGAAGCAAAACACTGATGAGGAGAGATAGGTGAAGGGACAAAGAAAAAATATAATTGGAAGGATAATAGGATGGAAAGTAATAAAAAAGTTAGTAATTATAACCGAATGTGAATGGAATGAAGTCTTCCATAAAATGGAAATGGATAACAGGATTAAAAAACAAAGTGCAGCAATATAATGATTAAAAAAAAACATTTGAAGCAGAAAGATACACACAGAGTAAAGGTAAAAGGCAGGAGCAGATTATAATATGCTTCAGCTGAAATGAAAAAAGCAAGAGTAGCGATCCTTTTCTCAGGCAAACCAAAAGCTAAATGATTAAAATGAATAAAGGAGAAGACTACATCTTCCTAAAAGCTGTAGACAATGAACTAATTTCAATACTAAAATTAAATGCAACAAGTGGTATGGCATCTAGGTTGTTAGAGAAGAATCAAAATGAGTTACAGAAAGATAGAGAGAGCAAAATTAGATAAAGCTAAGCATAATATAAATAATGATGATATTAAGGTGGAAAATAGAATTAAAAATTAGATTGACCTCTGGTATAATTTGAATGAGGATAGACAGGAATATGCAGTTTTTCAGTGGAAGATGTCACCTATACAAAATATACACCTATACAAAGATACCATGTATTAGAATACAAAATACTCACAAATGCAGAAAGATAGAAATATTAAATCCATCTTTTTTAAGATCATGATGCAACAACAATTACCTGTAATAAACTTCCATGAAAACGTAGACTAAAAATTAAAAAAATAATTAGAAACTAAATAGCCTAACTTTAGGGAATGAGTGGATTAAACAACAAATCACATAAATAAATAATAATTTGATCTAAGATAATGACAATAATGTAGTTGCATGCCAGAACTTGTGGGATATAGTTAAAACAGTTATTAAGGGAAATTTTGCATCTCCAAATGCTTACATGAATAAAATAGAAAAAAAGTAGATCAATGAATTGGGCATGCAAGAAAAATAGTTAGAAAAAAGAACAAATTGTCAAACCTAATAAAATAGCAAATTATAAATTCTGAAAATCAAAGGAGAAATTATCAAACAGAAAAATAAGAAAACTACTAAAATAATGAATAAAACTGAGTTAATTTTATGAAAAAACACTAAAATAGGTAATCTTTTGATAAAATGATTTAAAAATAAAAAATAAAACCACATCACCATGATCAAAAATGAAAAGAATGAATTCACCATAAATGAGGAGGAAGTTACAGTAAGAAATTCAGATTTATTTTGGTGAACTGGATGCCAATAAATTTGACAATCTAAGTGCAATGAATGAATATTTACAAAAAAATATAAATTGCCCAGATTGATGATGATGTTTGTTCTTTATTATCAATTAAGGCTATGACACCAGGCAGATGATGTCAATATAAACACATGAATTGTATTTGAGTGAAGAAGGGCTAAGCTAAATTATCAACTTCATTTTCTTCTCAAGAATCATGTGGGTCCAGGGACCAGCTATGAATCAAGATGACTGGAGATGACCATGGATGTGAGATAATTACTATTAAGTAAAAATCAAGAAAGTGACAATTGGGGGACTGAGACAAGATGGAAACAGGAGAGGACCTTCTCTCAGTTGCTCTGGAGCAAAACTTAGAAACTAAGGACTCTAACTACATTTTCGAGAGACAGAACACACAGAGGGATCCAGTGAGGCAATTCTACAACCCAAGGTAACCTGGAAAGCAGCAGGGGAAAAAGGCTTGGCTCCATGGGATCGGAGGGTTGAACCACCAGAGGGGTGGCCCACAAGTGCAAAGGAACTTCAGCCTCCCAGAAGCAGCCCCAGGGTGCTGGGAGCCACAGCTCACAGCAGCAGGGTCAGTTTCCAGAACAACACCCTGGGGAAAATCAAGCACAACTTGGGGGAACAGCAGAGGGACCTCTGTCAGAGTGAGCATGTGATGCCTGGCCCCCAAGGCATACAGTGAGCAGCATGGCCATAGCAACCCAGATCCAGGAACCAGAAGCAGGCTGAGCTGGTAAGCAGGAGCCCCCAGGGCATGAGCATATTGAGCCTAGGGAGGGGAGTGAAGAGAGAGAGACTGCTGAACTCTGTCCTCTGCTCCTGGAACAGGACTCTGGGATTTTGACCACATTCAGATCCTGATCACAGTCTAGCCCCCCCCCATAGAACAGCAGGGCTACCCCCTCCTCAGCCCCATGGCAGAGGGGGGATTTTATGGTCATTTACAGACCAGGAGGGAAGACAGAGCCTCACACACAGAGATCCTTGTTGGGGTGTCCTAAAAGCTCAGGAAGCACCCCAAACAAGGCTCAAGGTGGGAAAATGAGTAAACAGAGAAAAAAGATGAACATAACTGAGAAATACTTTGCCTGTGATCCCATGAAGGACCAAAACACTCAATCTGAAGATGAGGAGGTACAAGCTCCTGCATCTAAAGACTCCAAGAAAAACAGAAATTGGACTCAGGCCATGACAGAGCTCAAAAAAGACTTTGAAAATCAAGTGAAGGAGATAGAGAGAAAACTGGGAAAAGAAATGAGAGAGATGCAGGAAAAACATGAAGATGAAATCAGCAGTTTAGTCAAGGAGGTCCAAAAAATGCTGAAGAAAATAACATGTTAAAAATCAGCATAGGTCAAATGGATAAAACAGTTCAAAAAGTTATTGAGGAGAATGTTTTAAAAAGCAGAATTAGACAGATGAAAAAGGAGATAAGAAAGCTCTCTGAGGAAAACAAATCCTTCAGACAAAGAATAGAACTCAGGGAGATTACTGATTTTATGAGAAATCAGGACTCAATACTTCAAAAGTAAAAGAATGAAAAATTAGAACAAAATGTGAAACATCTCATTGATAAAACAACTGATATGGAAAACAGATTTAGGAAAGACAATCTAAAAATTATTGGAATATCTGAAAGTCATGACCATGAAAAGAGCCTTGACATCATTTTCAAGGAATTATTACAGGAAAATTGCCCTGATATCCTAGAAGCAGAGGACAAAATAGAAATGGAGTGAATCCACCAATATCCCCAAGAAATAGATCCCGAAAAAACCCCAACCCCCAGTAATAATATAGCCAAGTTCCAGAACTCCCAAGTCAAAGAGAAAATATTACAAGCAGCCAGAAGGACACAACTCAGATAGCATGGAGCTGCAGTCAGGATCACACAGGACTTAGCAGCAACTACATTAAAAGCTTATAGGGCTTGAAGTATAATATTCTGAGAGGGAAAAGAGCTTAGAATGCACCCAAGAATCAGCTACCCAACAAAACTGAACATTTTCTATAAGGGAAAAAGATGGACTTTCAATGAACCAGGGAAATTTCAAATGTTCCTGTTGGAATGGTCACAGCTGAACAGAAGGTTTGATCTTCAAGTACAGGACTCAGGTGAAGCATAGAAAGTGGAGGAGAAGAGGGAAATATGAGGGACTTAAATGATGATGAGCTACATGTATTCCTGTATAGAAAAATGATAATGATAATACTCATATGAACCTAATTTAATAGAGCAGGTAGAAGGAGCTTTTATAGATGAAGCACAGGAGAAAACTGAATTTGAAGATATATTGTGGTATAAAAATGGAGTCAATAGATAAAAGGGAAATGTAAAGGGAGAAAGAAAAAGGAGATCAAGAATAGGCTAAGATATTACATATAATAAGATTTTTCTTTATTACAATGAGCTATTGCAATGATATTGAAGGGGGAAGGCAAGGGGGGGATGAGGGAATCTTTGCCCTCATCAAAGGTGGCTAGGAGAGGAAACAGTATATATACTCAATAAGGTATAGACATGCAGAGTAAGAAGTAGAGTAGGGGGACAGGGGGAAGGGGGGAAATGTGAGTGATGGAGGAGAGGATGGACCATGGTGGGAGAGTGGTCAGATATAACACATTTCCTTTTTTTACTTCTTACAAGGGGTTGGGATTGGATGAGCTGTCCTGGACCATAGGGCCGGGTGGATGCTGGGTAAGGGGTGGTATGTGGGTTCAGGGCCTCTTGGCTCTAGGGCTGGGGATCTGTCTGCTGCACCACTCAACTACCCTACAGCAGAGAGAGAGAGAGTGAAAGGAGAGAGAAAATATAGTTCATGGTAGTAGACAAGTATGAATGGAGGAAATTGTGATCAGCATTGGCAACAGTGGAAAAATATGGAAGTAACTTTCATGATGGACTTATCCTAAAGAATGTGATCCACCTGCGACAGAGCTGGTGGTGTTGTAACACAGACTGAAGCACATTTTTAATATTATTATTTTCTGGGGGTTGTTGCAGGATAAATTGGACTTGGGGGCCTGCCTGGGGCTGCACAGCTGGGTGATTGTTGGGTGTCTGGGGCCAGATTTGGCCTTGGGTGCTCCTGGATCAAGGAACAGTGATTGGTCTGCCACTCAATCACCCCTACTATTATTATTATTATTACTATTTTATTTTATTTTGGGTCTTTTTACTTTATTATTTTATTTTTTGTAGGGCAATGGGCTTGGTGTGGCTTGCATGGGGTCACACAGCTGGGTTATTGTTGGGTGTTTGGGGCCAGATTTGGCTTTGGGTGCTGGATCAAGGAGCAGTGATCTGTCTGCCACCCAGGCATCCCTACTATCATTATTATTATTACTATTTTATTTTATTTTGGGTCTTTTTACTTTATTATTTTATTTTTTGTAGGGCAATGGGCTTGGTGTGGCTTGCATGGGGTCACACAGCTGGGTGATTGTTGGGTGTCTGGAGCCAGATTTGGCCTCAGGTGCTCCTGGCTCCAGGGCTGGCACTCCATCCACTGTACCTGGCCATACATACAATGATTATTATTATTATTATTAGTAGTAGTAGTAGTAGTCGTAGTAGTATTAATTTTAATTTTTTTCTCTCTTCTTTATCACTTGTGCATGTCTATATTTTCTTGGGGGAGGGGTAATTATGTTTACTCTTAAGCAAGAATATTTTAGTAATGTATAAAAACATTATTTGCACAAAGCAAGAATAAATAAATAAATAATTAAATAAATAAAAGAAGAAAAAAATAAAAAAATAAAGTTGCTAAAAGATGGGTGAAACAAACAAACAAAAAAAAGAAAGTGACAATTGACGGGGGCTGCATTCACATTCCTGTCCTCTTGACTCCAAATAGTAAATATTTATGTAACTCCATTTCAGAAAAAGAAATTGAAAAAACCATCAATGATTGTCTAAGAAAAACATCTCCAGGGTCATATGGATTCATAAGTGAATTCTATCTATTAATTTCAATTCCATATAAATCATTTGAAAAAATATGTGAAGTTCTGACAAATTCCTTCTTTGACACCAATCTGATATTGATACCTAATCATATATATATATATATATATATATATATATATATATATATATATATATATATATTTAGGTTTTTGGAAGGCAATGGGGTTAAGTGGCTTGCCCAAGGCCACACAGTTATTAAGTGTCTGAGGCTAGATTTGAACTCAGGTACTCCTGACTCCAGTGTTCTATCCACTGTACCACCTAGACACCTCTCCTAATAAATATTAATGCAAATATTTTAAAATATTGACAAAGTGATTACAGCAGTTATCACTAAAATAATACACTGTCATTGGGTTGGATTCATACACAGAATAAATGGCTGGTTCAATATTAGGAAAATTATCAGTATCATATCAATAACAAAATTAATAGAAATGAAATCATATGATATTTCAATAGATGCTGAAAATGTTTTTCCCCAAAATACAGCACTCATTCCTGTTTGAAAAAAGCTAGAAATCATAGGCAAAAATGGAGTTTCCCTAAAATGATAAGCAGTATCTACCTAAAAATATCAGCAAACATTATATGTAATGGGGATAAACTAGAAGCATCCCAATAAAAATAGGGGTGAAGCAAGGATAACTGTTATCCTCACTAATATTCAGTATTTTACTAGAAATTAGCAAGAGCAGAATGAGAAATTGAAAGGATTAGAAAGTGCAATGAGAAATCAAAATTCTTACTCTTATAGATTAAATTATGGTATACATAGAGAATCCTAGAAAATTAACTTAAAACTATTTGAAATAAATAACAACTTTAGGAAAATAGCAGGATATAAAATAAACCCCTATAATTCATCAGCATTTTTATATATTAACAACATAGCATAGCAGCACGAGATAGAAAGAGAAATTCCATTAAAAGTAACTGTAGACAACACAAAATACCCTGAAGGCTACCTTGCAATATAAACTCAAGCTATATGAAAATGATTACAGAACACTTGCCAAACAAATAAAATCAGATGTAAATAATTGGACAAATGTCAGTTGCAATGTTGGCCAAGGTAAAAATTATACCTCTACATCGATTAAATTACATCTTTAGTGCTATTTCAATCAAGCTACCAAAAAATTTTTTTAATGAACTAGAAAAAGTAGTGATAAAATTATATGAAGGAATAAAACATCAAGAATATCAAAGGAATTATTGAAAAAATGCAAAACGATTAATGTCTAACTTTCTCTCATCTAAGATTATAATTTAAAACTGCAGTCATCAAAACTGTTTGGTACTGGCTAAGAAATAGAGCGGTAGATCAGTGGAATAGACTAAGTGCAAAAGAAATAGTAATAAATGCCTATAGTAATCTATTGTTTCATAAATCCAAACATTCCACTTTTTGGGATAAGAACTCACTAATAAAAACTGCTGGGAAAACTGAAAAATAGTATGACTGAAACAAGATGTAGAACAATATCACACACTAAATACCAAGATAAAGTTGAAATGATACAAAATTTAGAGAAAAAGGATAAGAAAGAATATAGAATATTATAAAATGCAAAATGAGTCATTTGGATTACATTGCATTAAAACATTTTTTTGCACAAATAAAACCAATGCAATCAAAATTAAAAGGATTATAGTAGGTTGGGAAACAATTGTGAAAGCTAGTATTTCTAATAAAGCACTCTTTTCTAAAACATAGATAACTGAGTCAAATTTATAAGAATAAAAGTCATTTTCCAATTGATAATTGGTCAAAGGAGATATATATATATATATATAATATATATGTATGTAAATATATATGCATATATATATATTTCAAATTAAAACATCTCTAAGGTATCACTTCACCCCATCAAATTGTTCAATATGAAAAAAAAGAAAAAGTATCAGTGTTGGAGGGGATGTGGGAAAACTGAGTCATTCTTAGACTATGAACTGATCTAACATTTCTGGAGAGCTAGGTGGAACTATACCTAAAAGGAAATTAAATTGTGCTTAGTCTTTGAGCCAGCAATAGCACTACTATGTTTATATCCCTAAGACAGCATTAGAAAGAATAAAAAATACGTGTTAAAAGTATTTTTGTAGCTCTTTTCTTAGTAGCAAAGAATTGGAAATTTAGGGGATGCCTAAATTGAGGAATTACTGAACAAGTTGTGGCATATGAATATGATGACCTACTATTTTTCTGTTGCAGATCATGAGGGGTGGGACTTCAGAATAGCCTGAAAAGACTTGTATGAACGGATGCTTTCTGAAGTGAGCAGAATCAGAACATTATACACATTAATAGCAACACTGTAATGATCAACTATGATAGATTTTCTCATCTCAGCAGTACAATAATCAAAGACAATTTTAAACAACTTGTGATAGAAAATATCATCCACATCCAGAGTAGGAACTAAAGAGCCTGAATGCAGGTCATATTTTATTGGTTTCAATTTTTAAAAATTTTATTTATCTTTTATGTTTTTTGCCTTTCATGTTTTTTCCTCCTTTTTGTTCTGATTCTTCTTTCACAAAATGATTAATATGTAAATATGTTCAACAGAGTTGTACATGTATAATCTATATTTTATTGCTCTCTGTCAGGAGAAGGGAGAAGATGCAGTGGAAAGAGAATTGTGAATGTAACAGAAAGAATTTGGGTAGTAATGTAAATTAACTCTTGAGATGTAAATTGACTTGATGTACAGAATTATGATTGTAACAGAAATAATTGTAATCTTGGATGGAGACCTTCCCCATTTTTAATGTACCATTGATTCATTGCTTAGTGTAAAATTTGTATCCTGATCTCCTTTGGTTTTACCCTTTACCTAATTCTGGGTCCAGTAAGAGAGAAGGAGTACACTGTTTGCCCTCTGCATGAGAGGCAAGACATAAAACCTGAACTGGACTCTAGTTCAGGGCTGCCAGTCATCTCTTTCTATGACCCAGTCAACACTGCTTGGCTGTTGTTTTATCTCTCTCTCTCTCTCTCTCTCTCTCTCTCTCTCTCTCTCTCCTCCTAGTCCTTCCAATGTCTTGTAACCTTTTAAATAAATTTTTGTTTTATTTCCAACCTTGCTTTCCTGAGTCTGATTAATGATTTCTCATAGGCAAAACCAAACCCAATTAGCCAGTGGCTACACAGAGAAGGAATGGAGTGAGGTAGAAAAATGAAATGTGAAACTCTAAACTTACAAAAAATGATTGTTGAAAACTATCTTTGCATGCAGTTGGGGAAATTAATTAATCAACTGAATAAAATAATGAGAAGAATGAATATTATAATGGGAAGCTAGGATGTCACTCAGACAACTCTTGCTCCACTCCCAGTGAAAGGCAGTATAGAGAAAGGATCTACTTCTCTGCTTAAACTTGCATGGGTGGAACACAATGGGCCAGAATTCATTTTAGATCAATTCTTTATAAGGTTTTCTATCTGAGTGTTGCCAAAGCTCCATTCATTTCATCATTAGCTCTACAGTTCAGAGAACTAATTATCTCCATATAAGTAACACTAAAAATCTTGTATCTCTATAATATTTGGTTACTTAATAAACATTTCTCTCATTAGGTAACTACATTAATAGATTGTGAATTTTTTGACTAGAAGGGCATTGTTTATTTTTGCAGCTTTTCAACATATAATAATCTGCATTGCAAATAATAGGTACACATAGTGTATTCAAGGCACTATGCTAGATTCTTAGAGGATTATAAAGATACATAGGAAAATACAATCTTTTTCCTCAAGAAACTTACTCTTTACTCTTCAATGAGATAATTTAATTAGAGTCAATATAGCAATAGATTTCATTTGGTTAGCCCTAGGCAAAATGTTTTTCTCATAACAATCTTTATGTATTCATTCACTATTCACTTCACTTCACTAGTATTTCAAGGTATCACCATTGTAATGTCATTGATCCTTTTCTAGAACAAAAGATGAGGGCAGCTAGGTGGTGCAGTGGATAAGCATCAGCCCTGGAGTCAGGAGGACCTGAGTTCAAAGTCAGCCTCAGAAGCTTAATAATTGCCTAGCTGTGTGACCTTGGGCAGGTCACTTAATCCATTGCCTTACCAAAAAAAAAAAACCACATTAAAGATGAACAAACAAGAAAGGAATTTAAGTGATTTGTACATATCAGCCTGAGGGCATTCAAAGTCAAAAATAAAACTGACCCTGTCCTTCTAGGACTATTTTAGTGGAGAAAATAATACATACAAAGCTTAAGTCAATATAAAAATATGCTTAGTAAATATTAAGTAATATCCAGGGATGAAGGGTACTCATACTTCAGGGGATTAGAATAACCCTTTTATGAGTGAAGGAATTCTAGGAAGTTGGATTATTACAGGGGAGGAGGGGGATGCATTCTAGACAAAGGAAAAAGCCTAAGAAAAGAGAAAGGAATATAAGGGAGAATGTGAAAGGGAAAAAGAATGGCCAGGTGGACTGTACTATGCAAAAACATAAAGCATGTGAAATAGATTAAAGCTCAATTACTCTGGAAAGGTAGAAAAAGAGCAGATCATGAAAAGTTTTAAAAATTAAATAGCGGATTTTGCTTTTGCCCTAAAGGCAAATGGGATTAACAGACTTATTTTGAGTAACATAATTAGGCTACAATTTGGTAATATGATTTTGGCAGCTGTACAGAGAATATATTGAAGAAGGAAGAAACAAGGCAACTTGATCATTAGAAGATGTTGTCATAATCCAGCTGAACAGTTTTTGGACTGTGTGAATGGAGAAAAGGGGGAAGATAAAAGAAATGTTATGGAGGAAGAGGGAAAAGTTAAGCCTGATTCTGAAATTCCATTCCTGAAATTGAAATTGATTCTGGAAGGAATTCAATAGGAATAAGGAAATTATGTATAGGGGAGAGTTGAAAAAAAATTAAGTTTTGTTGTGGGAGTATTATATTTTTGACATCTTTTATGATCATTCATGTGCTATGTCAATTAAGTAGTTTGTGCTATAAGACTGGATTTCACAAGAGAAAGACAGAGAGAGAGAGAGAGGAGAAAGAGACAGAGACAGAGAGACAGAGAAACAGAAAGATAGAGAGATAGACAAAGGGAGACATATTGAGATAGAGAGAGCAGGGCTAGACATACATATCCTACAGTCTTCTGCATGAAGAATTGATTTCAAAAGAAAAGTTTATTGAAAGAGTATATCTGAGAACCCAGATAGAGATCCAGAATTGCTTTCATATCAAGAGGGGCTACTTGAAGGTCTTGCAAAAGATGATGAAAAAAACATCCATATACATATATATATATATATATATATATATATATATATATATATATATATACACATATTTATATATGGATATTTTTTAAGATATGCATCACTGTTTTATCTGTTTTACAGAAGAGAAAACTGATGTGCAGAGAGCAGTAGAGACTTGCCCAAGCTTTCATAGAGAATATGTGTTGAAGCCAGATTTTCTGACTCTAATTGTAGAGTTCTTTCTATTATGCCTCAAACTAGATTTCCTTTGGGATTATTTAGTGCAAACTCTTTATTTTACAGTTGTGGAAACTAAGATCCAGAAATGTCATTTAGTTAATGGCAGAAATTGGATTAGAATTTAATTTTTTCCTACAGTAGCTTAATTTCCTTTTTATTACACCTCACATCCTCTCCTCAATATATAGGATTGTGTTTCTATATTCATGGAAGGTTTTGGGGTTTTTTTTGTTTGTTTCAATAAAAGGGAAGTATAACGGTAATATGGAAAAAAAATTCTCTTGTCTAATGTTTCTGTCTCTTAAATTAAAATACTTTTCTTTTATGCTCCTGAATTCATAATCATTTAACTGACCACAAACATGCCACTAATAAAGGGATTTTGGTTATAAATTGTACACAGTCTGTAAGTCTAATTCTTACAGGTTACAATAATTGTGCTTGTTAGTTTGAATATCAGTCAGTCTTTTATTGTTTATTCTAATTTGTATCTTATGGTCTTCAAAGTAGCTTAAATTCATACCCTTACCAGAAAAAAAACCAAAAAGCAAACAAACTTCAAAACTTTTTATTTATTTTAAACCCAGAAGAGAATCCAGTGTCTTAAGGTCTGAATAGTCAAATAATTAAGTTTAATTATAATTAAACTTCCAAAGTTAATGAATTGTCATAACTTCAATTGTTAAGGCTCATATAACTATGCCATGCCCATAGTAGTCGAGAAAGAGAGAGAGAGAGAGAGAGAGAGAGAGAGAGAGAGAGAGAGAGAGAGAAACAGAGAGAGAGAAACAGAGATAACCAGGTAGAAAGATAGAGACAGAGAGACAGGCAGAGGCAGAGACAGAGAAAGAGAGTCTATTGGAAGAAGGAAAAATTTCTGAAAGAAATTTCTCAAAATGTTCTAATTGGGTATTAGTGTGCTTTTTTGATGCCATTAGTTGTGATGGTAGAAAGGCTTCAGTAGATAACATTGAAGTAAATAAAGTTCACCTTTGAAGCCCTTCTTCCTCTCCTTTCAATAGTTCTTTACCTCCTGATGCTGTCCATTTTCCCCGATGAGCATTACTTTTCCTCATACTTAGATTCTAAGGGTCACCAAATGAGACATTGTATCTAGATCTGCACATTCTTGGAGGTATTCTGTTCTCTGAACATATATTTCCATTAATTTCACATTTACACACCTTCTTATTCCATTATCAACTTAGAAGCTTCACCGGAAAGAATTTGCATAAATTGTTACAAGGAAGAAAGTTCATTTGGGGAATGGGTATTTGATCAGGTTTGAGTTAGTGAGTGGTGCTAGAGGGGGAAAAAAGGAAAAGGTTTTAATAAAACATACAAGCAGAAGTTCAGAAAGGGATAAAATTGTATTTTTGCTACCTTATTAAACTTAATCTACACTTATAATACAGTAACAACACTTCTCAATTCTCTTCACAATTTTGTGCTTTGTATATTGAAAAGCATTGTTTACCATGATTATTAATTTTATAATAAAAAACAAAAAGGTAACAAAAAGTGGTTAGACATACTAAATCATACTCAGATATTAATGACATAATTGACTTTAAATAGTTTTGTCACCTAGCATTTTTTCAATTTTATAGAAGAAAGAGACCTAAAGTAATTAATCTTTAGGATGAAATTTCAGGCTTTTTAGAAGGATGGTGTGGGTGATCATTTGGGGAAAAGATTCTTTCCTGACATCTCTATTAGGTAATGTGTAGGATAACAATTCACTTAAAAATTATAGAGACTCCTCTGAGCAACAAAAGAAAGTTCATTTTGGCTTTTCTCGAGAAAAGGGCATACTCCAAGTCTCACAAGATAGCGAAGATCAAGGAGCTGCTCTGAGATCACAGTCAAGCAAGATTATATGGCATAGCATGATTCCCCCCTCCCTCATCCCCTCTCTTCCAACCTGATTGGTTAAGGTTTTCAGAGTTACAATCTTTACATGAAAAATCTACCCAGCAGAAAAGAGAAGAATTAAAGGTTTTCATAAAATATTACCTCACCATCCAGTTGGTGAGGGTATCAGAAGAAGATGTCTATTGACCTGTTAAATGAATTAATGTCTGATTATGCAAGGTCTTCTAAGGAACTCCACTATCTTCATAGTTTAGTCCTTATCAAACAAGAGAAATCAGGCTACTGTTCTCACAGTCTATTATCAAATATGTGGCTAACTAAGACTTCAAATTCTCTTCCCTGAAAGTATTCCACTATTTCTCTCCCTAACAGGATGAGTGCAAGGTCTTTCTTGAAATAGGCCTCTTTTTCACTCCCTAGCAGAATCAGGAAGTGTCTGACTGAGAATGCAAGTCCTCTCTCCCTCTTCTAAGAATAGACTAGGAGTAATAGTCTGTCTTCGTTTTAATGATTTTTAACCCTGAGAGGACTTCACTAGGAATGTTAACACTTAAGAGGAAATATTCCACTCAGTAAGAAACTACTTCCTCTGCTTCAGAATTGACCCTGATGTATGGATACAGATCTCTTCATTTGTATAGAACAATTAAGATTTTAAAAATATTTTTCTTGGTTGATTTAAAAGACCAAAAGCTTGAATACCTCACCCTAGTACATTTTTTTCAATCAATAAATACTTGGCTGAAGAGATGATGAGTCATATCCCATCAAGCAGTTCACTTCAGTTTTAGTCATCATTTTTTAGTAAGGCTGAATGTTGGGGATGAAGTCAAAGACTGGAGCCACATAGATTAAATGCATACTATTTAAAAAACCACCCATATTGCTCCCCTTAGTGTAGTCTATGTACTATTCAAATTGGACTGCTGTTTACCAAGTTTTATGTTCTACTTCCTACCTCCATATATTTATTCAAACTGTTCCTTAAACTTGGGTTGAATCTCTTGACATCCATTTCTTTTTAATCTTTCATTGCCTTCAAGACATACATTTGGCATTCCCTACTCCCTTAAGTTTTACTTTACCCAACCACCAGTAAAATGGTCCTTCTCCATTTTCAAATTTTCTTACATTGCCTGTTCATTTCTCTGTCTCTTATCATTTCTTGTTTCTATTTTATTGTTATTATAGCCATCTCTGAATGTGTTTTATAAAATGCAGTCCCTTAGAAGGCAGAAATTGTGTAACATTTTCTTTATGTCCCCAATACAGTCAAATAAACCATTAATATTCTTGTGGAACAGAAATGTACATAAGGCCAGACCATTTGCTGTACATTGTTTTGTCCATTTAACAATGCCAAATCGACTTCAGCACCCGCCTTTTCACATCTTCTTATTTTATCCTAAAACCCTTTAAAAATACAAGAAAAATTTTAAAGAAAACCAATATTTCAGAAAAATGCAGTTTTGGTAATAAATATTAAGCTGATTGTTGTTTTACAGCTCCAAGTCCATATTTTCAATAGATATGGGGTACTACATTAGTTACATTGTTATTTTTCCTCATGAATTCAAAGATTTCCACCTTGCTGTCCATCAATCTATCACTAAATTTAAATTGTGCTCTATGATGGTGTCAACAACAATATTAACTTAGGAAACCATACTCTGATGACAAAACTATTCAGATAAGCAGCCCTCCAGGAACTAGTGCCTTGCCAAGGACTTTGATAAGTTCTGAGCTTTTGTGGCAATAATCTCCCTGACTTTAGAGCAATAATTTTCATGAACTGCTGAAACAAATATTCTTTCCATAGCAGAGATCCCTGAGTGACCAGCACTGACTGACCAAGGAAGCCTAATCTTTTTGAACATGATGCTATTTTAACTTAGAGAAATGACTTATAAATAATTGTGACCATGTTATGAAAGTACAGTCCATTTGACTGTTCATTTCTTTATCTCCTTTGTCATCAGGTATGGTCACAGAAAAATGATAAAATATATTGGGTTTTTTTTTTGATTTCTTGAGCAGATGAATGATCAATGGGAAAGCATATTAAGAATGTTTATGATGAATAAACAAATTTATGACATTCCCATCCTTTATGGGTGAGGCATAAAGAGTTTTGTTCAAGTTTCTAGGAGATGAGACGGTGGAACAGCATGGTTCTTAGCCTTAGTTACATAGGATCTGGTAAAGTACCAATTCTTAGCTATTCTGAGAATTTGGAGGGATGATTCTGGGAGTCCCCTTGAATTACTAATTATAGATGAGCAGGACTTAACAGAGATAAAATTAAATTAAGTCTATATCCATTATTATTCTATCAAAGTCATTTACTCATGTATAAAATAAGAATTTATACATGTCTCTTAGATGCCAGGTATCATATTAGGTACTGGGGGGTGTAGATTGACAAGTAAACAGTTCATATCATAAAGGAGCTTACATTCTATCAGGGAATGTAGCAGGTGTCTGTTGCTTGTTGTCCATAAGCAAAGAGGTTCAAAATGGCATCACTATGTGAAGGTCAATGTAGAGTGTATCTGACTGCAGCTGATTAGACCAATATGAACCCAGAAGGCTCTACCACAATAGTTCACATGAACACCGGTAATGGAGATGTCTCTAAATTTGTGCAATCATATTTCTTTTGAGCTACTGTAATTTTGCTTTATTCATAGAGCACAGCACTTTCTTGTTATATACCTTTAGAACTTGAATAGCATATGGGTGCCATGCCTGGATGCTGGATGGTTTCCATTTGAATTGTCTTAGGGAGATTCTGAAGACCTCCTGGCAAGATAAGATACTGGATACTGAAGTCTTTTCTCTCTCTTTCTCTCTCAATTTTTGCAAGGCAATGGGGTTAAGTGACTTGCCCAAGCTACACAGCTAGGTAATTAATTATCTGAGGTCAGATTTGAACTCAACTCCTCCTTGCTCCTGGACTGGTACTCTATTCACTACATCACTTAGCTGTCCCTGAAGTCCTTTCTCTAGTACAGATAGTGCAACTCTGAGGAGTTTGCCACATTGAATGACAAATAAATATTTGCCTAAAAGAAAATTTTATGGAGAATTCAAACAAAATGAGAAATCACACAAAAGTCTTTAGAAGAATTACAGGATCATTCTCAATGCCTCTCTGAAGAATTTTGGAATTAATTATGAGGGATTAGAAATACTGGAACAGGACTGTGCTACTTGTCATGACTCATCAAAAAAGTTCCATGCTCTATGAGCAAAGTAGAATTGCAATAGCTCATAAGAAACATGAGTTAACGTTAAAAAAGTTGAAACCCCCCCAAAGTTAAAGCCTATTTAGAGAATATGAATACTTGAAATATAAAAAAGACCTTTCCCAAGAGATGGATATTTAAGACTATAGGGATTATGCTTAGTTTTATATAGGATATGATACCTAAGCTTAGCCTTGAAGGGATTCTAAAGACAAAGAGAATTCTAAAGGGAGGGAGTGCATTATAGACATAGATTCATTGATAAGAAATGCAATTTTATGTACATGAAATAGCGAAAAGTTAAGAGCAAATCACTGTAGATTCTAAAATCTGCAGATTAGATCTGTGCTTTAAGAATATATGTTTGGGGTGGTTAGGTGGGGCAGTGGATAGAGCACCAACCCTGGAGTCAGGAGTACCTGAGTTCAAATCTGGTATCAGACATTTAATAATTATCTAGCTGTGTGGCTTTGGGCAAGCCACTTAATCCCATTGCTTTGCAAACATACACACACACACACACACACACACACACACAAACACACACACATATGTATATATATATATGACTTTCTTTTTTACCTTGCAGAACATTCACCAACCCCTATCAAGTCCCATTCTGTCCCACAAAAAACAAATGCCAACTGAAAGCATAACTCTATTCCTGCTGAAAATGAAAGATAAACTTTTGTTGGTAATGCTTTTCTTTGGATTCTGAGATTTCATGTATTCATGAGAAAAGTTGACAGAAAATTACAGGCAATAGGTTAGTAATTCAATCTAGAGGCTGTTTAATTGGAATCATAGCAAACCTAGGAGAAAGATTAGACTGCATCTAGTAAATTTTATCCTCAGAAATCTCTAAATTCATTGAATTTAACCAAGAAGGAGGCTGATTATCAGGCTATTGCAATGCAGAGACTTAAAAATTTACAGAGAAGCACAAATGGTTTCATTCCTTAAAGATAATTTGCAACCAGACCCAGAGATAGTTTGTTATATCCTCAACTATCAATGTGGCTATCAATAGAAATAAATCAATTGGATAACCTTTAAGCCTTTAGAAATGTGAATAGTCTCTAGTCTTGCTATAGTTTTCTTTCTTAGATATTCTTATTTGCAATCACAATAGATGCCACTATTATCATTTTATTCCTACATTGTCATCAGTGAGTCTCTGGACAACAACTCATTATTTTTCTTTGGTCATTTAGGTATGCCTTTACCTTGAGTGGGATAATGTAATGACCCCACAAAATATACTCTGTAACTATAATTTGGTGAAGAATATTTTTGAGGGATGTTGTATGAATAGATAAAATTATGGAAAATATGGGGTGGGAATGACACTAAGGTTTTTGTCATATGGATGCTTTTTTAAAATAACCATGAAGAACATTTTATAGAGGAAGCGTATGGTTTCACAGTTCATAAAACCTCTTTTCCTTGAGTGTGAGGCAGACATCTCTATCAAGATGCTATATTTTGGGCTATATAATATGTTTTTTTGAAAAAATATATCCTTATTATGATAATTACTGCTTAAGTGGTTTTAGAGTGCATATTTAAACAATTATGAGTTCATGTCACATCACTGTACTAATTTTAACAGGGAAAAATATTACACATTAAAAAATTCATATATTAAATTTCACTTAATGAAATGTTAGATTATATATGGTGACTGTATTTACATACATTGATTTATCTAAACATATGATTAAAAAGAAAAACAAAATAAAAGCAAACACAGACACAATTTCATCACCCTGGATCTGTCCATTTTTCATAATGATAGGGGTAAGAGGAAGGATCTGAGAGAATCCCTGTCATAGAACCTGGCTGTGTGACACTAGATAAATCATTTAACTTCTCTGATCATCAGTGTTCTCATCTGTAAAATGCAGAGGTTAGACTCAATGATACCTTAATATTTTTTTCTAACTCTAAATTTAAAATGTTATGGTAATTGAATAATTTTTATATTTTTTCCTCTTTTAATCTTTGCTATTTTCTGACCTGGGAATTAGGGTGAAATACAATCATTTAAAGGGAATTATAAACAACAAAGAGTAATTAAAATAAAATTGCTTATTTATGTAACTATACTTTCCCTAACCTTTTTTTTTGCTTTGTTAGAAAAATAAACATATAATTGCTTGATATTTCTTTATTTATTTCTTGTTTTCAAGAAAAAAATACAGCATAGGGATTACTTGAACTTTTGATATATTGCTATTCTCTTTACATTTTTCTTTGCTTCAAGAAAACTGGGAAAGTCACCCACTGCAATTTTCCAATCGAGAATTTAAATGCAAAGAAAATCAGGAAATTCAAAATTGTGGTCCTCAAAGCAACTATAAAAAGACACTCAACATGAGTGCATGTTTATAATAAGATATAAAACTTAACAACTTTTCCAGTTATACAAATTCTATATAAAAACAAAGGGGTGGGATTGTGGTTGCCATGGGAATCACAACTCTGAACTTTCTGACTTCTAGAAGTTTGAATCACACTGACATAAACTTTCACACTGAATAATTATATAGGTATGTAAACCCTTATAAAATATAGAGACATACAGATCTATTATATGACACAAAATAATGAAAAAATATTTTGCAATTACCTGCATATCTTTTGGATTAATTTGTTTCACTGAGAAGATATATCATCTCTGAAAATATGGCATAAGACTTAAGCTGATTTTTTTCATGTGAAGGATTAATGCTTATTTCCCTTGTGTTAGCTGTACCTTAACTAGTTGTTCTGCTGCCTGGAAAGCAGTAAAAAATATGTCCAGGCAAATAGAATGAAAGACAATATCTCCTCATCTTTTTAAAGCAAATAGAGATTGAGGAAAGATCACAAAGAAACAAAGCTCAAAATATAAGACTCTATTTTCAGAGAATAAACTCCAGTACATGCCTGTCTCTGTGTGTGTGTGTGTGTGTGTGTGTGTGTGTGTGTGTGTGTGTGTGTTGTGAAGAGATGGAGACCTTAAAAGATTGGATCATACTTTTGAGAAATTCAATGTTGGGACAAAGAGTAGGGCAGTGCTGCATAGGTGATTAATGTTGACCCTCAGGGTGAAGAAAGAACACAGTAAGCCAGATTCATATCTAATCAAACATTTTAGCTAAACAGGCTATGAATTCAATTTTGTGTGTGGGGTTTTTTTGGCCTGTTCAATTAGAAGTACTGTCAGAATTTCCTATATTTTGACACAAACTTTTTCATATTAAAAAATTTACATGTTGTTTCATTTAAGAAAATGTTAGATTGTTTAAGAAGACTGGATTTACATACATTGACTTTCCCTAAACATATCATTAAAAAGAAAAACAAAATGGAAGCAAACACAGATGCAATTTCATCTTCTAGTGACTGACCCTTGTAGTTCTAGTTATTTGGTTTAATTTTTGTGGGACTTTACATGAAAGTATACAGTGAAATTCACAAGTGTGTAATCTCTCTGTTTTACACACAGACACAGACACACACACACACACACACACACACACACACACACACACACAAAGATACACCAATATTTATTGAATGCTTTCTCTGTGTCTGACATTGTAAAGGATGCAAAGGTCAAGATATTCCTCTTGATCTCAAGGAGATTACAAACTAACAATATAAGGAAGTTTATGGTGAATAAAAAAAAGAATATCAATATAAGTACGTTAGGAATTTATACTTTTTTTTGTTGTTTTTTGTAAGGCAATGGAGTTAAGTAACTTGTCCAAGGTCACACACAGCTAGACAATCATTAAGTGTCTGAGGTCAGATTTGGGCTCAGTTGCTCCTGACTCCAGGGCCAGTGCTCTATCCACTGCACCATCTAACTGCCCCCAGCTTTAGGAATTTATAGGAAAAGAGTACATCATTTGCTTCAGCAGTTGTGGTAGAAGTTAAATCTAAACTAACCTTTAAAGAATGTGAAGTATTTATATATAATACTGTCTCAAATTTCTCAGATAGGTTTTTCTTTTTCTATATACTATAACTATAAATAAGTATAAAAATGATTGCTATTGTGTTATATGTATACACAGATTACATATATAATTTAACATACTTATCACATATTCATAAGTTTTTTATATCAATAATTTCAATTCTCCAATTTGTCAATTGATCCTCTTTTTTTTTTTTTGCTTTTTTGGTTTTTGCAAGGCAATGGGATTAAGTGACTTGTCCAAGGTCACAAAACTAGGTAGTTATTAAGTGCCTGAGGCTGGATTTGAACTCATGCCCTCCTGACTCCAAGGCTGATAACAAAGGACAATACTTAAGCAAAAATATTGCCATGTTAATTGTGTCTTAAAATATGTACAACATTTCTAATCTATAGTCTCGATTCTCAGAGAAGTAATGCCTCATAGGATTATAGGTGGAGAAGAAGGACGCTTTTGTAAATTAAAACAATGTGGGTAATAAGTAGATTAAATAGTAAAATGTAGATTTAATATGAGGCAGTCTGAAATAAGACTTGAAAGATAAAGTTGGGGTAAGATTATGGAAGATCTTGAAAGTCAACCTGGAATTTGTATTTTTTCCTATAGACAAAAGGAAGCAATATTCATTCTTTGAATCAAAATCATATATGATTGTCCCACAAAGTCAAGAGTTAAGATAATTTTGAGCAGTGGAAAAATCCCTTCTAAGAATGCCTCCCTTCAAAATCTTTGCGTTGTAAATATTACCAGTTTTCCCTGAACCTAACTCACTTAACGAAATCAGAGCAGAAGAATTGTCTTCAATTTCTGTGTGTGTGGCGGGGGGGTCTTGTGTGTGGTACATTAATTATAATTTCTACAATATTCTTGATCAAACATTCTACATTGAAGTTGTGATCTGATTTCTTTTTTTTAGCATCAATTGCACCTTGTAAACAATTTCCCTTTTCCCCAAGGGTTGTATATAAGTTGATAGAAACAGAAAATAGAGAGGGGTGAGTAAGAACAAGAAAGGGGGAAAAAAAGAAAATCCATTGAAGTACATATTAAAAGGAGATGTTTGATATGATAAATAATAACTAGATAATGGGTTTCAGTGGGATATGGAAATACATTGCACAATGTGATTGGAGGCCTATGTCAAGAGATGGTATCAAGAAGAACTATGAACTAAAGTGGATTTCTTTTTTTCTTCTCTATTACTTTTCACCATCATTAAGTCCTCTCCTACATATGGGTTTCACAGACCAGACAGTGTGATTGGGAGCCTCACTAAGTCAAGCTATTCTGAGGTTTATGTTAATTGTATTTAACTTTCCCAAGAAAAGGATGAGAATAGGAAGCTATTGTTAAAAATAAGTCTCCCAACCAGTAAAGATAGTCAGGAGATTTGATGTTATGAAAAGAGCACTGGGCATTTTGTCAGGACATCCGGGTTTGATTTCTTATAAGATTCCCCTAATTTGTAAAATAGAGATTAACTTCACTTTTGAAATCATATGTTGACCTACAACCATTAAAAAAAGACAAAACTTTGCAAGCAATACTAATTGTATCACAGGTTTTTAGTGGCGTTTAAACTCACATGAGTCACTATTCTCACAGAGAATTCAACAAAATCAGCTCAATTTGTGACTTCATCAATGGATGTAACCTTTCAGAAATAGGGAGGTGATCACTTCTTTGCTACAGTTTAAGAAGTATGTTGAAAAGCTAGTGGGCATCCAGAGAATGGCAACTGAGTTGGTGAAGAGACATGATTACATATTATGTAATGAAATTTAGAAGCAACGAGACAGGTTTTGCTTAGTAAAGGGAAGATCCACATCGAATATAATAGTTGTCTTGAAGAAATTTCTTCATTTGGCACCAAAAGACAGAATCAGGAGGAATGAAACAAAAGAAACTGTAAGGAAGAAACTTAACTTGATGTTTAAAAATAGTGAAAACAAAAAAAAATTCTAACAATTTGAATTTCCCAATATGAAATGGAATGGGAAGTGGTGGTCCTTTGAAAGTTTTCAAGCAGAGGTTGGATAACAATTTGTATTTATTATATTGGGGGCAGGTTTGGTACATGAGTTGGTCTATATCAACTTTGAGATCCTTTCCAGCTCTCATATTTTATGATTCTCTTATATCTTACAAGGTTATTATGAGGAACATACCTCATAGACAAATTTCTATATAAAGATGACTCATTAATATGAGATGGAGATATTATCAAAAAATCTGCTAAGAGCATCATTTTATCATTTCTAAAGAGAAGAATAAAACTTGGGGGGGGAAAGATGAAGTAGCACATTTCACTGAGTTATAATTGAACTCCCTTTCTATATTTATCTTCTGAAAAGAATGATTTTCTTTAAGATTTAGTTCAATCATCACAATTGTAGCAACTAACATATTTCTGTGTGTGTGTAGGCCTTGTGTGTGGTAAATTAATTACAATTTCTACAATATTCTGAATATGTGTGTACAATTAATATATACTTCAGATAGCTTGACCTAGTGAGGCTCCCAAAGACACTGTCTGGTCTGTTAAACTCATAAGTGGGAGAGGACTTAATGATAGTGAAAAGTGATAGAGAAGAAAAAAGAAATCCACTTTATTGCATAGTTCTTGCTGCCATTTTCCAATTCCTCAATCCCCATAGGTTATCATTAATGTACATATATATATATATATATATATATATATATATATATGTCTATTAATGTGCCTTCTTGAGAGTGTCAGCTGAATGAAGGGAGAAGTTCTAATTTTGTCTTTCTAATACTTTGTCTTTATTAGCATATAGCCTAGTATACCTGGTACATGTTGATGTTCTTCAACTTTTGCTGAGTCATGTCAAATTGTTTGTGACCCAGTTTAGCATTTTCTTGGAAAAGATACTGATGTAGTTTGGCATTTCCTTCTCCAACTCATTGTATGGATGAGCAAACTGGAGTAAAAAGAATTCAGTGACTTCCCTAGGGTCATGCAACTAGTGTTTTAGGTTGGCCTTATTGACTGTAAGCCAGTGATCTATCCACTCTGCCACCCTAGTTCCCAAACTTGGTACATATTAGGAGCCTAATAACTACTAATTGATTTCTTATTTGACTCACAGATATTTCAAGTTGTTCTGCAAACCTTTCCCTTTTTCTTCTTTTTCTTAAAAATACATTGTCCAGAAGAAAGCCTTTGATAATTTAACTTTACTGTTTTGAATTTACTATTGCTTGCATCCTAGAGAGTGATCATTAATGTGATTCAGTCAATAGTAAATTGAATTTATAAAAACAGGATGAAAAAGTATTGGAGCAAATATTGTAGGCTTTTGAAGATTTTTAATCCTGAGTTAGAAATGTTTATTCTATCAGCTTTTTAAATGGTGTTTAAGGCATCCTTTTATCTTTTCCCCTTCAAAAATTGCTTTTCCTGTGTTAGGGCTTGTCTGTTTATGTTTAGTGATCCTACTTCAATAATATACTTCAAGAGATCTGTGATATCGTCAATGAATAAGGAAACATTTCCCAAAATATCAGTTGAATTCTTTCTTTAGTTTTATTGACAGTTTATGAAATGTTTGTGTCCCCTCCCTCCTAAAAAAATCAAAATCAAAATCAAAATTAAAAAACAAATAAAATAAAATCCTCCCAAATGCTAGTTACTTGATTATCAAACTTCTGGGGATGGTCCTTTATTGAAATCAAGTTGTCTTTAATTTTGTGGGTAACAGTCACTCTGTTTTAGTATCCTTATTCAAAACCTTTCTGGTTAAGGTAGGACTTGCTAAATCTCAAGATCCTCTGACCAGTCTTTGAATATGCATACCCATCATACAATTTTGAGGCACCAGATGAAGTTTTTAGGGTAAGATTCTTTATAATGCAATAATAATAATTTTGAAATATAGGCATGTGAATGAATTCCTTAAATTTGTCTTAATTTTGGCCAAAGGCTTAATTTATCATATCATTTCTCTATGATAGATAACTAACTTTTAAACAGAGAAGAGGATATGATCCTTTAAACTTTAAAAGGATTTCTTTTCCATAAAAAACAATATTTTTAATGGAGCATATTCCTTTTATCCTCATCTCAATTAATTCAGTACCTACATAATCATTTATCATCCTGGAAATTCTATCTCACAACTGTAACTTTTTGATTCTCTCCTCCAAAAATGTGTCAGAATAATTCACACTCACTTCTATCACTGCTTTTGACAATTTTTTTCCATTATTCAGCAGCCCCCTATGTTAAGAAATTCTGTCTGAACGACTTATAGGATTAGCATCAATCCATTATCTCTGAGTTTTGAGTCAAATTTTACCTCAGAGGATTAATAACAATATAGATCTTTGATATCTGGCTCACTGTTCTTTGACTGCTGTTATTGTTTTTGAGGATTTATGCCTCTCAGCACTAAGATCATTAAGATATTGCTAATGCTTTCTTATTACACAGTTGTTTTACAGATAACTATTTAATGGGAAAAAATATTTTTTTCCTAGGACAAGAAGAAGTTCCATACATCAGAAACCAGGAAATGAAAATTCAAGTAAGTTCCAAAGAAATTTTCCTTTCCTTTTTCTTTGATGGTCATTTGGGGAATTGGAGGGATGGGCCTAGAATACAAAGGCACCTTGGGAATGTTTATATCTGAAGGTTTTTTCCACTTCAGAGAAGTTTTAATGGACTGACCTGACCTTTAATCTTTTCCTGGTTGAAAGATACAAGGAGTGGGCCACTATCATAATCAGTCCAAAATTGTTGTATATATCTATGTGTGTTTGCTCTTTTTATTGTTGAAGTACAGTCTATTATTAACCTTTGACTTCAGAGACTTTTGCAGACATTTAAACTTGAATTTGGCTCATCTTTTCCTTACACAAGAACATTATAAATCAAACATTAGGGACATTTACTTTTTCTTTTAGTACTGTTGAGCCATAGTTTGATTATTTCATGACTTCTCTGCATTTCTTTACATGCAAATGATAACCCAAGGAAAAAAATAAATGTCTTCTACTTAGGAATGTTTCTGGAATGTCAGGATGAGAATATTGGTTTCAGTCTGAATTGTTTCTTGGCTGTGGAATTCTTTTCTATGTAATTTGTCATTAATTGCAAAATTTAAGATGTCATAAACAGATACTTTGATAGATTGCAATATCAAGAAATGTGAAATGATACTAATCAAGGCATATCGGGTTAGTAAGATTTAGGCAGGGGTCTGTAGAATTTAAAAAAATTCAATACCAATTTATCTTTAGTATAGTTAAAAATATAAAGCTTATATCAGATTGCTTTCTATCAGGGGAGGGGGAAAGGAAGGAAAAATTATAAAATTAAAACCTTGTAAAAATAATTGGTAAAAACTACCATTTCATATAGTTGGAAAAACAATAAAAATTTTTTTAAAAATCAAAAACAAAGATCATATTTACACTTTTCTAAAGGTCCTTTAATTTAAATGTTTTCCTTTATATTATATTTTATACATCTGAAAACTTTTTTTCCTGAGAAATCCAGTTTTCATCAAGCTGAGAAAGGGGTTCTTTACACGCAAAAAAGATAATTAAAAAAACACTTGGTACAGTTAGATTATGTGATTGTTCATTTTTACAGTCATCTTTGTAGGCTTTATTGATATATAGTGTTAAATGAAGATCATTTGGAATTTAAAGAGAACTCAAGGATCCCTTTCTTCTCTCCTCATGCTAAGCAGAATGTAAATTCCTGAGGATCAGGCTACCCTCAAGTCTTCTAGCATGTTTTTATCACAATAATTCTGCCATTGTAGTTAGTACACATGAGTCATTTCCCCACTTGGAAACTAGTTTCATAGTAAATAGTTAATTTCCTTTTTTAAAATTTTATTTTTTTAAGGCAATGGGATTAAGTGACTTGCCCAAGGTCACACAGCAAGGCCATTATTAAGTGTCTGAGGTCAGATTTGAACTTGGGTCCTCCTGACACCAAGGCTGTGCTCTATCCATTGCACCACTTAGTTGTCTCATACTTAATATCTTGATAAACTGTATTAGATCTATTCTAGCCCCTCATCATTCTAAAGATGAACCAGTTGAGAGCTAGAGATATGAAATGATTTGCACAGGGTCACAGAACCGGAATTCAAACTGACTTATAAATGCAAGGCTTAAATTACTGCAATATGATGTCTTCACGTACATAAGAAGACAGATGTTTATATCTACACATCTACACATAAGCACTTTCTCTTGTTAATTTTTCATCAGACCTGATCCATTCATCATTAGTTGGTTTAGTTACCTATTACTGGGCAGTGAGGCAGCACAGTATTTAGAGTGCTCTGGGGGCTTAGGTCAAATTTGGCCTTAGATATTTACTAGCTTGTGTGTCCCTAGACAAGTCACTTAGATGTTTTCCTTAACTTCCTAACCCATGATATGAGGTAGAAAAAAAATGTTAAACAACTCTAGTATCCCTGTCAAGAAAACCCCAAATGGTGTCATGAACAGTTGGATATGACTGACAACAACAGTATCTATTAAGATTACAACACATAGTAAGCACTTATTATGTGTATATCAATAAATTCTTGATAGATAAATAATTTTATTATTTATACCCAATGCAACATCAATATGCTCAGTTAAAATGGCTCCTGATACCTCATTACCTATTCCTTTCCCATTCTCAGAGTGCATATAATCCTACAGGAGAACCCAATTTAAACTGACCCCATGGGTCAGTATTATTTCCCTTTGCATCTCAAAATGGCAAGTGTTTACATAAAAGACCGTATGTACCATTTAAGCCAAGACTGACGTACTCTTCTTTAATTCTGAATGAGCACATTACAGTTAATTAATCCTTATAGTACCCCTGAGAGGTAGATAAGTGACAAGATAGTCTCATTTTTAAAAGTGGGAGAAAAGGAGTTTTTTTTTTTTGATTAGAAGAAATTTGTACACATCTTCTGCTTTTGAAATACATTTCTAGAGAGTGGTCTTGATTTTTCTTTTAGATATTTGGTAATTTTTTGTCTTAAAAATTTCCAGATCAAGAAGGTTTTCTTCATTAAAATAAATTATTTGTTGAGCAATGCATCTTAAGTCTCATGTTCTGTGCTAATTAAGTGATGCCTCTCATTGTTAGAAGAAACATTTCCCATTTCTCCAATTCATTACCTTTTAACGGAAGTTGCAAATTTTAAAGAAAGGATAGTAGATACCATGTAGTTTCCTTTCTTCACATACACACTCACTCATATCATGTTATTTTGTGAAAACAAGCCAAAGACTCTAAATCTGTTAATTGATGTATGTACATCCTTTCCAAAAAATATAAGTGAAATAGCTTTTCTATCTCTTATTTCCTTTTTTTCCCATCTGGGTTATTAAACTTTTTTTAGTAGTTGAATTTTAGTGAGATCCATGCAATAGAACAGATATTCCAAATACCTTTTTAATGCTTTCCTTACAGTCTGGTTAGTAAATCAGGTCTCACCTCTCAGAATGCTTCATATTATAAAAAAGAAAAAGAGAACTATAATTCTAAGCATATTAACTAATTATTTCCATTTTAAAAACTATCTTTATTGAACAGGCTTTATGAAATATCAGTTATAAAATGCTATCTATAAGGATCTAAGAATTTACTGACTCCTATCTAATGAAACTAATGTTTTCTATCATGAAGCAGAGCAGTTCATCTCCCAACTCCCTTTCTTTGTTCGGGTTCTCTCCATGCCTATTCCTAGTTTCTCATATGTCCAGATCAAGAAATCTTCTACATTATATCTTTCCTGATGACCCCTCCACTAACTCTATCAGTCCCTTCTCTTCAAAAGCAATACTATTTATTTGGATTATACTAAAATATTTACATGTCACAATCAAACAATAAAATACTTATTGAATATCTACTAAGTTCCAGGAATTGTGATGAGAGTGAGATGTAAATACAAAAGCAAAGGAATAACTGCCCTTTGAGAAGCTTGCATTTGAGTAAAGTAGTAGACACTGGCTCATATTTAGGCACATACAGAATTCATATAAAGGTATACTCAACACAAAGCAACCATTAAGATGACACTAAAAGCTGGTGAGACCAAGAAGAATCCCATGCAGAATTAGATACTTTTCCTGAAATTTCTTTTTTTCTTAATTTTTATTAAAGATATTATTTGAGTTTTACAATTTTCCCCCAATCTTGTTTCCCTCCCCCCCACCACGGAAAGCAATCTGTCAGTCTTTACTTTGTTTCCATGCTGTACCTTGATCCAAATTGGGTGTGATGAGAGAGAAATCATATCCTTAGAGAAGAGACAAGAATTCTAAGAAGTAACAAAATCAGACAATAAGATGGCTGTTTTATTCTAAATTAAAGGGAATAGTCCTTGCACTTTGTTCAAACTCCACAGCTCCTTATCTGGATACAGATGGCTCTCTCCTTTGCAGAGAGACCAAAATTACTCCCGATGGTTGCACTGATGGAATGAGCAATTCCTTCAAGGTTTATCATCACTCCCATGTTGCTCTTGGGTATACAGTGTTTTTCTGCTTCTGCTCATCTCACTCAGCATCAGTTCATGCAAATCCCTCCAGGCTTCCCTGAAATCCTGTCCCTCCTGGGTTCTAATAGAATAATAGTATTCCATGATACACATATACCACAGTTTGCTAAGCCATTCCCCAATGGAAGGACATTTACTTGATTTCCAATTCTTTGCGACCACAAACAGGGCTGCTATAAAAATTTTTGTACAAGTAATGTTTTTACCCTTTTTTCTTCATCTCTTCAGTCTATAGACAAAGTAGTAGTATTGCTGGGTCAAAGGGCATGCACATTTTTGTTTCCCTTTGGGTGTAATTCCAAATAGCTCTCCAGAAAGGTTGGATGAGTTCACAGCTCCACCAACAGTGCAATAGTGTCCCAGATTTCCCACATCCCTTCCAACAATGATCATTATACTTTCTGGTCATATTGGCTAATCTGAGAGGTGTGAGGTGGTACCTCAGAGTAGCTTTAATTTGCATTTCTCTAAAAATTAATGATTTAGAGCATTTTTTCTTTTTTTTCTTTTCTTTTAAAAAATTTATTTGTCATTATGAACCAAATCAAAAAAAAATTCAGTATACAAATGAAAAGATATATATGAAGTAGTAAATTTGTTATATAGTCTACTTTTTAAAAATGTTTATTAAATTCATAATAGTGGTAACAAAATTGTCCCATTCATTTACTTTCAAATTTGATTTTTAACATTGCATTTTTATGTTGACACTCATTCCTTTATTTCTTTGTAATTTTTTTTCCATTTCCCTCCCCTCCTACCATTTCTCGTTTCTTCTTAAGCACCACCACCATATGTAACTGTCTTGAAACCCTCCATAATCCCTAGTCATCCATGATTCATAGAATCTCAGCACTTTAGTGTTGGAAGGGAACTTAATGGCCACCTAATCCAAACCATTCTTGGGGAAAAAAACTTCTATGGTCAGTCAACAAAGTATTTATAAAGAAGCTGTGCACATGGTAGGTTCAAGGGATTCAGCACAGCCTGATAAACAAGTGGTTATCTAGCTCATACATAATGACTTTTTAATTTGAGGACTCTGACATCAAATCACAATCTGTCCCTTCTACCAGAGATATTCTGGCATAGGTTTTAACTGACTAGATGATAGTTAAAAATTATAAGCACTTATATTTCAGAAATTGGCAAAATGCTCCAAATAATATTTTGACTTATTGTTTCATTAATTATCCAAGACATAAATGAATGATGAAAAAAGTTAATAATACAATTTAAACTTTAAAGTGTTTCCCCTTGCCACCCCCCCAAGCTTTACTAAAACTTTTTACCATTACATCTTTTCTTTGCTCCTTGTTTTTTTCTTTGCTTTTGGGAGACAAGAACATATCTGCATAATCCTTTTTCTACATGATAACTCTTCAGAAACTTGAAGGCAGCTATCATTCCCTGGTCTTCTCTTTTGTAGGTTTAAACACCTTCAATCAGTCCCCACTTAGATCCACCAGTGTTTAATTGTCTTTTTACATTTCACTGTTTACAAAAAAGTTGAGTCTTGATGAGTTATGGGAACTAATATTGTCACTATGGATTGTGTAATAAGATAATATTACATGTAGACAGCCCTGAGTGACATTTGGAAATATGCAAATAGTGAAGCATGGTGAAGCAATGAGTCCAATGGGATCTCTGATATAAACAATACACCATTGTTTATCTGGTTCCACCTCATCTCTGTTTTGGGGGAGGAGGAAGAAAGGTGGGGATTTTCTTCTTTCAGCCCCTTCCAACATAACAAATTGTTTATCCCTGTGAGATCATTCATACATTAGGCAATCTGTTGTCCATGAAGGCTTTTTTTTTTCAGTGTTCCCTAACACTCAAGTCATATTAGGTTCTCAAAAGCTAAGCAAGCAGGGTAACAGTTTTGACAATTTCTATCAAGTTACTAAGGACTTGACACACTGAGTGTATGAGGACTAACCTAGAAAAGATTAGAGATGATCAGTGCCAGAGGCTCGTTATTAGATGTTGATTTCTTTTTTTTTTTCTGTAGCAACTCATGAAGATGTTCAAGGTATTGGAGGTGGGTTGAAGGAGAGAGTAGAGGTTGCTATGTGGGTCAGCAGAGGGATTCCCCCATTTGCCTAGTGAAATTGTGGAACCTTTGAGGTAAGTAGGGTGGTTCTACGATACTGGACTTTCAGAGAGAGAGAGAGAGAGAAGATAAAGACAGAGATCAAATTTCTTTCATATATATCCTGGTATAAAAGCTTAAGTCAAGGAAAAGTACATCCTTCCAAATGTCCAGTGGTTTCTTGAGACCTAACTAGCAGAAAGCCCTCCCTTGTCTGCTCTTTAGAGGAGGAAGATGAGGAAGGCTTAGGGAAGAACACACTCTATGGTAAACATTCAAGTCCATTTCTGGGAATTCCCAGTGATCATGGTGTGATGCACTGGTGGTTGACTGCTTCACACCTCAGCCTTGCCATTTCCTGAGTGGGCCTTTGGAGAGGCTTTGGACATTCTTTCCCAGCCTTGTTGGATCCTTGTCAGTGGCCGACTGAAGCATGGCATGACCAGGATTAACTTCAGGACAAACACTGTGCAGGGGACAATGAGACTTAGCACATAGATTGCAGGAAGATACCATCTGAGCAAAGAAGGGCTGAGGAATCTCTTGCCACCAAACACAAGGGTGTGGGCCGTACACAGGATCAGTGTCAGGTAGCCTAGTTTGGACTGGATAAATCAAAATTCTCTCCAGTTGACCATGTTGCTGACAGATAGCAAGGAAGTGATTCCCAAAAGGACAAATAAAAAAAAATCCAAGTATGCCCAAGGCTACATAAGAATCACTGTGCCAGGCAGTGGTTGTATTAAAAGGATCAGTCTTATTGGTTTTTATCTGATTAATCAGTTTGCTGTTAAGCTTCCATCTCACATAATAACGGATGGGTATCACAAGCATATAGATGACATGGAGGAAGGCAAAGGCCAAGGCCACAAGTCCGAGTTGTTTTCTGCAAAGCATCCAGTGGTCGAGCCAATTCGGGAAATGGCTATATTTGGTACCTCGGTATAACTGCAAAATGGCAGCCATGATCCCAGGAAGATAAACCAGAGCAAGAAGACTGAGAGCCATCCCTGGGAAGATACGATTTGGAATAGAAATGGCCAAAGCAAAGGTCTGGTCTTTCGTTTCATAAACATAGGGATAGATAACATCTTTTATCACACGGTAGACAAAATAGAAAACACATAAGCCAGCAGAGAGTTATAGTGGGAACTTCCACATTGGAAAGAGCTGCAAAGGGTAGTTTTCAATTTGTTTGGCTGCCATGAGAGATCCTTGATCCATCGCAATAAGACCAAGGGTATGGCCAATGTCCATCACCCATTGCTTGGATTCCTTGTCATCTCCACAGACAAATACCTGTCTGCTTGCGTCTAGGGTGCCCGATTGGAGAGCCCAGGCTGAAACTGTGTTAAACGCTTTCACAATTTTGGCTCCCGGCACCAGTTGAGAAAGATACTCTGCATTGGACTCAGGATATTGATTAAGTTTAAGGTTATTGCTGACGTCCACCAATATTTTTCCTTGGAGTTCCTAAGCTAGCTCTGTCAGAAAAGTATAATGTTCTCTGTGAATTGCTATGATTATAAGATCAGACCTGTGGGCAGCTTCTGCATAGCTCATGACTTCAATTCCTTTGGGGTGCAGACCAGACAGCTCTGGGTTTTGGCTTCCAAAGACCACAGAGTAGCCACATTGGAACATCTTATTGCCTAGTGATCTTCCAAAATCACCCATTCCAAACACAGTCACCATCTCTGGCTTGAAGGAAGATTTCATCTTCATTGGAAGAGAAGTCTCGTTACAAGAGGATTTCTCCATAATTGCCTGCCGGGAGGCCGGTGTCCGACTGGGTTACTTTGTTACTTTGTTGCTTTGTTACTTTGTTGCAGCAGCTGCTGCCTCTGCTGCCTCTGCAGCTTCTGCCGCCTCTGCAGCCACTGCTCTAGAGCATTTTTTCATATGGCTATGAATTGCTTTGATCTCATCTGTAAATTGCCTTTGCATATCCTTTGACCATTTGTCAATAGGGGAATGGCTTTTTGTTTTAAAAATATGACTCAGTTCTCTGAATATTTTAGAAATGAGTCCTTTGTCAGAATCATTAGTTGTAAAGATTGTTTCCCAATTTACTACATTTCTTTTGATATTGGTTAGAGTGGTTTTATCTGTGCAAAAGATTTTTTAATTTAATGTAATCGAAATAATCTGATTGGTGTTTGGTGATGTTCTCCAACTCTTCCTTAGTTGTAAACTGCTCCCCTTTCCATAGATCTGACAGGTAAACTAGTCCTTGGACTTCTAATTTGCTTATAGTATTGTTTTTCATGTCTAAATATTGTAACCATTTGGATCTTATTTGGTGAAGGGTGTTAGGTGTTGGTGTAATCTAAGTTGCTTCCATTCTAACTTCCAATTATCCCAGCAATTTTTATCAAAGAGGGAATTTATATCCCAATGGCTGCACTCATTGGGTTTATCGAACAGCAGATTACTATAATCATCTCCTGCTTTAACACCAAGTCTATTCCACTGGTCCACCACTCTATTTCTTAGCCAAAACCAAACAGTTTTGATGACTGATGCTTTATAATATAATTTTAGATCAGGTAGGGCTAAGCCACCTTCTTTTGCACTTTTTTTTTCATTAAGCTCCTGGCAATTCTTGACTTTTTTATTTCTCCATATGAATTCACTTACAATTCTTTCTAACTCATTAAAGAAATTTTTTTGGAATTTTGATTGGTAGGGCACTAAACCAATAGTTTAGTTTTGGTAGAATTGTAATTTTTATTATATTAGCTCTACCTATCCATGAGCAATTGATATTTTCCCCATTATTTAAATCTGATTTAATTTGTGTGAGAAGTGTTTTATAATTGTTTTCAAAAAGATACTGAGTCTGCCTTGGCAAATAGACTCCCAAGTATTTTATATTGTCTGAGGTTACTTTGAATGGTATTTATCTTTCTACATATTCTACATATTCATACATATACTAGACATAAATAGAAAAGTTGAGGATTTATGAGGTTTTATTTTATAGCCTGCAACTTTGTTAAAATTGCTAATTTTCTCCAGTAGTTTTTTGGATGATTTCTTGGGATTCTCTAGGTAGACCATCATGTCACCTGCAAAGAGTGAGAGTTTTGTCTCTTCTTCCCAAATCTAATTCCTTCAATTTCTTTTTCTTCTCTAATTGCTGATGCTAACATTTCTAATACAATATTGCATAGTAGTGGTGATAATGGGCACCCTTGTTTGACCCCTGATCTTATTGGGAATTCCTCTAGCCTCTCCCCATTGAATATAATGCTTGTTGATGGCTTCAGATAGATACTGCTAATTATTTTTAGGAACAGTCCATTTATTCCTACACTCTCTAGTGTTTTCAATAGGAATGAATGCTGTAATTTGTCAAAAGCTTTTTCAGCATATGATCATATGATTTCTGATAGATTTGTTGTTGATATAATCGAGTATACTAACAGTTTTCCTAATATTGAACCAACCCTGCATTCCTGGAATAAATCCTACTTGAACATAATGTATTATCCTGGTGATAACTTGTTGTAATCATTTTCTAAGATTTTATTTAAGATTTTTGCATCTATATTCATCAGGGAAATAGGTCTATAATTTTCTTTCTCTGTTTTAACTCTTCCTGGTTTAGGTAACAGCACCATAGTGGTTTCATAGAAATAGTTAGGCAGAGTTCCATCTTTCCCTATTTTTCCAAAGAGTTTATATGGAATTGGAACCAATTGTTCTTTAAATGTTTGGTAGAATTCACTTTTGAATCCATCAGGCCCTGGAGATTTTCTTTTTTTAGGGAGCTGAATGATGGCTTGTTGAACTTCTGAGATAGGGTTGTTTATGTATTTAATCTCTTCTTCGTTTAACCTGGGCAAATTATTTTTTTGTCAATATTCATCCATTTCACTTAGATTATCAAATTTTTGGCATAGAGTTGGACAAAATAATTTTGAATTATTACTTTAATTTCCTTTTCATTGGTGGTGAGTTCACCTTTTTAATTTATGATACTAGCAATTTGGTTTTCTTCTTTCATTTTTTTAATCAAATTGACCAGAGGTTTATCAATTTTATTGTTTTTTCATAATACCAACATTTGCTTTTATTTATTAATTTAATAGTTTTTTTGCTTTTGATTTTATTAATTTTTCCTTTAAATTTTAGAATTTCTAATTTGTTATTTAATTGGGGATTTTTGATTTGTTCTTTATGTAATTTTTTTAGTTGCATGTTTAGTTCATTGATTTTCGCTTTCTCCAATTCATTCATGTAAGCATTTAAAGCTATGGTATATCCCCTGAGAGTCACTTTGAATGAATCCCATAGGTTTTGGTATGTTGTTTCATTATTACCATTATCTAGGATAAAATGGTTAATTCTTTCTACAACTTGTTTTTAGGTGCACTCATTCTTTAAAATGAGGTTATTCAGTTTCCAATTTGTTCTGGGTCTATATCTCCTCGGCCCAATATTGCATATGACTTTTATTGCATTGTGACCTGAGAAAGATGTATTCACTATTTCTGCCTTTCTTCAGTTGATCATTAGGTTTTTATATCCTAGTACATGGTCAATTTTTGTATAAGTTCCATGTACTGCAGAGACAAAGGTATATTCCTTTCTATCCCCATTAAGTTTACTCCATAAATCTACCATATCTAATTTTTCTAACATTATATGTACCCCCTTGTTTATTTTATGATTCAATTTATCTAGATCTGAGAGCAGGAGGTAGAGTTTTGCTATGTCTTCCTGTAGTTCTTTTAGCTTCTCCTCTAAGAATTTGGATGCTATCTGACTGGGTGCATATACATACATACATACATACATACATACATATATATATATATATATATTCAGTATTGAAATAACTTTATTTTCTATGGTACCTTTTAGGAGGATAAAGTTTCCTTCCTTATCTCTTTTCTCTTTTAACGCATCTATTTTGCTGCTGCTTTTTCTTAGATAAGGATTACTACCTCTGCTTTTTTTTACTGCAGCTGAAGTAAAATATATTTTGCTCCACACTTTAACCTTTACTTTATATGTATCTCTCTGTTTCAAATGAGTTTCTTGTAAGCAGCATATTGTAGGATTCTGGTTTATAATCCACTCTGCTATTTGCTTACGTTTTAAGGGAGAGTTCATCCCATTCACATTGAAGGTTATGATTACTAATTGTTTATTGCCCTCCATTCTATTTTGCCTCTGTTTTATTTTCCCCATCCCCCCTTTATCCATATTCCCCAGTATTTTGTTTCTGAATACCACCCCTTCAGTGTGTTTGCCCTCCTATTTCACTCCTCCCCTTTCTTTCCCCTTTCCCTTTTTACCTTTTCCCTTCCCTTCCTTTTGTTTATTTCCCCTTTTTTACCCCACTCCTCTTCCATTTCTCCATTCCCCCTCCCCTTCCCCCTTTTAATACTTGAAAGGTTAGATGTTTTATAAGTTAAGTGTGTATGTGTAGGTTGACTTTAAGCCAAATATGATGAGAAGAAGATTCAGGTGTTTCTCATATGCTTCCTTCTTCCCCTCTAATAACATAGGTTTTTTGTACCACTTAGTGGAATGAGATTTACCCTGTTCAATCCCCTCCCTCCTCCTGTCTCTTTCCTGTCCCTCTTTTTAAGGAGGTAGTGTTTCTTAGATCATATTTTCTAAGTCATAGAAAATTCTGAGTGTCTGTCCCTTCAATATATTCTATTGAATACAGTCAAAATTCCTGAGTTATTAGAGTCTTTCTCCCAAGTGGGCTTAAAGCCAGTTACATCTCTTTAGATAGCAGTCTCATGGATAGGTCATGAATGGCAATTATTACTGGCTAGGCATATACTCTCTGTTTGAGTTACAATTCTCCAGATTTATGAGAATCCTTTTTCCCTGATGCTGGGATATAGCCAGTTTCAACTTACTGGATAGCATCTTTTTTTGTCCCCCCCCACCTTTTTTTTTACCTTTTCATGTCCAAATTTTCTGTTTAGCTCTGGCCTTTTCATCAGAAATTTTTTGGAATTCTTCCATTTTGTTAAATGTCCATCTTTTTTCCCTGGAAGAGAAGGCACAGCTTTGCTGGAAAGTAGATTCTTGGGTGCATTCCAAGCTTGCTTGCTCTTTGAACTATCTCATTCCTGGCCCTTCGATCCCTTAATGCTGATGCAGCCAGGTCCTGCCTGATCCTTACTGTGGCTCCTTGATATTTAAATTGTTTCTTTCTGGCTGCTTGCAGGATTTTCTCTTTTATCTGATAGTTCTGGAGTTTGGCCACAACATTCCTTGGTGTTTTTATTTTAGGATCTTTTTCTGGTGGGGAACAATGTACTCTTTCAATAACTACTTTGCTGTCTGAGTCCATGATAACAGGGCAGTTTTCCATTACTAGATCCTGTAATATTAAGTCCAGGATTTTTTTTCTCTTCAATGTTTTCAGGAAGTCCTATAATTTTCAGGTTGCCCCTCCTTGATCTATTCTTGAGGTCAGTGGTTTTGTTGATGAGGTATTATACATTTTCTTCTATTTTTTTTCTATTTTTTGATTTTGTTTAACTGACTCTTGCTGTTGCATGGAGTCATAAGTTTCTGTAGAGTCCATTCCTTTGTGGGGGGAGGAGTTTTCTTCATTGACCTTTTGCAACTCCTTTTCCAATTGGTCAATTCTACTTTCCATTTGACTAACTGAGGTTTTGAGAGAATTATTTTCTTTTTTCATTTGCCCAATTGAGGATCTGAGAGGATTATTCTCATTTTGTATTTGTCCAATTGATGCTGTGAGAGAATTATTCTCATTTTGTAATTGTCCAGTTGATGATCTGAGAGATTTATTTTCCTTTTATATTTTTCCAATTGTACTTTCTAAGGTTTTGTTTTCTTGTTGCAAGGTATTAATTGTCTTTCCCAAATTTTTAAGCTCCTTCCTTATTTCCTCAAGGAAGTCTTTCTGTGCTTAAGACCAGATGCTATTCTCCTCAGAGGTTCCAGGTCTCTCTGAGTTGGGGTCTTTCCCTTCCAAGAATTTTTCTATGGATACACCTTTTTGCTGACCCTTCTTCATTTTGCTAAGACCTTGATTTGGGGAAGGGCTGGTTCACAGGGGCTTGGGATCACTAAAGGCTTTACTCACTGAGTGCAATTTCTCTGGATGGCCAGTGGGAGGTGTTGGTTGCTTTCTCTGTAGTGTCTGTGACCTTGGTTGAGCCCTTCTCCCTTTGCTTGAAGGGAGTAGTTGGAGCTATTGAATTCTTTTGCCTTCAATCAATGGTGGGCTTTACCCTGGCCTGAGGTCATTCCTCAGCTGGGCTAGGTTCTTCTGCTCATACACTTGGGCCTGAGACAGAAGTAGTTTGCATTTGTTTGTTCAGGAACAGTTCTGAGCTGTAATGGGACTCTGAGTTACTCAAACCAGAGGAGCCCAGGGATGGTGTCCACAGCTCTCCTGTACCAGACCTCTCCCCCCAGCCCTGTCTGCAAACTCCTGGGGGACAGCACCAACACCAGTGCCTCTGATCCATAGTTGACTCAAGCCCCTGCTGTCTAGCCCCATCGCTGATGCAGCAGGTCTGGCTCTCAGGCCCTCAGACTCCCAGTTCCAATTCAGCTGTTAATCTGGCTGATCCAGGACTGATCCTCCCTCTGAGCCAAGACTCACCCACCTGAATTCATCCAATGCTGCTGCAGGGGACAAATCCTGAGGTAGATGTTCTTTCTCCTGGCTTTTCTCTCCGGGTTTTGTGGGTTGGATTTCTTTTAAGAGGTTTGTTTCATGTGATAGATGGGGAAGAAATCAGGAGACTTTAGAACTGTGCCTGTCTTCTCTCTGCCATCTTGGCTGGAACCTTTTGCTGAAATTTAAAGGAAATCAGTGATTCCAAGAGAGGAAAGTAAGGAGGGAGAATTCTCCAGTCATGAGGAATAATTAAGTGGTAAGGCGTGAAGATAGAGTGTTATGAGTGGGAAACAGAAAATAAGGTAATATGTCTAGACAGGAGAGTGCATGGAGGAGAATATAGTATAATATTCTAGAAAGGTATACTGGAGTCAGCTTGAGAACTTTACACTTCAAACAAAGGAGTGAATTTTGAATCTTGGAGATAATAAGGTACTGCTTGGTAAGCATTATTGAGTAGGGAGGGATCATATGATTAAATTAGTGCTTCAGGAAAATCTCTTTGGTACCAAATAAAGGGTGAATTAAGGTAAGGAGGGATTTTTTGTCAGGTAGATTAATCCAAAGAACAAACTCCCTTTGGGCAATGTAAATTCTTTGAGAGGAATGCCTATCTATTTTTGGTTTTCTTTGTTGTCTTTAGACTTCTATCACATATCCAGTGAAATGCTTAGCAAGTCCTAAATAAAACTTACTGAATGAGTGGTTATTCTGAGAGAAAAGTACAAGAATCTAAAAAATAAGTAAATTAGGACATCCTTTAAAATCTATACATTAGATTACAGCCTTCCACAAATTTTCATTGATACAGACTCTGTGATATGAGAGCACCAAATTCGAATTCTCCTTCTGTTAAGTTAAATCTCTATGGGATTTGGCTAGTTATTTCTCTCATTTAAAAGAGACTTGATTAGAAAATCCCTAACACTAAAAATTTATTTTATATAATGATTTAAAATGTAAAATGCAAGGTGAGCTAATTATATTTACAAAATTATATCATTTGATCCTTCTGATGATTATAAAAGTTATCAATCAATCCATAAATAAATACAGGAAATTCAGTAGTTATTATTCTAATTTGATGGATGAGAAAATATATATTCATATATGTTAAATATGCTGAATAATTTGCTCAGGGTCACACAGTCAGAAGGTGTCAGAATTGACTCAATTAAGGCTTTCTAACTCCATGTATACACCTCTCTCCAAATCACAAAACTATTCATCATCATAACTGATATTCAAAATGATGACCCTGAGGAAATGCTACACTGAAAAGCCTTCTAAAGAAACAAAATATATAGTAAATACTTAGGACTATTTGCTATGAAATTGAATAAAAGGGCAAAGGTCAGAAGTAGATATACAAATTTTCTAGGCATTGAAATGGTGGAAAAGATTCTACCATAGAAGCTATTGTACTAAATAATTATTTTATTTACTCTAAAGATCTATTTTATCATGAATGTGCATACTCTTTAGCCCCATCATCAAAGATTTCATACCTCAGGATTAAATTTTCCAATATTTTCTGAGCATGCTTGCATTTGAATGTCAAAAGATTTGCACTGCAACTGCTATATGATTACAGCTAATAGTGTTCATTGATTAAGAAATGAAACATTTCAAAATACAAAAAGGCATTGTGAATGTAGTTATAATTTCAAATTAATTTCTATGACATTACTCATAACAGTATATTCCTACTTTTGAAAATTAGTAATAACAATATCTTTCTTGCCATTTATTCATTCTGAAGAAATAGTTTGATTATAATCTTAAAGACTTCATAGTTTGTTCATAATCAACAAAGAGAAAATGATAATGCTTGCTGAGACTAAGAGCTCAGAGATTTATTAAAATAACTTTTCAGGGGACTTTGGTTCATAGTTTTGGGATAATTGATTATTTATGTTTTCATGAGGATGATGCTTTATTTTATTGCTTTGATCTGGACCTGTGATTTCCTAGGAACTAAAGGGAATATGCTTTCCAAAATGTATGACCTTATGGAATTGCCTGAGACATCAAGAGTTTGTAGCATATCCAGGGTCAAATAGTATGCTTCAGAGGAGAGCTTGAACCCAAGTTATAACTCTAAAGAGAGTTTTCTAACCACAATGATTTTTATCAGTTGCTATGGTGAAAGAAAAAGATAAAGGATGACAAGTGTCTCCATATTTATCTTGTGTGCTCCTTGAACAATAGATCTATATCTATATCTATATCTATATCTATATCTATATCTATATCTATATCTATATCTATATCTATATCTATATCTATATCTATATCTATATCTATATCTATATCTATATCTATATCTATATCTATATCTATATCTATATCTATATCATCTATCTATATCTGCATCTGCATCTGCATCTACATCTACATCTACATCTACATCTATATCATCCATATCATCCATATCATCCATATCATCTATATCTACATCTACATCTACATCTACATCTACATCTACATCTACATCAACATCTACATCTACATCTACATCCACATCTACATATACATCCACATCCACATCCACATCCGCATCTCTATCCGCATCCGCATCCGCATCCGCATCCCCATCCGCATCTGCATCCGCTTCCACATCCACATCCGCATCCGCATCCACATCCACATCCACATCCACATCCACATCCACATCCACATCCACATCCACATCCACATCCACATCCACATCTACATCTACATCTACATCTACATCTACATCAACATCTACATCTACATGTACATGTACATTTCTATCTATCTATATATCATTTATCTATCTATCTATCTATCTATCTATCTATCTATCTATCCATCTACATTGCTGACCAATTTAGAAAAGCTTTCCCACCACAGTTGACCCTACGAAGATATGTGCTCCTTGTAGGTTATAGGCTCTGAAAGCTCAAGGTCATCTCTAATCCATAACATCTTAAGATAACATCCCATTAGCCTTGCAGTGGAGTGTTTTTTTCATTTAAAAAGATAAAATACTTACAAAACTACTACTCAACTTCTTTTTGATACAGTTTAATTTTCTGCAGCCCCTCCTAGGTCTGTGGACATGTGCTAATTAGCAAGCCTCTTTATTTTGGTCAATGTTCACATGTAATTATGGACTTTATGACACTTTTCAAAAGGAACCTGAAATAGTTCTAGTGTCCCAAACCACATTTCCTTCTGAATAAAAATAGATTTTCCCTTGTTAGACTGTGTGGGAGCCTGTCGCTGAAAGGCCCATGGAATTATCATGACTGATGGAGATGTAAAAGGTAGAAGGATGGCAAATGGATGGACTACAGTATTCCAAAGACTTTTATGTTCTGAGTCTATATTCCTTTTCAAATTTTACTAATAAAGTAAGAAAAAGCTATCAGTGCTTCTTCCCCCCCCCTTTATTTTTGTTGGATAACAAGAATAACTCATATAAGCAAAGATTTGCTTAAAACTTTAATTGCTCTAATTTCTTAACTGCTGTAGTTGAGATGCACATTGCAACTTTAAAACTTTATTGTTATGTTCTTCCTGGGGAAAAATTTATTTCCATTTCTGAGTCATAAATTTTACCTTCAGCTTCTCACAGCTAGGAGTGCAATTTTCTAATCCTTTCTTCATTGTGATGTTTTTAAAAAATAGCCCCATATTTAAAAAAAGAAAAAAACCATAAATCTATTTTTGTAAAAGACTGAGTTTTGAACATTGCTTGTTATTTTGTATGGTCTTGAACTGTATCAATCTATCTGATCCTCAGGTTTTTTCATTTGAATTTCCTTTTCAATATAATAACCCATAAACCTTCTAAATCATGGTAGTTAATGTAATAATATATATTGAATTGCTTTGTTAGTAGATTACTATAAAACCACTTATTGGAATGATTACTAGAACTATCATGAAAACTCATATTTGTATAGTGTGTGACTTTAAAAATATTTTCTTCACAATTATTTTATGAAACACATAGAAAACTTATGAACAGAGAACTTACAGGTTTAGAAGGAAGAATGCAGGAACTGGAGTTTGAAGCTCTAGCTTACTATTTACAAATTAGACAAGTTTGGAGAAATCAATTTACATCTCTCTTACTTTCTTCATCTATAATATTTAAAACAATATTTATAAAGAAACTACTTTGTAAGCAATGAAATGTAATAAAAATATTAATGGTGATTAAAACTGTGATATGGTTCTCGAGTTCTTGGTGCTCCCTACCTGGAATGGTTGCATCTTCTTTCCTTATTAAACTCCACTTCATCTTCCAAGGACAGCTTTTTTTATGAAACCATTCTTTCCATTTTATTCTCATTTCATAATCATATATTGTTTTACATCACTATTTTACTGAAACTGTTTTATTTTACTATTGTGAATGAAAAAAACTCAGCAAGGGTGTGCTGGACTCTGTTCAAAGTGAATTTTGAGAGCTGATTGTGAATTTTTCAGTGTAAGCACTTACAACTCAGAAATTGATAAATGTTAAAGCTCAGGCACAATTTTTGTTTTGTTGATTTTTGTTTGTTGTTAGGAAAGTGATGGCAGAAAGTATGCTAATAAATGTAGATTAAACTAAAAACTGTTATATATACATTTTTGGAAAGTCAATTATTAAAAATTTATTAACATATCCCTGGAGTTTGACTACTATGTGATAGATCAAACTGGAGCTGACCATTGTTCTCCCTGGATCAATAGGAGCAAAAATTGCAAAAGTCTGAAATCTTGACAGGTGTGTGAATCATTAGGAGAATACATAAATAGGAAGGAGATATAGGATTGAACAGGCACTGGAAAATATAATAATGAATAATCAGAAAGGTATTATGTGGAAAGACTGGCAGGAAGACAGGGAAGACCACATTGCAATTGAATTTCAGAACAAGACAGAAGGTAGAGATTCAGATAAATAGGTGGTAAGTGACAGTAAACTATTTCAAGGAGGAGCAGAGAACTCATCTACAAAGATTCAATTATATTTATTTCAATTTGGTGGATGTGAGGGAGCCAAGATGACAGTAGGAAGCTAGGAAGCTCCCAGAACTTTTCCTCAAACAATTATAAATGAAGACTCTATAAAGACCCTAAAGATACAAATCCCACAAAGAAGAAAAAAGAGTGAAACAAGTTCTCAGCTTAAGTTATTGTGGAGAAATTTCAGCAAAGGTGTAGCTCACCTGAATAAAAGGGGAAGTATAACCCAGCATAGGCAGGTGAACTGGAAGGCCAGTGGGAAGTTTCTATCCACAGTACAGCTCCAGTCAAGGCTCAGCAAGCCAGAATTGCAGCAGGCCAGAAGGGGGAGTCACAATCTCATCTCAGAAGACAAAGTTCTAGCCCTGGGAACACTGCTGCAACAGTTCCCTGTGTTCCCTACCACAGGGAACAAACTGCTACATGGGCAATATCAAATGCAAGAAAACGAGGGCTACCCTAAAGGAAGAAACAAAAGACTTTATAGGCAATGCTATGGGCAAGTGAAAAACCTGGAATCAGATGCCAGACCCAGGACAAGTAGTTTGGATTATACCCCCTATGCCTCAGGTGCAGAGCTCAACTATCAAAACTGAGCAAAAACAATGTTTATAAACACCCACCTGGGGACAGCTAGGTGATACAGTGGATAGAGCACTGACCATGGAGTCAGGACTACCTGAGTTCAAATCTGGCCTCAGACACTTAATAATTACCTAGCTGTGTGGCCCTGGGCAAGCCACTTGACCCCATTTGCCTTGCATAAACCTAGAAAAAACCACCCTCCCTATAAAAGCTATTATTCTGAAGAGGACAATAAAAATACCATCTCAGAAGATTAACAGTATGACAAAATGCCTACATGTGAAGCTTTAAAAGAGTTTATGGATTTGTCTCAAATACCAAAAGACCTCTTAGAAGTCTTAAAAAGGATTTTAAAAACTAAAGAAGAGAGGATGAAGAAAAAAATGGAGAAAATAAATGAGACCCATGTGGGAGAATTATGAAAACTTGAATGAAGAAAATAATAATTTTATAATAAAAAAATCCAACTAGAAAAGGTAAAACTCATCAAGAAGTAAAATTAACCAACCCAGAAAATAGAAACAACTTAATTAGAAGCAAAATTTAATCAAAGGAAAGGAAACACAAATGCTAACTAAAGAAAATAAAACCCTAAAAATTAGAAATGAATGACTCTATGAAATATCAAGATTCCATCTAACAAAACCAAAAGGCTGAAAAAAAGTGAAAATGGAAAGTACAAAATAGCCCTTGAAAGAATTTTCTCAAGAAAGAGACCTCAGAAAATGAATCCAAAGAATATTTTAGCCAAATTTAAGAATTCTTAGCTAAATGAGAAAATACTGCAAGTGGTTAAAAAGAAGCAATTTAAATTTCCAAGGAATCACATTCAGGATTATGAATTATCAGGTTAAACATGAAAGGAATTTTGGACTTGGAATATGATATACCAGAGGGTAAGAAACATTAGGTTACAATCAAGAATCGACTACCCTGAAAAAAATGAAATTTCAACAAAATGTAGGAATTTCAAAATTATGTGATTAAGAAGAACAGAACTGAACAGAAAATTCTATCATCCAATTCAAGACTCAAGAGATGTATAAAAAGGTAGACAGATAGGGTGAAATGTTAATCATCAAATGGGCAGACAATACTTGTAACTCTTGAGAATTATATTTCTCTCAAGATATGTAAATGAAGCAAACTTACAGAGAGGTTATATAGATTGATCAAGAAAGTGAAATGCTTCAGCTAGTACTTTAGCTCATGAGGGTTGAATATAGTTGGAGGAATGTACTTAGAGAATGTGGGTATAAATGGATCTCAAAGTTATTTTGAATTAAATGATGCTTTAGCTCAGGAGGATTGTATTTCTATTGATACAATTTAAGGGAATTACTTAAAGGGTGTAGGTATAAATGGATTATGAAAATACTTTAGCTCATGAGGATTGTAATTCTATTGAGGGTTCTTGGAAAGATGAATTGGTATAAACTTATTATAATTTGATGATGCTTATGGCTCTTGAGAATTATATTTCTAATGGGCCAGTTGAGGGAAGTTTACTTGGTTAGAGGCAATGTATATGAAGTACCTATGAGATAATGATTACCAATAGATCAATCTATCAACCTTTGAAAATTTCAATTCTTTTTGGAAAGATAAAAGGAGAATATCATAACAGAGTTTGTCGGTACAAGACAGGTTTAAAACAATTAAGACATGAAAAGAAGATTAAACCATGAGAAAACAAGTCATTAGACAATAAATAAACCACATGTAGAAGCACAAAAACATAACATAGTAGAGGGAAAGAAGGAAGTGTGTGTGAGCAGTGAGTAGATTTAACATTCAACAGATCAGACCCAAAAAAGAAAAAAAAAACTTACATGCCCAATTGGGTTTGAAAATTTATCCTACAGGTAAGTGGAGTGGGAAGGGGAAAGGAAGGGGAAGAAGGAAATGATGTAGGGAAGATGAAAGTAAAAGTTAAGTTAATGTAAAAGTTAAAAGGAAAAATAAAGGAAGAAAGGGAGAATGAAAGGGAAAAGGGCTGATAGGAAGATTGAGAGTAAGCAGTTATAAATAAAACATTGGTGAGGAGTAGTAAGGGGAAAAGAAAGAGAAAAGTATAAATTGGGGAAGATAAGGAGGAAAATACAGCATTAAGAATCATATCTGCAAATGAGAATAGGATGAATTACAGGGTAAACGTAAAAGCCTGGTGCAAAATATATTATGCTTCAACTGAAGTAAAAAAAAATACAACAGGGGTAGCAATCCCAATCTCAGACAAAGCAAAAGTATAAATAGATCTCATTAAAAGGGATTAGGAAGGAAATTACATTTTTTTAAAACGTACCTTAGGAATGAGGTATTATGAATATTAAAAATATATGCATCAAATGGTCTAGAGGAAAAATTAAATGAGTTACAGGGTGACACAGACTGCAAAAATGTAATAGTGGAAGACTTTAATCTTCCCCTTTCCGAATTAGATAAATCTAAATTCAAAATGAATTAGAAATAAATTAAGAAGGTAAAATAGATTTTTAGGAAACTTAGATATACAGACCTCTGGAGATAACTGAGGCATAGAAAGAGAATCCACGTTTTTCTATTTGGTAGATTACACTTACACAAAAACTTTGGGTTAGGATTGCCCAAAATGCAGCCTACAGGTCACATGAGACCCATTGTATGATTTTATGTGGTCCCCTATGAATTTACTAAATACTTTAGTTACCTCATTAAAATGTGGCAAATTCAAATGAATGGCTAAATGGTAAATCAGAATAGTGATTGGCACTAAAATGGAAAATCAAAATAAATTATCTATTGTTTCAATAAAACTTTTAAAAGTAAGGTTGGACTGCCTCTCACAATCAAATGCAGAAAGACAGAAATATTAAATGCATCCTTTTCAGATCATGATACATCAAAAATTACATAAAAGAAAGTGCCAAGGAAAGATAAACTAAAACTTAATTGGAAACTAAATAATCTAATTTTAGACAATAAGAGACTCAAACAACAAATCATAGAAATAATCAACAATTTCATCATTACAATGACAACAATGAAACATCATACCCAAACATATGGGATGAAGTCCAAGTCTTTTTAGGGGAACTTTTATATCTCTAAATGCTTACATGAATAAGATAGAGAAAGAGGGGATCAATTAATTCAGCATGCAACTAAAACCTAGAAGAAATAATTATCCCAAAATTAAAAATTAATTAAAAATCCCAAATTAGATAACAAATGAGAAATTCTGAAAGTCAAAGGAGAAACAAATAAAAATGAAAGTAAAAAAACTATTGAATGAACAAATAAAATTAAGAGCTGGTAGGAAAAAATACATTAACTAGATGAACTGATGACAAAAAATAAAGAAGAAAGCAAATTACAAATGAAACAATGAAAGAGTGAACTCACCACTAATAAGGGGGAGATTAATATAATACACTGGAGTGATTTTGCTCAAAAGTATGCTGACAAATTTGTCAATATAAGTGAAATAGATAATTATTTAAAAAATATACAAGCTACCCAGATTAGCAGAAGAGGATATAAAATATTTAAATAAATTTCAGAAAACAAAATCAAAGAAGCAATCAATAAACTTACTAAGAAAAAAATATCTGCGGCATCTGGGAGGTGTTGTAGAGGAAAGAGCACTGGCCCTGGAGGCAGGAGGACCTGAGGTCAAATCTATACTCACACACTTAATTCTTACTTAGCTATATGGCCTTTGGCAAGTCACTTAGCCACATTGCTTTGAAAAATCCAAAATAGAAAAAATCTCCAGGGCCAGATAGATTTACAAATGAATTCTACCAAACATTTAAGGAACAATTAATTCCAAATCTAAATAAACAGTTTTTGAAAATAGGTGTAATAGATGAAATATAGATTCTTTTATGACACCAAAATGGTGCCAAAGCCAGGAAGAGACAAAGCATACAAAAAATTATAGATCAACATTCTATTCATTATTAAAATAAAAATTTAGCAAAGAGATTACAAAAAGTTATTAAAATACAATATGATTATGCCATGACCTGACTAGATTTATTCCAGGTATGCAGAGATAGTGTAATATTAGGAAAACAATCAATGGCATTGAACATATCCATAACAAAATTGACAGAAATAATATAATTATCTCAATAACTAAAAAGCTGAAAAAGCCTTGAAAAATACAATACATATTCTAATTAAAAATACTAGAAAGGATAGAAATAAATACAGTATTCCTTAAAAATGATTAGAAAAATCTAAAACTATCCACAAACTTTATTTAGAATGGGGATATACTAGCATTATTTTCTATAAGATTAGGGATGAAATGAAAGATTAGGATGGACAGAACCACTCAATATTGTATTGGAAATGTTAGCTTTTGCAATAAGAGAAGAAAAAATAAATTGAATGATTTAGAATAGACAATGAAAAAACAAAATTGTCACTCTTTTCAGATGATATGATGGTATACTAAGAGAACCACAGAAAATTAACTAAAATTCTAATTGAAACATTTAACAACTTTAGAAAAGTATCATTATATAAAATGAATTCATAGAAATCATAAACATTTCTATATGTGACCAATAAAGCCCAAAAAAGTAAGACAAAGAAAAAGAAATTCCATTTTAAAGTCACTTTAGACACAAAATTACTTCAGAATCTACATCCCAAGACAAATGCAGAAACTATATGATTACAATTACAAAATACTTTCTGTGAAAATAGTCAGATGAAAGCAAGTGGAAAAACCATCAACTAATCATGAGTAGGCTAAGTTAATAAAATTTAAAAAAATGATAATTCTGCCCAAATTAAATGATTCATTCAGTGACATATAATCAAAATACCAAAAAACACCTGTTTTGCAGAGCTAGTAACATGATTCATCTGGAGCAACAAAAGGTCAAAAATATCAAGAGAATTAATGAAAAAATGTAAAGCAAGATGGCTTAGGTATACTAGGACTAAAAGTATATTGTAAAGCAGCAGTCATCAAAACTGGTACTGGTTGAGAAATGGAGAAGTGGATCAGTGGATTAGATTCAGTAGTAAATGACTACATTACTGTTTGATAAACTCAAAGACATTAGCTTCTGCGATAAGAATCTTCTGGTTAAAGCTAGGTGTAGATTCATATGTCAAAGCCTATCCTTATGTAACACAGTAATAGGTACATAATTTAGAGATAAATGATGACAGCCTGGACCAATTAAAAGAACAAGATATATCTACCTCTGAAGAAAGGAGAATTTTATGATTCAACAAGGGTAAAAGTGCATTATAAATTACAAAAGGAATGATTTTGACTATATTAAAATAAAGAAAGGTTTTGCACAAATAATAATCAATTTAGACAAGATTAGAAGCAAACTAGAGAGCTGGGAAACCATTTTCACAGCAAATTTTTCTGATAAAAGACTCATTTCTCTAAAGAAAACTGCATCAAATTTATAAGATTATGAATCATTTTCCAAATAATAAATGGTCAAATGATATGAACAAGCAGTTTTCACTTAAAGAAATTAAAGCAATTTATAGTCATATAAAATTACTCCAAATTATTAATGATTAGATAAAAGAAAATTAACACAACTCTGAAGTATCAATTCATATCTATCAGATTAGCTATGATGACAATAATTGAACATGATCAATGTTGGAGGTGATGTGGGGAAATTGGAAGAAAAATGCATTGTTGGTACAGTTGTGCATGATCCACACATTCTGAAGGGCAAACCACAACTATTCTCAAAGGGCAATAAAACTTTGATCCAGCTATTTGGTCTGAATCCTAAATATTTCCCAAATTGGTAAAAGTCTCACATGTTTAAAAATATTTTAACAACACTTTGTATAATGGCAAAAATTGGAAATTTAGGGGATGCCTCTAAATTAGGGAATGGCTAAACAAGTCATGTTATATGAATGTGATGGAGTTCTGTAAGAAATCCTGAATGGGTAGATCTCAGAAATGTCTAGAAAAGACTAGCATGAATTGATTATGAGTGAAGTGAGCAGAAGCATGAGATCACTGTACACATTAGTAACAACATCATGAGATAATCAGCTATATTTGATACAGCTCTTCTCAGGAATTTACTGATAAAGGATAATCTTTTTATGGATAATGTCATTCACATCCAGAGGGAAAATCTATGGAGTATGAATGGAGAGCAAATCATACTATGTACATTATTAAAAAAACTTCTTTTAAAGTGCTTTAACTTTCTTCCTCATAGTTTATTTTCCCTAGTTTTAATTCCTATTTTACAATATGACTAATAGGCAAATATGTTAACCATTATTGTACATGTACAACTTTTGCCACATTGCCACTTTGGAATGAGGGAAGGGAATAGAATGTGGTAGAAAACTGTGGAACACATAATCTTACAAATGCAAGAATGTTGAAAACTAAATTTCTATATTATTGAAAAAATACAATAATAAAATATAAAATATTATTTTCAATTCAACAAATGTTTAAGTGAAAATTCTTTTAGCCAGGTCCTCGTTTTACACTTGGAATATGAAGACAAAAATGAGACAGTTGCTATCCTCAGTAGCATTGCCTTGCTGTTTTTCAGGGAAGGTACATTGGTCACTTTAAAGAATCGATTTTTAATCTGGTGTCTATGAATTCCCAGTGGTATCTGATACTAGAATTTAGGGGCAGCATGAACTTCAACAGGGAAAATTAAATATTTATATTCACATTTGAAATATGTTTACTTTATTATGACAAATTCCTAATAAAAACAAAATTGCTGAATAAAATCCGTGGGTTTTGGGGGCGGCTAGGCGGCTCAGTGGATAAAGCACCGGCCCTGGAGTCAGGAGTACCTGGGTTAAAATCCAGTCTCAGACGCTTAATAATTACCTAGCCATGTGGCCTTGGGCAAGCCACTTAACCCCATTTGCCTTGCAAAAAAATTAAAAAAATAAAATCCATGGATTTCTCCAGAATACCAGAGGTCCAATAAATGAAAAAATAAACATGAATTATTCTTATTTAAAGTTTAATTCAATAAAAGTAGGACCCCAATATGAGAGGAAAGTGTTATTAGGAAAGGTGCTAAGGGGTCCTAGATACTGGAAATTAGACAAGATATGACTACACATGGGATTTGAGTAAGTTAGAACAGAGAGGTTTTTCTTCATAAGCTCATTCTCTAGAACTGAATGAGAAGGGTAGGGAAGGGTCAGGAATAAGGATCATCTAGAGTTGAACTGCCTGTGCTACTTGTTTATAGATACTTACATTTCCTTAGCTTAGGTTCTATCTTGGTCCTAAGGCTTAGTGTGGATTTAAGGGAGTGACTTAGCCAAAGGGATCTGAGGGCATGGAGTCAGGATAGTCATTATGTCCACTAGATAATAAATTGAGGCAAAAAATTCTATATAATCACCTATATCCTATAATAAATCTATGAACATGCTAGCAATTCAATTTATTTTTCAGAGCAAATTAATGAATAAAGTCATTTGGAATGGACATAATAACTTTTATTTTAACTTGTCATGAAAGTCCTTAATTTTTAATTGTTCATCTAAAATCCCTTCTCTTCCATATGGAATATAAATTATTTATAAACATAGCATAACAGTAACAATGATGATAATTATTATAACTGAGAAATAGGATGCAATACATTGACTCTGATGAGGATAATATCCCAGAAGAAATAGGAAAACTGGTCTGGCTGCTTTTGATGCAAAACAAAACAAAAAATAATTAATTTTTTTCATCCATATGCACACATATATTTTTAAGTTATAAAAATTCATTCCAGCCTCCCTTCCAACCCCCTTCCCTCAGCAGCAAACAGTCAGGTTAGCATTGTACATGCATATTTTCGATAAACATTTTTATGGATTAGTTATTTGCAGTATGAGGAATTAGGATAAAGGGATAGAGACACATGAGATAAATTTATAAAATGTTCATCAGATTCTGAAGGGTTGTTTCTTTTGTTTGTTTTGTTTTGTTTTTCTTCCTCTGGAGGGGGTTAATATTGTCCTTAGACTGGATAATATGGTTGGCCTAGTTCTCTGAACTGCTGAGGGGAGCTACTTCCACCAAGGTTGATCATCTCACAATGCTGTTGTTAATGTATACATTGTTCTCTTGGTTAACACAGAAGTTTTCAAGAGTTTTATATATTAGCAAGTGTGATGTGAAATTTCCAGACTAAGTCAGTTTAAATGCCCATTTTAATGTCATGAATCTTCTTTTAAGTTTTATATTTGCAGTAAGCTTTTTAAAAATATATTTTGAAGTTTTTTATTCATCAGTCTAAATCTTTTATTCCTTTGTATTCATTTCCCTTTCTTTCCTTTTCTTCCCTCACACCCTCCAACTCATTTCATACTCCATTCTCCCAAGCACCCTTTTCTCTCTGACACTCCTCTGGCTCTTAAAGGCAGCTTCATATTTTCTTGTCTGACTGTCCATTGCCAAGTCCTGGCACAGAGAGACTATTAACACTCACTGAGCTTTAATTTACTGTGCTGTGGTCTGGATGAATAGGACTATAATCACCATTTCTCCTCTGTGGTATTCCATCCATAATACCATATTCAGCATTTTATCTAAGATGGCTATCCATGGGATAATAGAAAGCAAATCCATCTATTTCCTAGATGCTGCCAATGAGCTTCAGAAATCACAGTTATATCATCACAGAGAAAAAGCAATAAAACATTTTGTCCTGTCAACACACAATTGTGACAGTACCACTGGGATGATGGTAATCTCTGTATCTTTGCAACAGCATTCAAACAGCTTGTTTTTCTTCTACTTCCATTGCTTAATTGTTATTGAATAACTGAGAAAGTCATTAATGATACTTGGGATAAGGCATGGGGGTGAAAAGGGAAGTGAAATGAATACTTTTATATTCACAGATGACACTTGGAATAAAGACTGGTTACCTCGGCTCCTAAAGATAACTATAAACATTGTCAAGACAAGATAGTGCCAAGAATGCTGATGGCCTCCTGCCAGGAGATATCATCTACTTGGGTAGCAGGCAGTACCAGTGTTCTTCCTTCCATATATCCTAATTATAGGATATAGATGTAGAACTTAAAGTGTCCTTAGAGGTTATGCAGCTCAAGTGCCTCATTTTATGAGAAATGAAACTGAGACCCAAAAAGTTTAAAGTTGCTCAATCACACAGGTAGTTTAAGGACAAGGGAGGAATTAAATGTAAGATCTTTGACCCTAATGTCAAAATTGTTTCCATTGCATCATATTCCCAATTCATAAGCCCAATTAGGCTTTCTGGGATCCTCACCTAGAGAGAGGTGGGACATATCTCACCCTAGCTGCACAAGATATGTGAAGGACAGAAATGTGAAGGAGCCAAAGTTTATAAAGTTTAAAACTGGTGAAAGAACTTAAAAGCTCTTAGTCCATCTTCCTCATTTTGCAAGAGATGTTCTCTTGCCTAGGGAGGCAAGGTGATTTTTCCAAGAGTTCATGGGTAATAGGTAACAAAACTAGAATTCTAATTCAAACCCATTCTTTTTCCATACAATGTATTGCTTCCTGATCACCTCTATGTGTAGTACATCCTTGAACTTTACAAAATCTTGAAGTTGACCCTTCCTTAGATTATTTAGATGCTTAAAGGATATCAATGCCATCAACTAATGGGATTACATTCTGGTGATGAACTTTCAGTTATCAATCTAGGAAAGGAATAGGGATGAGTACATAGCTAGAATTCCTAGATACCATAAAAGTCACCACACAACATAAGTACTAACTCCATCTATATGGTTAAACTTGTCCTGAAGTGAAATGTCTTCTGGGATGTGCTTTTCAATTTTCTTTTGGCTGTCCAAAGTTTCTTGTATTCTCAGCTAAGAGTTTTTTTTCTTTTTTTTGAAAGGCAGTGGGGTTAAGTAACTTTCCCAAGGTCACACAGCTAGGGAATTAATAGGTGTGTGAGATCGGATTTGAACTCAGTTTCTCCTGACTCCAGAGCTGGTGCTCTATCCACTGTGCCACCTAGCTTCCCCCTATAAACTTTAAACTCTAAGACTATCAATGTGGATCACATATATGGCAATGGATTGTCTTATTAGCCTCCAGAAAGATGTTAAATATTTAATCACTATCACTTCTGTTGACTTTCAATAGATCTAGCCCTATCAGGCTATGCAGATGAAAACCTAACATTTTTAATAAAAATATGGTTTTATGTATTTTTTCCCCTCATGGTTTTTCCCTTTTGCTCTGATTCTTCTTTCATAACATGACTAATATGGAAATTTGTTGGACATAATTGTACATGTATAATCTATATCAGACTATTTTTAAAGGAGATGGGAGAGAGAAGGGATCTAGAAAGAAAAATGTAGAACTTAAAACCTTACAGAAAAGTAAATGTTGAAAATTTTCTTCACATGTATTTTTTTTAATTAAATAATTTTTAAAAAGAAATTTGTCTTATCTATAATGAATTAGAAGGGGAAAAGGCTAAAGAAAAGAGAAAGAAGTACTGGAGGAAGGGATGGAAAAATTAGGAGAAAAAGGATCGAAAAGGCATGGTGTTAGAAGGGAGGGCAGGTTGAGGAGATGGTGGCAAGAAGCAAAACAATGGTAAAGAGAGATAGGGTGAAAGTAGAGAGAAAAGTATCAAAAGGAGAAAATAGGATAAAAGCTAATACAGAGTTAGCAATTATAAATGTGAATTTTGAATGAGATGAACTCACACAAACCAGAAGCAGATACCTTAATGATTTAAGAAAACCAGTATCCTACACTATGTTGTTTATAAGAAACACATTTGAAGTAGAGAAGTACACAAAGAGTTAAAGGTAAAATGCTGGAGCAGAATATATTTCTCAAATGAAGTTAAAAAACAACCCTACAAAAATAAGGATAGCAATTCTGATCTCAGAGAAAGCAAAAGCCACATTAGATCTCATTATAAAGAATGAGAAATAAAATGACATTTTATTTAAAGTTTCCAGACAATGAAGTAATATCAATACTAAATAAATATGCACCAAGTTGTATAGCACCTAAATTCTTAGAGGAGAAGTTAAAATAACTTGTAGTAAGACACAGAAAGTTAAACTATACTAGTGGGGAACCTCAACCTTCTGCTCTCAAACATAGATAAATTTAACCACAAAATAAACAAGAAAGAAGTGAAGGAGGTGAATAGAATCTAAGAAAAGTTAGACATGATAGAACTCTGGAGAAAATTGAATGAGAATAGAAAGGAATAATCCTTTTTCTCAGAAAGCATTATTTATCATGGCGTAAGTTAGATCCATTCCCAATAAGATCAAGGGTGAAACACAGATGCCCATTATCACCACTATAAAAATGTTAGCTTTATCCATAAGAAAAGGAAAAAGAGATTGTAGAAATTAGAACCAGCAATGAGGAAACAGAATTCTCACTCTTTGCAGATATGCATACTTAGAGAATTCACTAAAAAATACATGGAGAAATCAACAATTTTAGAAAACCCTCAGGATATAAAATAAACTCACATAAATCATCAGCATTCAAATATATTAGGAGTATAGTCATATGAGATAAAAAGTGAAATGACATTTTAAAGGAACTGTATACATCATGAAATAATTGGGAGTTTATTTGCCAAGACATATCCAGAAACTTCAAAATACTACTCATGCAAATAAAGTCATAACTAAACAATTGGAAATTGTCAATTGCTCTCGTGTAGAATTAGCTAATATAATAAAATTTACAGTTAAATCTAAAGTAATCTATTTATTCAGTATCATACCAAATAAATTAGAAAAAAAATTATAGAGGCATGAAAAAAGCAACAAAATTCATCTGAAGGATCAAAAGGTCAAGAACATCAAGGGATGGATAAAAAAATGGAAAGGAAAGTGATGCAACTCTTCCATATCTAAAACCACATTTTAAAGCAACAGTCAATAAAAGTTTTTGGCAATGATTGAGAAAAAGAGAACTAGATCAGAGGAATGGATTAGGTACAAAAGAAACAATAATTAATGATTAAAGCAATCAACTCTTTGATAAACCCAAAGACTTCATATTCTGAGTTAGGAACTCACTATTTGAAAAATAAACTTCTGTAGAAAATGAAAAATAATATGGCAGAGACTAAGAATAGACCAACATCTAACACCCCTATACCAAATTATGGTTAAATGGATACATGATTTAAACATAAAGAGTGATGACATTTCTTAATTAGGAGAGGAAGGAATAATTCATTTGTTAGATCTATGGAGAGGAAAGGAGTTTATTACTGAACAAGTGATAGAGAAGATAGTAAAATTGATAATTTTGGTTACATTAAATTAATATTTTATGCACAATAACCCATTGTAACCAAGGTTTAAAAGAATGAATATGAAGAAAGTTGAGAAACAATTTATACTACTAGTGTTTCTGTTAAATGATTCATTTCTAAAATATATAGAGAACTGAGTCAATTTTAAAATCATCCAAATCATTATCCAGTTGATAAATGGTGAAAGGATACATACAGGCTGTTTCAGATATAGAAATCAAAGTTATCTGTAGTCATAAGAAATAATGCTGTAAGTCATTATTGATAAGAGAAGTGTAAATTAAAACAGCTCTGTGGTACCATTTCACACATATCTGATTAGTTAATATGAAAAGAGTGGAAAATGATAAATTTTGGAAAACTTGGACATTAATGAACTATTGGAAGAATTGTGATCTCACTCAACCACTCTGAAGAGGAGTTTGGAACTATGTCCAAAACCTGATAGAATTGGCATAACTTTAGATTCAGCAATATAACTATTAGTCTGTATCTCAAAGATACCAAAAAAAAAACATGAGGAAAGACCCACATGTACAAAAAATATTGATATAGCAGCTTGCAAAGAACTGGAAGTTGAGATGTCCATTAATTGGGGAATAAGTGAACAAATTAAGATATAAGAGTATGATGGAGTATTGTTATTCTGTATGAAATCATGAGCAGGTAAACTTCAGAAAAACCTGGAAACTGAAGTGAAGTGAACAAAACCAGGACATTTTACACATTAACAGCAACATTTTGAGGTTATCAACTCTGATAGATGCAGTCATCTCAGCAGTTCAGTGAGCAAAGATAATCCTGAGACACCTGTTATGGAAAACATCAACTATATCCAGAGTGGGAAAAAGAAAATAAAACCATAGAGTAAAGCATCCTATGACCACTTTTTAAAATTTCTTTTACTTTTTTTCTTTCTATCTTATGACTTTCCCCTGTTTTGATTCCTTTTTCACAACACAAATAATATTGTTTGCTGCCATGGGGAGTAGATGAAGGAAGAGAAGATGACAGAAAAATATGAAATTCAAAAACTTTTAAAATGATGAACGTAGAAAGCTACCTTCACATGTAATTGGTAAAAACTAAGAAAATTTTAAAAAGCCAACAACACTGTGTGATTATCAACTATGATAGACTTAGCTCTTCCCAGCAGTGAAATGATCAAAGACAATTTAATTTGAAAGGGAATATCCATAAACAACTGGGGAGGGTGGGAAGTTAAAAACATTTAATAGAAGTGATGAAGTTTAAAGAAGATAGAAATCAGGCATTGTTGGTACATGTGTTGAATATTTGTAGGCTAAGATAAGTGGATCATTTTAGTTCAGGAGATCTCAGTTCGAGTAAACCTAAAGCCAAAAAGGTATTTCACTGTCTGGCACCATTGTGATTAACTTTTAGGTGATTGGGGATAGGTAGTGGTAGTGTTAGGCTTCTTAAGAGGAAAAAAAAACATGTCCAAGTTAGAAACAGTAAATTAAAGTCAATCACCAGTGGAGTCCAAGTGTGACTAGTAGCTGAACTTCAGCTTGGAAAGACAGATAACCCAGTTTCAAAAAAAAGAAAAAAGAAATTTTAAAAAAATGTTTTAAATACTTTTTTTTAGGCAAGAACCTTTAGTGTTGAATTGAGAGAATAAGGAATATTCTTGTTTGCTTCTTAAGTAACTAAAATGCGAACTTTGGTCCTAATATTGGTATTTTGGGGGTTTTTGTTTTGAATTTTAGCGTTAGGCATCAGAAAGAGAGATAATACTTTCTTAATAGTTGAAAAAATGAATGTTTAAAAAAACAAGCAAATGGTATCTATAGTAATGGAGATCAAAGTGACCAATCCTTGAAATCTGGAAAAGTGGTTCCAGAAACAGGATATGTATTACATATACTTGTCAGACCTATCTTTACAGCATCAGGTACTAGTTGTGAAAGCCTGGATAAGTCACTTTATTTTTCTTGGCCTCTGTTTCTTCTCAGATATTAGAGGTTGAACTTGCTGGCTTCTAAAATTCTTTCTAGCTTAAAATTTATGATTCAATGATGTTTGGGGTCCAGTAGACAAGAACATAAAGAGTACCTTATTCTGAACATCTTGTGATAAATTATTTTTCCAGTTATCTTTGGCATTTGATGGTTTGGTTAGCATAAGTCAGTTACTTGTTAGGACACAGGGTGATTAGATTCTGCCACACCTAACACCATCAGAATTTAGGAGGAGGATTACAGTAAATACATGTTAAACTGCCAATCTAGAAGTAAATAAAATGTTTATGGTCCAATTTTTTTAATGTTAAGATATTTTAAGAGTTAGTAAGGTAAGATGGTGGAGAGAAGTCAGTAACTTTTATTTTTAGTTTTTTCAAAGTAATGAGGTGTGACTTGCCCAAGGTCAATAGCTAAGTAAATATTAAGTATCTAATCCTGGATTTGAACCCAGATCCTCCTGACCCCAGGGTCAGTGCTTGATCCAATATGTCACCTAGCTGCCCAATCAGAAACTTCTTAAGCTCTCCCAGATTTTTCTTAGAAACAATGCTAATCAAACATCTAAATGGATTATGAAGTGACATAACTAACAAAACAGCAGAGTAGAGCATTTTCCAGAAAGATCTATCTCTGGTAAAGAGGGAGTTTTTCCAGGAACAAGGAGAAGAGATTAAGGCAGGGAGCAGAGGAGCCCCTTGGGGTCATTACAGTAGACCAAAGTCTTAGCAGGCTAGCTAAGAAGGCTCCAACATAGACACTCCAGACCCCTGTTTAGTCAGCATCCAGTTCAGTCCAGTGAGCAAGGTACTAAGTTTCTCAACTCAGAAGGTCCCAGAACAGTGAAGAGGCCAATGATACTTTTAGTGAAGAAGGTCTGTTTCTGGACAGCTGCTAGCTTCAAAACTTAGAAGTTTTGAAAGCAGGCCCCTCCCACAACCCAAGAAACTTGGGGCACCGAGAACCCCAAAATGAGACATAAAAGTCATGCCAAAAGAAAAACCACTTTAAAGAAAAGGTGGACAAAAAAACATCTCAAAAGAGGCAAACAGAAAAAGTAATAAAGTAAATAAATTCCCCTTGGAGGAGAATACAAACTGATCTCTAGCTCCAAAAGATACTGTGAAATAACTCCAAAAGGATTTTACAATCAAGTAGAACAACTGGTAAAAGAAATGCAAGAGAATTTCAGCATCTTGCAAAAGTAAGCAAAAAATATCATCAGAAAATAAATACTTTAAAAATACAATTGGGAAAATTCAAAACATAAATAATTACTTCAAAAATACAATTGGGCAAATCCTTTAGAAATAGAATTGACCAAATAGAAAAGGAGATGTCTAAGTTAATGGAAGACAATAATTCTGTGAAGAATGGATTTGAATAAGTGGAGGCTAATGACTCTATTAAACAACAAGAATAAGTCAAGAAAAACTAAAACAAAGAGAGAAAAATAGAAAAAAAAATGTAAAATACCTCATTGAAAACTGACCTGGGGAACAAATCCGGGAGATATAATTTAAGAATCTTAAAACCATGATCACAAAAAGAACCTGGACACTATCTTTCAAGAAATAATCAAGGAAAATTCCTCTGATATCCTGAAACCAGAGAGTAAAATAATCATTGAAAGAATCTGCCAATCATCTCCTGAAGGTGTTACAAAAAATGAAAATGCTAAAGAATATTGTAGTCAAATTCCAAAAGTATCAGATCAAGGAGATAATACTGAAGGCTGTCAGAAAGAAACAATTCAAATACAAAGGAGTCACAGACTTGCCAGCATTAACATTAAAGGCTATCTTCTGACCAAGATGGCAGAGAGAAGACAGGCACAGTTCTAAAGTCTCCTGATCTCTTCCCAATCTATCACATGAAACAAACCTTTTAAAGGAAATCTGAACCAGGAAACCCAGAAAGAAAAGCCAGGAGAGGAAAATCTACCTCAGGATTTGTCTCCCACAGCAGCCTTGGCTGAGTATCGGCAGGTGAGTCTGAGCTCCGAGGGAAGATCAGCCCAGGACCAGCCAGATCATCAGCTGAATCAGAACCTGGAATCTGAGGGCCCGAGAGTCGGACCTGCTGGATCAGGGGTGGGGCTGGATGAAGGGGGCTTGGGTCTGTGGGGAAAAGAAGGCACTGGTGTTGGTGCTGTCCCCCTGGAGCTTGGGGAAGGGGCTGCGGGGAGAGGTCTGGTGCAGGAGAGCTGTGGACGCCATCCCTGGACTCCTCAGGTCTGAGAAACTCTGAGCCCATGCCTCCATTGCACTGAGGCCTCCTCCCAAAAAATGCAAATTACTTCTGCCTCAGGCCCAGGAGTGTGAGCAGAAGAACCAGCCCAGCTGAGGAATCACCTCAGGCCAGGGTAAAGCCCACCATTGATTGAAGGCAAAAGAATTCAATAGCTCCAACTCCTCCCTTCTAGCAATGGGAGAAGGCCTCTCAACCAAGGTCATAGACACTCCAGAGAAAGCAACCAGCATCTCCTACTGGCCAACCAGAGAAACTGCACTCAGTAATGCCTTTAGAGATCCCAAGCCCAGGTGAACCAGCCCCACCCAACTCAAGGTCATAGCATGATGAAGAAGGGTCAGCAGAAAGGTGGATCCATAGAAAAATTCCTGGAAGGGAAAGACCCCAACCCAGAGAGAACTGGAACATCTGAGGAGAATACAATCTGGTCTCCAGCACTTAAAGACTTCCTTGAAGAAATAAGGAAGGAGTTTAAAAATAAACTGGAAAATTTGGAGGAGACAATTAATACCTTGCAACAAGAAAACAAAACCTTAGAAAGTAGAATTGGACAATTACAAAATGAGAACAATTCTCTCAGATCCTCAAATGAGCAAATGCAAAAAGAAATTAATTCTCTCAAAACCTCAATTTGTCAAATGGAAAGCTCTTTCAAAAGTAGAATTGACCAATTAGAAAAGGTTAATGAAGAAAACTCCTCCCCCAAAAAAATAATGGAGTCTACAGAAACTAATGACTCCACAAGACAGCAAGAGTCAGTTAAACAAAATAAAAAAATAGAAAAATAGAAGCAAATGTGAAATACCTCATCAACAAAACCACTGACCTCAAGAATAGATCGAGGAGGGGCAGCCTGAAAATTATAGGACTTCCTGAAAACATTGAAGAGAAAAAAAAAAGCCTGGACTTAATATTACAGGATCTAGTGATGGAAAACTGCCCTGACATCATCGAATCGGAGGGCAAAGTAGTTATTGAAAGAGTACATCCATCCCCACCAGAAAAAGATCCTAAAATGAAAACACCAAGGAATGTTGTGGCCAAACTCCAGAACTATCAGATAAAAGAGAAAATCCTGCAATCAGCCAGAAAGAAACAATTTAAATATCAAGGAGCCACAGTAAGGATCAAACAGGACCTGGCTGCATCAACTTTAAGGGATCAAAGGGCCTGGAAAGAGATATTTTGAACAGCACGGGAGCATGGAATGCAGCCAAGAATCTACTTTCCTGCAAAGCTGAGCCTTCTCTTCCAGGGAAAAAGATGGACATTTAACGAAATGGAAGAATTCCAGAAATTTCTGAAGAAAAGACCAGAGCTAAACAGAAAATTTTGATATCAAATAGGAGGTTCAAGAGACACATGAAAAGGTAAAAAAAAAAAGGGGGGGCCGGTAAAAGGAAATAAATGCAATCCAGCAAGTTGAAAATGGCTATATCCCAGCATGGGGGGGTGGGGTGGTAGAGACTCTCATAAATCCTGAGAAATGTAACTCTAACAGGGAGAATATACCTAGCCAAAAATGATGGACATCCATGACCTATCCATGAGACTGATATCTAATGGGATGTAACTGGCTTTAACTCCACTGGGGAGAAAGACTCTAATAACTCTCAGGAATTTGGACTCTATTCAACAGAATATACTGAGCTAGAAGGGACAGACACTCAGAATTTTCTATGACTTAGATAGAATGATCTAAAAAAAATACACTACCTCCCTAAAAAGGGGGACAGGAAAGAGACAGGAGGAGGGAAGGGATTGAATGGGACAAATCTCATTACACTAAGAGGTACAAAAAACCTATGGTAATAGAGGGGAAGAAGGGAGTAGAGGAGAAACACCTGAATCTTCTTCTCATCAGACTTGGCTTAAAGTCAACCTATACATTCTCAGTTAACTTATAAAACATCTAACCTTTCAAGAAGTAAAAGGGGAAAAGGGGAGGGGAGACAGAGAAAGGGAAGGGGAGTGGAGGAAATAAGGGGAAATACCAAAAGGAAGGGAAGGGAACAGGGAAAGGGGAAAGAAAGGGGAGGGTGTGATATAGGAGGGCAAACACACTGAAGGGGGTGGTATTCAAAAACAAAATACTGGGGAATATGGATAAAGGGGGGGAGGGGAAATACAAACAGAGGGAAGATAGCACAGAGGGCAATAAAGAATTAGTAATCATAACCTTGAATGTGAATGGGATGAACTCTCCCTTAAAACATAATTAAATAGCAGAGTGAATGAAAAACCAGAATCCTACAATATGCTGCTTACAAGAAACTTATTTGAAGCAGAGAGATACATATAGAGTAAAGGTAAAAGGTTGGAGCAAAATATATTTTGCTTCAGCTGAATTAAAAAAAAGCAGGGGTAGCAATCCTTATCTCAGACAAAGCAGCAGCAAAAATAGATAGTGTTAAAAGAGATAAGGAAGGAAACTTTATCCTCCTAAAAGGTACCATAGACAATAAAGTCATTTCAATCTTGAATATATATGCACCCAGTGGGACAGCATCCAAATTCTTAGAGGAGGAGCTAAAAGAATTACAGGAAGACATAGACAGCAAAACTCTACTAGTAGGAGACTTCAACCTCCCACTATCAGATCTAGATAAATCAAATCATAAAACAAACAAGAAAGAAATTAGGGAGGCAAATAGATTGATAGAAAAATTAGATATGGTAGACTTATGGAGGAAACTGAATGGGGATAAGAAGGAATATGCCTTCTTCTCTGCAGTACATGGAACTTATACAAAAATTGACTATGTACTAGGACACAAAAACCTAATGATCAACTGCAGAAAGGCAGAAATAGTGAATACATCTTTCTCAGATCTCAATGCAATAAAAGTCATATGCAATACTGGGCCAGGGAGATATAGACCCAGAGCAAATTGGAAACTGAATAACCTCATCTTAAAAAGTGAGTGGACCAAAAAACAAATTATAGAAAGAATTAACCATTTTGTCCTAGATAATGATAATAATGAAACAACATACCAAAACCTATGGGATTCATTCAAAGCAACTCTCAGGGGATATATTATAGCTCTAAATGCTTATATGAATAAATTGGAGAAAGAGGAAATCAATGAACTAAACATGCAACTGAAAAAAATAGAGAAAGAGCAAATCAAAATTCCCCAATCAAATACCAAATTAGAAATATTAAAAATTAAAGGAGAAATTAATAAAATTGAAAGCAAAAAAACTATTGAATTAATAAATAAAACCAAAGGTTGGTATTATGAAAAAACCAATAAAATTGATAAACCTTTTGTCAATTTGATTAAAAAAAGAAAGAAGAAAGCCAAATTGATAGTATTATAAATGAAAAAGGTGAACTCACCACCAATGAGGAGGAAAATAAAGTAATAATTCGAAATTATTTTGCCCAACTCTATGCCAATAAATTTGATAATCTAAGAGAAATGGATGAATATTTACAAAAAATATAAGTTGCCCAGGTTAAATGCAGAAGAGATTAAATACCTGAACAACCCTATCTCAGAAAAAAGAAATTCAACAAGCCATTATTGAACTCCCTAAAAAAAATCTCCAGGGCCTGATGGATTCACAAGTGAATTCTACCAAACATTTAAGGAACAATTGGTTCCAATCCTATATAAACTCTTTGGAAAAATAGGGAAAGATGGAACTCTGACTAACTCTTTCTATGAAACCAATATGGTATTGTTACCTAAACCAGGAAGATTTAAAATTGAGAAAGAAAATTATAGACCTATTTCCATGATGAATATAGATGCAAAAATCCTAAATAAAATCTTAGCAAAACGACTACAACAAGTCATCACAAGGATAATACATTATGATCAAGTAGGATTTATTCCATGAATGCAGGGTTGGTTCACTATTAGGAAAACTGTTAGTATACTCAATTATATCAATAACAAACCTATCAGAAACCATATGATCATATCAACAGATGCTGAAAAAGCTTTTGAAAAAATACAGCATCCATTCCTATTAAAAACACTAGAGAGTGTAGGAATAAATGGACTGTTCCTTAAAATAATTAGCAGTATCTATCTGAAACCATCAACAAGCACTATACTCAATGGGGAGAGGCAAGAGACATTCCCAATAAGATCAGGGGTTAAACAAGGGTGCCCATTATCACCACTACTATTCAACATTGTATTAGAAATGTTAGCATCAGCAATTAGAGAAGAAAAAGAAATTGAAGGAATTAGAATTGGGAAGGAAGATACAAAACTCTCACTATTCGCAGATAAGACTTCTTTGAAGAAATAAGGAAGGAGTTTAAAAATCAACTGGAAAATTTGGGGGAGACAATTAATACCTTGCAACAAGAAAACAAAACCTTACAAAGTAGAATTGGACAATTACAAAATGAGAACAATTCTCTCAGATCCTCAAATGAGCAAATGCAAAAAGAAATTAATTCTCTCAAAACCTCAATTTGTCAAATGGAAAGCTCTTTCAAAAGTAGAATTGACCAATTGAAAAAGGTTAATGAAGAAAATACCTAGAGAATCTACCTAGAGAATCCCAAGAAAACATTTAAAAAACTACTGGAAACAATTAGCAATTTTAGGAAAGTTGCAGGATATAAAATAAACCCCCATAAATCTTCAACTTTCCTATATATGACTAGCAAGAAACAGCAGGAAGAGCTAGAAAGAGAAATCCCATTCAAAGTAACCTCAGACAGTGTAAAATACTTGGGAGTCTATTTGCCAAGACAGACTCAGAATCTTTTTGAAAACAATTATAAAACACTTCTCACACAAATTAAATCAGATTTAAATAACTGGGCAAATATCAACTGCTCATGGATAGGTAGAATTAACACAATAAAAATGACAATTCTATCAAAACTAAACTATCTGTTTAGTGCCCTACCAATCAAAATTCCAAAAAAATACTTTAATGAGTTAGAAAAATTGTAAGTAAATTCATATGAAGAAATAAAAAGTCAAGAATTGCCAGGAGCTTAATGAAAAAAATGCAAATGAAGGTGGCTTAGTACTACCTGATCTAAAATTATATTATAAAGCATCAGTCATCAAAACTGTTTGGTATTGGCTAAGAAACAGAGTGTTGGAGCAGTGGAATAGACTAGGTGTAAAAGCAGGAGAGGAATATAGTAATCTGTTGTTTGATAAACCCAAAGAGTCCATCAATTGGGATAAAATCTCCCTCTTTGATAAAAACTGCTGGGATAATTGGAAGTTAGTATGGAAGAAACTTAGATTACCACCTCACACCCTTTACCAAGATAAGATCCAAATGGTTACAGGACATAGACATAAAAAACAATACTATAAGCAAAATTAGAAGATCAAGGAGTAGTTTACCTGTCAGATCTATGGAAAGGGGAACAGTTTATGGCTAAGGAAGAGTTGGAGAACATCACAGAAAACCCATTAGATGATTTCGATTACATTAAATTAAAAAGTTTTTGCACAGATAAAACCAATGTAACCAAGATCAAAAGAAAAGTAGTAAATTGGGAAACAATCTTTACAACTAATGATTCTGACAAAGGACTCATTTCTAAAATATACAGAGAACTGCATCATATTTTTAAAACAAAAAGCCATTCCCCAATTGACAAATGGTCAAAGGATATGCAAAGGCAATTTACAGATGAGGAGATCAAAGCAATCCATAGCCATATGAAAAATGCTCTAAATCATTAATTATTAGAGAAATGCAAATTAAAGCTTCGCTGAGGTACCACCTCACACCTCTCAGATTGGCCAGTATAACCAGGAAGGATAATGATTATTGTTGGAAGGGATGTGGGAAATCTGGGACACTATTACACTGTTGGTGGAGCTGTGAACTCATCCAACCCTTCTGGAGAGCTATTTGGAACTATGCCCAAAGGGCAACAAAAATGTGCATACCCTTTGACCCAGCAATACCACTACTGGGTCTATACCCTGAAGAGATGAGGGAAAAGGGTAAAAACATTACTTGTACAAAAATATTTATAGCAGCCCTGTTTGTGTTGGCAAAGAATTGGAAATCCAGTAAATGTCCTTCAATTGGGGAATGGTTTAGCAAACTGTGGTATATGTATGTCATGGAACACTATTGTTCTATTAGAAACCAGGAGGGTTGGGATTTCAGGGAAACCTGGAGGGATTTGCATGAACTGATGCTGAGTGAGATGAGCAGAACCAGAAAAACACTGTACACCCTAAAAGCAGCATGGGAATGATGTTCAACCTTGAAGGACTTGCTCATTCCATCAGTGCAACAATTGGGAACAATTTTAGGCTGTCTGCAAAGGAGAGTACCATCTGTATCCAGGTAAGGAGCTGTGGAGTTTGAACAAAGTACAAGGACTATTCCCTTTAATTCAGAAAAAAAACCGAGATGTCTTTTTGTTTGATCTGGCTACCTCTGAGAATTCTGTTCTCTTTAAGGATATGATTTCTCTCTCATCACACCCAATTTGGATCGAGGTGCAACATGGAAACAAAGTAAAGACTGAAGGAGTGCTATCTGTGGGGTGGGGGGGGGAGGGAAGCAAGATTGGGGGAAAATTGTAAAACTCAAATAATATCTTTAATAAAAATTTAAAAAAAAGAAATGAAAAGCAAAGTAAAAAAAAAAACATTAAAGGGTAAAAGGGTCCAGAATATGACATTTAGGAGAGGAAAGGTAGTTGGATTACAACCAAGAATCAACTATCCAACAAAATCTTTCTCTTTCAGGGAACAAAAACTTTTACAAAAAAGGTGACTTTCAAATTTTCTTGATGAAAAAATCAGAGTTGAACAGAAAATCTCATCTTCAAACATGACATTCAAAAGAAACAATAAAATATAAAGAGGAGAAGAGAAAAAAGAATGTTATCCAATAAGATTAAAATGGTTCCATCCTTATTTCGGAGGATGATGCATGTAACTCTTGAGAACTATATCTCTGTTGGAGAAATTATACTTAGAAGTTATGGATATAAGTTGATTTTGATGGTGTGATTTCAAAAAATAAGTCATTAAAGAAAATGAACTGTACTGGCATATGAGGAAGGGGGTGGCAAAATGGGGCAAATTACATTGCATGAAGAAGTGAAAAGGAGCTATTTCAGTAGAGGAAAAGATAGAAGGGAAATAACTGCTTGATTCTTAGATTCATTAGATTTGTGCATCTCATGACTTTCTTATCACAAACACTGTCTTTCATTTACCTAGATGCAATAAAACTGTCTGGATGCACTCTGATGGATTAATCACAGACTCATCTTCTACAAGCTAAATATTCACATTCAACCTAAAGTGGTGGCCCCCAAGGATTAGAGTGTCTCCTCGTTGAGTGGGAAGACTTTGTTGCTAACTTGGAGGGAAAACTCAGCCAATACACTTGGTGACAGTGGAGCAGAGAAAGAGTGGGCAGCTTTCAGAGATCTGGTGTGCAGCACTGCTTTTACTCATCTGGGTAGGAACACTCACAAATATCAAGACTGGTCCAGTGAAAGTCATGGGGGAAATACAGAAGCTGCTAAATGAAAAACTAGAATTCTGCAGTGCTTACCAGCAGGATAGTTCATTCATTTCTAAGAAGGTAGCATTTAATTCCATCATAAGTTAAGTACAAGTGAAGCTTAGAGAGATGCAGAACTCTTGGATCAGTAAGAAGGCAGATCAAATTCAGTTTTATGCAGGTAATAAGAAACCAAAGTTCTCATATGATAGCCTGAAGGCTATCAATGGGCCAAAGACTTGTGGGGCATACTCAATGCTTATGGATTGACATTGATTGACAATAAGGTCATGATCCTAGAGAAACGGACTGATCAATCAATCAATGTAGATGCCATTGACCTTTTACCTCAAGCTGAAATTAGTCTCTAGTTGAAATTCCAACTGAAGAAAAAATTTTGAATGCCATTAGTCTCCTTTCAAGTGGCAAAGTACCAGTGCTGATTCTATTCCAGCTGAGATCTACAAAATAGGGGATCCATTGCTCATCCAAAAACTGACTGAATTTTTCCAGATTACATGGCATGAAGAATTCAATGCTACATCCATTGTCCATCTCTATAAAGGAAAATGGAATAGAATGCCCTGTGACAATCACAAGGGTATTTCTCTTTCAGTCATTACTGTTAAAATTTTTACCAGAGTACTGCTCAATAGGCTGATCTTTCACTTGGGAGATGCTCACCTCCCTGAGATCCAGTGTGGTTTCAGGTTGAGGAACAGTTGCTATGGTGTTTGCTCCCCCTACAACTCTGTGAAAAATCCCAGGAACAGAACAGAGGTCTGTATACAATGTTTGAAGATCTAATGAAGGCCTTTGATACCATCAGTTGTGAGGGATCATGGAAAATTATATCAAAATGTAGTTGCCTGGAAAATTTCATCAGTATTATACGTCAACTTCATGTTGGTATGGTATGCTTGCCTGGGTTCTGGATAGTGTTCCATGTTCTCAAGATTTCCCAATCCCCAGTGGAGTGATAAAAGGATGTATTTTTGCTCCCATGTCATATTATCAAATACCTTCACTTAGGATGAACACAACATCAAGGTCAGCTGCCACCCAAGACCAAACTGGAGGGAGTCTTGGTGCATGCTCTTTTGTTTACAGATGATTTTGCACTCATTGCAGCCTCTAAAGATGAGATGAAACAAACTATAATTCAACACTCTTTTCTTTGTGCTGTTTGGTTTAACAGTTAAACCAAAAAACACAGGTGCTCCACCATTCAGCAACAGCTTTTCGTATGTGGAATCATCTATTACAGAAAATGGAGATGTTTCGAGTACTTTGGACAAGTTCACTTACCTTGGCATTGTCCTTTCAGGGATGGACACATTGACAATGTGGTCACACCTACATTGCTAGAGCTAGTTTAGTATTTTGGAAGGTTCCAAAAGAAAATGCAGAAGAAATGATGTTTAAGACTAGCTACCAAACTGAAGTTCTACTGAGTCATTGTGCTGACTTCATTCTTATCTGCCTGGGAAACCTGAACAGTCTACCACCATGTCAGAAAACTGAATCACTTCCATTTAAATTATTTTAGTTCAATTGACAGGAGAAGATACTAGACACTGAGGTCCTTTCTTGAACTAAACTGCCTAGCAATCCAACATTGCTACAGAGAATGCAAGGGGATGGACAAATTGTTAGAATGCATAATATGCTTACCAAAAAGATTATTGTATGGAGGACTCACACAGGGCAAGCACTCACAAGCAGTTAAGAAGAGGTAATACTGGGACCCTGAAGATCTCTCTTAAGAACTTTAGAATTGGGGCAGCTAGGTGCCGTAGTGGATAATGCACTGGCCTTGGAGTCAGGAGTACCTCGGTTCAAATCCGGTCTCAGACACTTAATAATTGCCTAGCTGTGTGGCCTTGGGCAAGCCACTTAACCCCATTTGCCTTGCAAAAACCTAAAAAAAGAACTTTAGAATTGATTGTTCAACATGGGGAACACTGGCACAGAACCTCCCAGCATGACATTCCCCTCATCAGTGAGGGGGCTATGTTCTATGAGGAAGGCACAATTGAAACAGCTCAAAAGAATCATGATGAACATAGATTTAGAGTAAGCACCCAGATGTTCACATGGACTATTTGTTCCTGAACTATCATAGAGCATTTTGAGCTCATATTGATTTGAATAATCATAGTTTGATCTTCAATAACAAAGGACAACAGGAAGCATAGCAGTTATCTATAACTTAAAAAAAAACAAACAACAATGTTTCCTCTCTCAATTATGTGATTTGGAGAAAAACGCTGCTAGCCAGGAAGGCAGTATTTAGATTTTGGTACCATTTCTTGGAGAGGGCCAAATGCTTCATAGTAGTCCTGTCAAACCAGAAGACCTGGAGCACCTCCAACAAGTTTCTACCAGGGGCAGGTAAGGCACATGCACTTTCCTCCATAGTATATATTTTTGACCACTGTAGTCAATAAGTCAATGTCCTATTTCAGAAATCAGAATATTCTTCAGCTATATATACAATTATTATTATATCTGGAAAATTATGTAATCACCCAATCACAATCAAATCTCATCAAACTGATTTAAACATAGGCTCAGAGATTCCTAATTTAGGATCTAATTACTCACAATTTGTATGCTGCCCTCTACCCCAAATTCTCACAAATGGGGATAGAATATATTAGCTTGGATCAGTAGGAAGAACATTGGTTCTAGAGTCATTGATTGGGTTTCAAATATTGGATTAAATACCAACTTTATGACTTTGAGCAAATGTCATCTACTTAAATTTTCTTTTGGATAATAAAAGAGTATAATTAGACATTTGAATCTGAGGGTTTTCCACACTTTATACATCTACCTTTAGAAAGTATAATGGTTGAATTTGAAATAGTCCCTTTAAGTTCTCAATCTATTATTTCATAAGTGATCCAAGGGCAAAGATTTTATATTAGATAGGGAGGAAAGACAGGAAGTGGGAGTGAGTCAGAAAGCTATATTACCAAATTTTTATCCTATACATCTAATATCTAATCTTTGAATTTTCCCTTATCATTAGGTACATTTGGATATAGGTCATTCTGTTATATAATAATAAGAAATGGGATGGATGAATTTTCAGCTTTTTAATGAAATTTATTTCCTTTGAATTCTCCTTTGTAAAAAAATAGGTAAAGCAAACCATTCAAATGAATGCATCTGAGTGTATATGTCTGTGTGTGTATGTGTATGCATCTACATCCATGATACTTTCTGCACTGCTGAGTGTTTCATTATATTTTCTTCAGCTATTCTATGGAACTAAGAACATTTGTTACAATTAATATGAGTTTGAGTGTATTTTCATGTTCAATTGAATTATTAAATCATTATGTATATTGATTACCCATTTCTACCTTTTTCACTAATTTAAGGGGAGTCGTGTCAAGACACTTTGATGAGCCAAGCATTGGGTTGTACAATCGAAGATTCTAAAGAGTTGAGAATATTCTACCTGAATTAAATGAGGGGGGCTGGTATATATTAAAACAGTTAACTTTAATTGTTCATCTGTCTGTGAATGAGCTCTACATCCTAAGAATAAATTATGACATTGTTGGGTGCATTGCTCCATTATTCCTCACACCTAAAAGGCCAGTTGAATATTATTATAGATCATTGAATCCTGAGGCAGAGATACCAGCTCTGCTATGTATTTTCTGAATGACTTGAACAATCACTTTATGTCCTCCTTTCAGTTTTATTATCGCTTAAAAAAATGGAGTTGGTATAAATGATTTCTTTAGTTTCTTATTGCTAAAACTGCTATTAGGTGATTTTCTTCTACATAAGATTATTTTCCATATTTTATATTAATGTCATCTATATATATAATCTATTTTTATTTTAAATATGTTTACAATTCTACTCATGATGATTATTAAATGTAAATATTTTGTACATCAAGAGATGTACATAAAATCATGTTAAAAAACATCTTTGCCTAGGACATGGAGTTGCAAAGTCAAATGGGCTGGAAATAAGTGTTTATAAAAGCATAATAATTAATTAATGCAGAAAATTATTTTCTACACGCCAGACAATGAGTTAAGTACTGAGTATACAAGTAAAAGGAAAAGTACAGTCCTTACCATAAAGGAATTTACATTTTAATGGGAGAGAGAAATAATGCATATAATGGAGAAGAAAAGTAGACAGGAAGATAAAGGCATCTATCTGACTAAATATTTGGTGTTGAATCCTTGCAATATGAATTACAATTGAGAGGAAAATGAAGCATGTCTTCCCAGGACTATTCCTCAAATGGAGACTATGGAAGGAACTTACTAATGGGGGAAGAGAGACACTATGGAAGAGGGATATTCCAGGGTGAAAAGGATTCAGGCAGAGAGGAAAGTTGTAGGACTATATGGCAGTTTAGTTATGATGGTAAAGTCCATAGTCAGAAGCACAGGGGTACAAGATGAGGGATACATTCATAAATATCAATATCTGAAGCCTCTTTTCTCTTTGTATACAGTAAGGTTTATTGGAGTCAAATGGTTTTTCTAATATTTCATTTATGATCAATCAGTCTGTCTCCAAAATGAAAAGAATTTGTAAATATCTGCTCCCTCACCTCAACTTTTTTCTTTATAAAGATTTGATTTTTTTTGGAAGAAGTCATGGAATAACCCCTGTCCTCCAAATGACTGGCTAGAAAGGGTCAATATCCAAGAATATTATCCAACACTAAGGAGTTAGTAAATATTTTCAGATAATATTACAAAATTTCTCCCTTGGAAATTTCATTTCATTTTTTTCACATTAATATAATAGTCATACTGTAAAAATAAACATAACACCTCTACACACACAAAGAAAGAGAAACCTCAAGAAAAATATAAAGTGAGAGAAAAAAAGTAACGTACCTAAGGATATATTCAGATACCATCAGTTTAGGTTTTGAGATGGATAGCATTCTTTATCATAACTCCATCAGAAAAATGCTTCAATATTTTTCCCAGAGTTGCCATTGTTACCTGTATTTTCCTCCATCGTATTCTTCTATACCATCATTTATTCTTTTTTCTCCCTCCTTTCACTCTGTCACTGCACAAAACTGTACTGTATTTAACTACCTTCTCCCAAGATCTTCCATCTCTTCTAAAACTTATACCACCCCCTTCCACCTGTCCCCTTTCTCCCATCCTTTCCTCTTCTATTGTCCAATAGGGTAAGGTAGATTTCTATGCCTTTTTTGAATGTGTATGTTATTCCCTCTCTGAGCCACTTCTGATGAAAGTGAAGTCTCACTCACTTCCCCTCACCGTCACCCCTTTGAGTCCTTTGCAAAATCTTTTTCTTTCCTCTTTTATCTGAAATAACCTATCCCATTCTACCTCTCTTTTCCTTTTCTCCCAGTACATTCATTTCTTGCCCATTAACTACATCTTTACCTTCATATTGGGTTGTACAATAGAAGAATCTACAGAGTTGAGAATTTTTTAAGGCAGTCTTCTCTTTTTGGATTGCTTTTTTAATTTGATCTAAACTGATTTTTAAGATGTTATTTTCTTCAGTAATTTTTTTATCTCCTTCACCAAGTTGCTGACTTGGTTTCCCTGATTTTCTTGATTTCCTGATTCCATGGTTTCTCATTTCTCTTCCCAATTTTTTTCTATAACTCTCTTAGTTGATTTTCAAAATCTGTTTGGATTTTTAGATCAATTCATATTTTTCTTGGAGACTTTGAATACAGAAACTTTGACTTTTTTATCTTCTGAGTATGTATTTTTATCCTTCACAGGACCAATGCAATTGTTTATGGTTGAATATATTTTCTTTGGTTCTTTGCTCATTTCCCCAGTCTATGACTTGATTTTAAATCTTTATTAAGGTAGAATTCTGCTTCCACGGTGGAGGACCCACTGTCCCAAACTTTTGAAGCTAGTTTTAAGATACTCCCAGTGACTTCAATTCCTTCCAAGTCTTATGTCAGACTCTGTCTGCTCCCCTGGCCTGTGCTCTGGTCTGTGGATGGTTATAAGCACTACCCTCTGTCCAAGAATGGTGAGGAAGGTCCTTGTTTCACTATAGCAGTATAAGTCTTTTTTCCCCTGAGACTGAGGCCCAGACTGTGACCTGGATCTGAATATAGACAAAGCAATTGAGTCCTTCCTCAGAGATAGCAAAGAGATCTCTGCAGTTACCTCACCACCACCACCAACTCCCTTACCATCTGTGAACTGAGTGCTCTGTAAGTGACTGTGAGATGGCTCCCTGCTGGATGGTGCTCCCCATACATGGATGACTGGAAACAGTTTACTCTGGTGTATCTAGCATGACCAGGCTGTTTTGCCCTTTCTAACTCCAGTGTAACAAACATTTTCCATGGACTTTCCAAGTTGTCCTTGGCTGGAAAATTGCTTCACTCAATCATTCTGTGGGTTCCACTACTCTAGAGTTTGGTTAGAGTCATTATTTAAAGGTATTTGGTGTGTTCTGGGACAGAGCTCCTGGGATTTCCTTTCATTATTTCATCATATTGGCTCTTCCACTCAGAAGGGGTACATTTTAAGAGAAATCTGCTGTGCAGCAGAATGATACTGTTACACTTATTCAGTATTTTAAATGATGTCTTTTTCAAAAAAAGATATTTATTTTCATCTATATGTACATGTATATTTTTAAGTTATAATATTTCATTCCACCCTCCCTTCCCAACCCTTTCCCCTCAGCAGCAAAACAGTCAATTTAGCATTGTACATACATTTTTTGATGAACATGTTTACAGATTAGTTATTTTTGGTATGAGGAATTAGCATTGAGGGAAATAGATACATAAGGGATAATTTTTATAAATTGTTCATCAGATTCTGAGGAGTTGGTTTGTTGTTTTGTTTTTCTTCCTCTGGATGGGGACAATATTGTCTATAGCTGGTCTAATACAGTTGTCCTAGTTCTTTGAACTCTTAAGACGAGATCCTTCCATCAAGGTTGTTGATCTCACAATGTTGTTAATGTGGGCATTGTTTATTTGGTTCTACTACTATCATTCAGCATCAGATCCTATAAGTCATTCCATGCTTCTCTAGAGTCCAACTATTTATGGTTTCTTATATAACAATAACATTCCATAGTATTCATGTTTGATAACTTATTTAGCCATTCCCCAAAAATGGGTATCCATTCAATTTCCAATTATATACCACTACAAAAAGAGATGCTATGAATATTTTTGAACATGAAGGCCTATTCCATTTTTTATAATTTCTGGCTATAGACTTAGAATTGGAATTGCTAGGACAAAGGGATTGAATAGTTTTATTCCTCTTTGGTCATAGTTCTGTATCGTTTTCCAGAAAGTTTGGATATGTTCATAATTCCACCAGCAATGCATCAATGTCCTGATCCTCCCAAAAATCTCTCCAGGATTGATCATTTTCCCTTTTTCTCATCTTGGTCAATCTGATATGTGAGGTGATATCTCATTGTTGTTTTAAATTTACATTTCTCTAATTAATAATGATTTGGTACATTTTTTGTTTTCCTCAATTGAAAACTGTCTATTCATAAACTTTAATCATTTCTCAATTGGAGAATGACTTATATTCTTATAAATTAGATGCCATTCTGTATATATTTTAGAATAGAGACCTTTATCAGAACTCCTAGTTGTGAATCAGATGATGTCTTAAAACAATACCAATATATAACTATTGCTTACACTAAGAGGAAGATTGGATGATATTACCTGATTTAAAAAAAATATTTAAGATATGAAAAGTTCAAGGTTCAATGATATCTATATGTTGGTATCCATCTATTTATTTATCTAAATATAGATTTATAAATACAAGCATATATACCTTATTTTACTACAGAGCTCATTATGTTACAGACATTTTGATAAATGAATAACAAATATCTCATTTGATTCTCTCAGCAGTTTTGAGGACTAACATCAATCCCATTTTATAGACAAAGAAAGTGATACAAATAGACTGTAAATGTTTTGCTAAAAGTCACACATTAAATAAATGTCTAATGTTGGATTTGAACTCAGGGTTATTTGACTCCAGATTCAGAATTCTATATACTCTACTATTTAGGCATACTATTTCCCAAAATTTATCAGACTACTGACATTAAGCAGCAGAAATATATAGCAAACAAGGTTTTATAGTGAGAAAGACCTAAATGCAAATCTCAGTTCCCTCATTTTACTTCTTTGTATCCAAGGTAACTTTCTAGGACTTAGTTAGTCATAGAGGAGTTTTGATTTGCATTGTAAGAGAGGATTGTGTAGAGAGCTTCATCTACTCTAATGAAATTCCAAATCCATTCATGCTCCTTTATCTGTGTTAAATGTCCTAGAGTTTTTAAATAAATTGCATATTGACACACTTCTGGAGCAGAACCAAGATGGTGGCGTGAAGCTAGCATGCTCCCAGAGGTTTTCCCTATAGAATATGAAATGAAGCCTCTACACAGATATCTAAGTTACAAAATCCACTAAAACAGAGGAAACAAGTTCTCAGCAGTAGACATCATGAAGGACCTTCACTGAAGGTCTGTCTCTTTAGGGGGAAAGGGGAAGTAGAGTCTGGCTAGGTGGGAGAGCAGGAAAGTCAAAGGGAGACTTCTAACCACATTGGAGTCTAGGTCCCAGCAGCTAGTCAACAGCCTAGGACCCAGCAACTAGATAGCATCTCAGGTCCCAACTCAGCTAGATAGTAGACCAGAATGGAGGGTCCCAAGTCCAGACAAAGTCTGAGCCCTGGGAACACTGAGTCAACAGACAGGACTAAGTTGGGAACAAACCACTGCATAGGCTGAGCCTGGACATAAAGGAGAAAACAGATCTCTACTTAGGCAGTGCCTAGGCTACTAAGGCAATACCTTGGCAAGTAATATATTCTAGGGACCAGAACCTGAACACAAAAAGCTTGGGACTATATTCCCTATACCTTAGCAGAACCCAACTATCAAAATGATCAAAGATTAAAAAAACACCAAGTATAGAAAGCTACTCTTCATATAGAGATGATAAAAATGCCATCTCAGAAGAAAAAACAGGGACAATTTACTTATATGGGAAGTCTCAATGGAATGAATTCATATAAAAAATGTCATGTAAGAGCTCAAAAAGATTTTAAATAAAAAGAAAAGAGTAAGAAGAAAAATGGAAAAAGGAATGAGAGTCATGCAGGAAAAGTGTGAAAACTGACCAAGAAAAATCAACTCTTTTTAAAAGTAAAAATAGCAACTCATCAAAACATAAAATCAACCAATTAGAAAAGGAATGCAACTCATCTAAAAGATTAATCAACCAACTGAAAAGAGAATGCAATTCTTTAAAAAGTAAATTTAACCAACTGGAAAAGGAAAACAATTCATTTAAAAGTAATATTAAGAAACTAATAAAGAAACACAAAAGATAATTGAAGAAAATAAACACCCCCCAATATAGAATTGGCCAAATACAGTTAATGAATCTATGAGATGCCAAGATTCCATCAAACAAAATTAAAAGGCAGGAAAAATTGAAGGAAAATGAAAAGCATTTTTAAGGAAAAATGAATGACTTAGTAAATAGGTCCAAAAGAGTTAATGTATGAATTATTTTTCTACCCAAGAGTGTAGATCCAAAATAGATCCTGGAAAATGTCTTTCAGGAAAACTTTCCTAATGTACTAGATCAAGAAGACAAAATAAGCCTTGGAAGAATTGAAAGAATATAGAGAACAGCTCCAGAAAGAGGTCCCTGAAAAAAACTCCAAGCAATATATGACTAAATTCCAGAATTCTCAACTAAACGAAAATATAATGTAATCTGTCAAAAATATGCGATGTAAATGCAAAGGAAACAATAAGATTCACACAGGACATATCTGTTTCAACATTAAAGAATCTGAGGGCCTATAATATGATATTTTAGAAGGAAGAGGATCTTGGATTACAACCAATAATTAATGACCTCAAAATTCAGTATATTTGATCAGGGGGAAATGGATTTTCATTGAAATAGAGGACTTCCAAAACTTTCTGACAAAAATACCAGGACTAACCAGAAAATCCAATCTTCAACTAGAAGAAGCATAAAAAGGGAAATGGGAAAGGGAAAGAAAATGCTAGTCAAAATATTCAAAACAGATAACACCCGAAACTCTTGAGAATTGTATTTTTCATAGGAGAGTTAAAAGGTTGAATATACTTGAAAGGGTTGTACTTAGAGGATATGGATATAAATGATACATGAATGAAATATTGATTATGAGGGTGGTATTTCCTAGGGAAACAGAGGGAGGGAAATTACTTAGACCATATTCATAATTAAATCATGAAGTGACCATGCTTTACTAGATAGTTTAATTAAGGAGGGTTGTCATACAAATAGAACAGAGGGTGGGAACTTACATAGAAGGGTTGAACATAAATAGATTGGGAAGAGATTTTGTCTTAATCGATACTTTAGCAAAAAAATGGGTTATAATGCTATGGTTGGGGAGCTAAAGGGATAGGAGAGACTGAACCTTATGCTTTAGTTGAGGAGTGTTGTAGATCTAGGGGAGGAGTGCTTTAGAGACAGAGGGAGAGAGTATACTTAGAGGAACTGGACCAGAAAAGATCAAGAAGTGATTTTGCTTTATTTGATGCTTTAGCTACAACTAGAGGGAGTGTGTTTGGGGAAGAAGATATAAGTACTTCATGAAGTGACTAGGTTTTGCATGAAACTTTAGTTAATGAGGATTGTGTGTCCATGAAATGTGCATGAAAAAGGGGGCAGTATAAAGTGAATCGCAATTTGAAGTGATTTATGACTCATGAGAAGTGTATGGGTCAGAAGAGGAAAGCATACTTAGTTATGACAAGGCAATGTTGCTTATCAATTAATCAAGCAATCAACCTTTGAGAATAATATTTCTATCAGAACAGTAAAGTGGAGTAAATTTTAACAAAGGGAGTATCTACAAGACAGGATTAAAACAATAAAGACATAAAAATAACAACCATAATAGAAGATGGCTAGGTATTAGAGATGAATAATACTAGGTGAAGAGAGAAAAAAGATTATTACAGTAAAGGGAAAGTAGGAAGGTATGAACAATGAGTAAATTCTACTTTCAATAGATTTAGCCCAGAGAGAAAATAGCATCCATTCCAAATTGGTTTGAAAAAGTAAGGTAAGTAGATGGAGAAAGGCAAAGAAAGGGAAAGAAGTGACTGGTAAAAGAGAAGGCAAAAGTGAAATTAAAGGTAAAGGTAAATTTAAAAGAAAAGTTAAAGGGGAAAGGGAACAAAATAATGAGGAGGAATAAGAGGAAAGGAAACAGAAAAGTATGACCAGGAAAAGACTGCATGGAGGAAAATACAGAATTAGTAATAAATTGTAAATGTGAATGGGATAAACTCTCCACATAAAACAGAATTAAAAAGCATAATGCATTAAACCAGAATCTTTCAATATGATTTTTTAAAAGTTTTTATTTATTTAAGGCAATGGGATTAAGTCACATAGCTTGGTAATTACTACGTGTCAGAGGCTGGATTTGAACTTGAACTCATGTCCTCCTCACTCCGGGGGCTGGTGTTCTATCCACTGCACCACCTAGCTTCCCCTTCAATATGATGTTTACAAGAAAGAAAATTGGAATATATATATATATATATATATATATATATATATATATATATAGTAACAATAAAAGACTAGAGCAAAAATTATTAAACTTCAGCAGAAGCAAAACAAATAAGGGGTAGGAATTCTGATTTCATAAATCAAAAAATAATGAACTATTTCATCCAAAAAAATGGCTATGGAATTGAGAGGATCTCCATCAACTGGGGGTTAGCTAAACAAGTTATGGTACCTGAATACTATGTAATATTATTGTTCTATAAGAAACCATAAATAGTCAGACTCTAGAGAAGCATGGAATGAGTTACAGGATCTAATGCTGAGAGAAGGGAGTAGAACTAAGAATGTACACATCAACAACAACATTGTGAGATAAGCAAACTTGATGGAAGCAGCTCCTTTCAGCAGTTCAGACATCTAGGAAAACTATATTAGACTGACTATGGACTATGTTATCCTAATCCAGAGGAAGAAAAGCAAAGCAAAACAAAACAAAAACTCAACCCTTCAGAATCTGATGAACACTTTTTATAAATCATCTCTTATGTATCTCTTTTTCTGAATCCTAATTCCTCATCCCAAAACATGTTTATCAAAAAAAAAAAAAAGAAAAAAGAAAAAAAGAAAAAGAAAATGGCGGCAACCAAAATTTATGTGATGCAGCTAAAACAGTTTTTAGAGGAAATTTAAATCTCTTAAACGTTTATGTGAATAAAATAGAGAAAGAGGAGATCAATTAATTTGACATACAAATAAAAAAACCTAGAAAAGGAACAAATTAAAGCTTCCTCAATTGAATATCAAATTAGAAACTATGAAAATATTTTCTTTTTTTCTCCTTTTTTTTTTTAGTTTTTTGCAAGGCAAATGGGATTAAGTGGCTTGCCCAAGGCCACACAGCTAGGTCATTATTAAATGTCTGAGACCAGATTTGAATCCAGGCACTCCTGACTCCAGGGCCGGTGCTTTATCCACTGTGCCACCTAGCTGCCTGAAACTATGAAAATCAAAGGATAGATTAAAAAAAAGTTGAAAGGAAGAAAACCATTGATCTAAAAATACAACTAAGAGGAGGTTTTATGAAAAATTCAATAAAACACTAAAACTTTTGGTTAATTTATTTAAGGTAAAGAAAGGAGAATACCATATTACTCAGATGAAAAATGGAAAAGATGAACTCACTATCAGTGAGGAGGAAATGAAAGTGATAATTCAAAATGATTTTGTCTAACTATCTGTTAGTAAATTCAACAACTGAGTGAAATGGATGAATATTTACAAAGATACAAACCACCAGGAATATTAACAGAGGAAATGAAATACTTAAATAAGCCCATTCCAGAATGAATTCTGTTAAACATTTAAGGAACAATTAATTCTAATTCTCCATAAATTATTTTTAAAAAATTGGAGTTTTGCCATGCTCCTCTTATGACATCAATATGGTGCTGATACCCAAACTAGGAAGAGTCAAAACAAAGAAAATTATAGACCTATCTCCCTAATGAGTAATGATGCAAAAATTAAAATAAAAATTTCACTTAGAGATTACAAGAAATTATGACTAGGATCATAAAACATGATCAAGTAGGATTTATAACAAGTAGGCAGGGATGGTTCCATAGTAGGAAAACATTGAACGTAATTTAACATATCACTAACTAAAGCCACAGAAATCATATGATTATCTCAATGGATACTGATATCCTTTCACAATATACCACATCCATTCCTTTTCAAAATGAGGATATAGGAATAACTGGAGCTTTCCTTTAAATAATAATCAGTATCTATCTATAACCTTCAACAAAAATCTATATGTAATGGGGATAAATTAGGAACATTTCCTGTAAGTTCTGGTATGAAACAATAATGTCCATTATCACCATTATTATTTAGTATAGTATTAGAAATGTCAGCTTTAGCAGTTAGAGGAAAAAAAAAGAAATTGAAGCAGTTGGCATTGGCAGTGAGGAAGCAAAATTTTCAAACATTTCAGATGACATACTTAGGGAACCCTAGGATATCAATTAAAAACTATTTCAAACAGTAGGAGGATATAAAATAAAACCACAAAATCATCTATCTATCTATCTATCTATCTATCTATATATATACACACACACAACTATCATAAAATATTTGAGAATCTACTTCCCCAAACCCAGAAACTATATCAACACAATTATAAAACATTTTTCACATGAATAAAATCAGAAAAAAGTAAGGAAAATTGTCCATTCATCATGGTTAGGCCTTGCTAATTTAATAATATTGTCAATACTATACAAATTAAATTACTTATTTACTGCTATGTCAATTAAACTTCCAAATAACCTATTTACCAAACTAGAAAAAATAGTAACAAAATTCAGGAGCAATAAAAGGTAAAAAAATATCAAGTGAACTTATGAAAAAAATGCAAAAGAAGGGGGCCTAGGTGCACTAGATCTAAATACCATAAAGTAGCAGTCATCAAAATTCCTCAGTACTGGTTAAGAAATAGAGTAATGCACAACAGATTAGAACAGGTAGCAAATGACTGTAGTAATCTTTTGCTTAAAAATTCCAAAAAAACCCATTAGTTTCTGGTATAAGAACACACTATTTGACAAAAATGGTTGGAAAATGAAAAATAGTATGGCAAAATTTAAGCATAGATTCACATCTCACACCTTCTACCAAAATGGGTTCTAAATGGGTTCCAGATTTAGACACAAAGGGTGATACCAAAGAGTAATTGACAGATCAAGAAGTATCCTATCTGTTGAATCCATGGAAATGGGAGAAATTTACCATCAAAGAAGAAATGGAGTATATTAGAAATCACAAAATAGATGAATTTGATTATATTAAAATAAAAAGGTTTTCCACTAATAAAACCAATGCATCCAAGATTAGAAAGAAAACAGAAAGCTGGGAAACAATTTTCATAGCTAGGGTTTCTGATAAAGATCTCATTTCTATATACTTCACTTTACCCCTGTCCTTGAAGATCAAAAATGCCCTAAAAAGTACATTCAATTTACTAGGCAGCTGATTCTTGGTTGTAATCCAAGCTCCTTTTTCTTCTGGAATGTCATATTCCAAGCCCTATGATCCCTTAAAGAAGCATAGAATCTACTGAATTTTGTGTTATACTGACTGTAGCTCCACCACATTTGAATTGTTTCTTACTAGCTACCTGCAATATTTTTTCCTTGACTAGGCAATTTTGAAATTTGACTATAATATTCCTGTCAGTTTTAATTTTAGGAACTCTAAGGAGCTGATTGGTGGAATCTTTCAATTTCTATTTTAACCTCTGCTTGTAGGATATTGGGGCATTTTTCCTGGATAATTTCATGAAAAATGATATCTTGAGGCTTTATTTTGGTCATGACTTTCAGGTAGCTCAACACTTTTTAAATTATATCTCCTGAATGTGTTTTCCAAGTCAGCTGTTTTTCCAAAGAGATATTTCATGTTTTCTTCTAGTTTTTCATTATTTTGATTTTGTTTTATTGCTTCTTGATATCTCACAAAATCAGAATTATTTTCTTCAGAGAGCTTTTTTTATCTCCTATTTCATTTGATCAAGTCTGTTTTTTAAGGCATTCTTCTCCTCATTGGCCTCTTGGGCTATATTTTCTTTTTTGATGCAAACTGGTTTTTTAAGATGTTATTGTCTTCAGGTTTTTTTTTTATCTCCACCAAACTGCTAACACAGTTTTCATAATTTTCCCACAATATTCTCATTTATCTTCCTGTTCTCTTTCCTAATTTTCCTCTACTTCCCATACTCGATTATCAAAATCTTTTTTGAGCTCTTTGGTACCGTGATCTTTCATAGGATCAAAGTAATTTTCAGTGGTTGGGTTTTTTTTTTCTGTTTTTGCTCATTTCCCAGCCTATGACTTGATTTTAACTCTATGTTAAGATGGAGCTCTGCTTCCAGGCTGGAGGACAAAGTATCAGGTTTTCAAGGGCTATTGCAACTATTTTCATGGATTACCCCGCCCCCACTCTCCAGGGACCTGTAAGTTTTCTGTTTTTCCAAGGTCTTATGAGAGGCTATGACTACTCTACTGGCCTGGGCTGTGGTCTGTTTATGACCACAAGCATTCCTTTCTTTCCTAGAACAGTGAGAAGGGTCCCTCCACTGTAGGCAATAAGCTCTGTTGTACTTCTGCAACTTTTCCTGAGACTGTGGCCCCACACTGTGACCTGGATCTGAGTATAGGCAAAGTAACAGAATCCTACCTTGGGGATAGAAAAAAGGCCTCTGCAGTTTCCCTCAACCTGTTCAGCATCCGTGTACTGAATGCTCCAGAAGCAGCTGCCAGGTGGCTCCCTGCCCTGTGCCTCCTGAAGACTGCTCCTAGTCCTGTGGAGTGAAGACTGCATTGAGACCTACACTGGACTGGGCCCTGCTCTCACTCTGGTGTGGCACTCTGCTGACCTTTATAATCGTGCATGGCAATACCTGGGCTGAAAGTTCTGGAAACTGCCACCACTGCTGCAGACCCAGGCACCCCACAATCTGGTCATGGATGACTGGAGGCACTGGTTGTGCTGTGGGCCCTTTGTAAACCCAATGCAACAAAATCTTCCCTAGGATCTTCCAAGTTTTCTTGGGCTTGAAAATTGTTTTCTTTTTTGGTATTTTGGTGGGTTCTACCACTCTAGAATTTGGTTAAAATTATTTAAAGGTATTTGGAGTGTTTGGAGGAGAGAGTTCATGGAAGTACCTACATTTACTCCACCATTTTGTCTCTTCAAATAATTATTGATTAGAGAAATGGAAATTAAACCAGTTTGAGGTAGAACTTCACAACTATCAGATTGATTGTATTGACAAAAATGGAAAATGACTAATATTGAAGACTTCATGGAAGGATAGAGACATTAATTCTGGAGCTGGTGGACTTGTGAACCACTCTAACCATTCTGGAGATCAAAATGGAACTATGCCCAAAGAATAATAAAATCAGTCACTCAATACTGTTCTTATATTTAGAAGAAATAATAAAAAATTGTAAAATCCCACATATTCAATCATATCTAAAGTAGCACTTTTTTTTAGTGACAAGAAATTAGTAATTGAAGCAAAGTTCATCAGTTCAGTAAGGCTGAACATGTTATGGTATATGTTATGGAGTACTTGGTTCGATAAGAAACCACACATGGAGAAGCATGGAAATAGTTACATGAACAGATGATGAGTGAAGGGAGCAGAAGCAAGAGAATATTGTGTACATTAACAGTAACATTGTGAGTTGATCGTTTATGAAGAATGCAGCTCCTCTCTGCACTTAAGAGATCTAAGACAACCCGGGGAGACCTGTTATGAGCAGCAGTCATTTATATCCAGAGGAATAAAAAAAGAAAACAAAACTCAAATAATCAGAATGAGCACTGTGTTCATTTTTTAAAAACTTTGTTTGTTTTTCCTTCCTATCCTATGATTTTATTTCTTTTCCCTTTGTCCTAATTCTTCATACACAAAGGGACTGGTAGTTAAACATGGTAAATATAAATATACAAGCACAATATTTACTAGACTGTGTGCCACTGAGGGAAAATGATTGGGATTGTGTGTGTGGAAGAAAATTTTGTAACTTATAAATATGCATGTGAATGAATGTTGAAAGACATTCATGAGGTGGAATTGTAAAAATACAATATAATTTCAGTAGAAAAAAATAGAGGGTGCGTTTTTGACAGGTTTCACTCCTGAAAACAACAGATAAGATTTCTTTCTCAAAGATTTGGAATAAAATTCCCTTTGAATAAGTGATCCTCAAACTATGGTCCAAGTTGCCTTTCAGTGGGTTCATTGAGTCAAAACTATTGAGGGAATGTTCATCAATTGGGCAATGACTGAACAAGTTATGGCATAAGAATATAATTGAATACTATTGTGTTATAAGAAATGATGAGCAAAAAAAAAGAAAAGATGAGAAGGCAGATTTCAGAAAAAATCTGTAAATATTTACATGAACTGATGCTGAGTGAAGTAAGTGGAACTAGAATATTGGAAACAATAATAACAATTGTAATCGGCAGTTTTTCTCAGCAATACAATGATCCAAGACAATTACAAAAGACTCATGTTTGATTATGCTATCAACATTAAAAGAAAGAACTGTGGAGTCTGAATATAGATTGAAGTATACTATTTTTACTTTATTGTGGATTTTCTCATTTGTTCTGTTTCTTTCCCAATATGACTTGTGTATAAATAAGATTGTGTGATTGCACATTTAAAACCAAAATCAAATTAATAATGACTGTCTTGGGGAGGGACATGAAAGTGAAAGATAGAAAAGAAAATTTGAAACTCAAAATTTTATAAAAATGAATATTGAAAACTATCTTTACATGGATTTGGGAAGAACAAAATACTATTTACTAAAAATGTATTATAATTTTGAATCTGGAAATCATTGATAGTAATAAATATGAACCTAAGTTCTTAGGGATGAGGATTCCATAATTTACACATTAAAATTGAAGATAATTTAATAGTATCCCTTGTTTTTTTAATAGTATCATTTTAATTCATTCCTGAGAAAAAAAATAAGACCTGAGAAGGCAATTGATATCTTTAGTACATTCAGAAAAAAGGTAAGCCAATTGACATGCTTTTAAAAATCATAGCCTTCTGGGAATAAATTTCAATGCCTTGACATTTCCTTTTTTTATTTTTAAAGATTTTATTTACTTTGAGTTTTACCATTTTCCCCCTAATATTACTTCCCTTCCCCCACCCCCAACAGAGGGTAATTTGCCAGTCTTTACATTGTTTCCATGGTATTCATTGATCCAAATTAAATGTAATGAGAAAGAAATCATATCCTTAGGGAAGAGAAATAAAGAATAAGAGATAGCAAGATTACATAAGATAACAGATTTTTTTTTTTAAATTAAAGGTTATAGTCCTTGCTCTTTGTTCAAGCTCCACAATTATTTCTCTGGATTCAGATAGTATTCTCCATTGCTGATACCCTCAAATTGTCCCTGATTGTTGCACTGATGGAACGAGCAAGTCCATCAAATTTGATCAACACCTCCATGTTGCTGTTAGGGTGTACAATATTTTTCTGGTTCTGCTCAATTCACTCAGCATCAGTTTATGCAAATCCTTCCAGGCTTCCCTGAATTCCCATCCTTCCTGGTTTCTAATAAAACAATAATGTTCTATGACATACATATACTACAATTTGTTAAGCCATTCCCCAATTGAAGGACATTTATTTGATTTCCAATTCTTTGCCACTACAAACAGGACCGCTGTGAATATGTTTGTACTAGTGATGTTTTTACCCTTTTTCATCCTCTCTCCAGGGTATAGACCCAGTAGTGGATTGCTAGATCAAAAGATATGCACATTTTTGTTGCCATTTGGGAATAATTCCAAATTGCTCTCCAGAAAGGTTGGATGAGTTCACAGCTCCACCAATAATGTATTAGTGTCCCAAATTTCCCACATCCCTTCCAATATTGATCATTGTCCTTTGCAGTCATATTGACCAGTCTGAGAGGTATGAGGTGGTACCTCAGAGATGCTTTATTTTGCATTTCTCTAATAAGTAATGATTTAGAGAAATTTTTCAACATGACTATGGATCGCTTTGATTTTCTCATCTGTAAATTGCCTTTGCATATCCTTTAGCTATTTTTCAATTGGGGAGCCTTTACATTTTCTCATTAGAAAGTTGTGTCATTAAGCATTCAAGTTTACTAAGAAGTACAAGAGACCATATACTTTCTTTAAAAAAATGTTTTTTTTTTATTAATTTAGATATAAAACAAGCATTTCCATGACAAAGTAGATAGGAAACAAAAGGACTGTATGTGAAAATCAAATGTATTATGTCCAATTACTATTACTTTTTAAATATAAAATAAAGTTATCATGGAACTTTTTTCTTCTTTTTTTCCTTCTCTCCCTGAGTCCAGCCCCAAAGATACTATTAGACACATTATGTTCATGTGCCTGTACACACACACACACACACAAAGATAACTATTCTATATATACTTCTTTTTGTCATTTTTTCCTCTGTCATTTAGTGTGTCTCTCTCTTTATATATCCTTTGTAGTAATTTGGGCATTTATATTAATTCTATATGCTTTAAAATTTTTGATTAACAATGAAAAATTTGCTTAATATTAGTAGAACAATGTTTCATTCAAACTTCCTGGTTTGGATATATTGCTTAAAATCTTTGTTCATTAGATTGAAGATATATGAAATTGAAAGAACCAGACACCCACTAGACTTTACAAGGACATTGAAGATTAATAGACTGATCTTTCTAAAGTGATTAGACTCCTTGGAGATCAGTGCAAAACCTCCTCAGCGTTATCATATGGATTTATCAGATGTATATTTTTAACTTTCACAATTCTCTCTGGGACTCTAAGGATATCCATATAAAGAGACAAAGATTTATGGTACCTTGAGCTATAATAAACCACAAAGGTCACCTAATCCAAGTCATATTTTTTTAGAGTTGAGGAAACTGAAGGTCAAGGAGGTGAAGAGACTTCCCCAAATGATAAAGGTGCTATTAAGTTATTGAGATAGGAGTTAAACCCATATTCTCTAACTCTAAACTTAATGCTTCAGGAAATGGCACTTTTGATAAAGAGAAGGAATTATTTTCCTTAAATTGTTCAAATTGTTGGAGTTGTTGTTTTTAAAAGAAATTACCCTAACCATAAGCAGGTGGGTTTGATTCAAATTTCTAGAAATGTTTTACAATTTCTTCTTAAAGGTATAATTTTTGAACATTTGGACTGTGCCGGAGGAAATGGATCACAAGAAATCAAATACTTTCTTCTAGAATAGTTTATAATCAAATTATTCAATTAATCATTTTTTTTTTAGTTTTTGCAAGGCAATGGGGTTAAGTGGCTTGCCTAAGTCCACACAGTTAGGTAATTATTAAGTGTCTGAGGCTGTATTTGAACTCAGGTACTCCTGACTCCAGGGCCAGTGTTCTATCCACCATACCACCTAGCTGCCCCCCCTTTTTTGGATCTCTGATAGAATCAATATAGAATTTCTCTCTGATAACAATATCTACCTGATGAGGGCATTCTGAACTGGTGGTCCTGTGCCAGTATCTCACATACTGCACAATTAATCTTAAAGTTTAATGTTCGAAGAGACCTTCAGAGTACCCTTGTATTGCAGTTTCTTGGCATGGAAGTTGTAGACAGTTTCACAGGCATACAGTAAGGGGATCAGCACAACAGCTCTGTAGACCTTATTATGGGAGTCAGACTAATACTTCTTTCCCACACTCTTTCAGAGTTTCCTCAATACTATGCTATTTCTGACAATGCATATTAACCTAATTATCAATATTTACATCCCTTTAAAGTATTCTGCCAAGATAAGTGAATTTATCTACAGTATTCAAAACTTCTCCATTTGCTGTAACTGATAGTTCTACATATAGATAATATGGTGTTGGTTGATGAAGCCCATCTTTCCTTGCTGTTAATTGTTAGACCAAAATTAGCATAAGCAGCAGAGAACATAACCATGATTCTCTGTTTCAGAGGTCGCAATAAATGCACACACACACACACAAATGCATAAACAGGTAACAGTTCAGCAGACTGAATTATGTAGCAATAGTGAAGAGCTTTTCATCAAAGCAAGATTATCATCTATGTTTTGTCCCCTAAACAGGAGTATTCTCTTAGCTGAGTACTGGATCCCCTTTTTTTTTTTATTTCCATGTTTTCTCTCTATGTGAATTCATCATTTACCATAGAATCAGTTTCTACATAAAAGACTACCTGAATAAAATTATCAGCTCCATTTTTTCTAATGATTATCCATAGCATATTATTAATTATCTGTTCCATTTAACAGGATGTTTCTATTTACATATATGAATCTCACTTTGTCCAAAACAGAAATCATCATCTTTAGGCTAAATCTGCCTTTCATGCTAACTGGCCTATTTTTGTTTATAGCATTACCAGCTCTTATAGTTTGTGAATTTTCATCCTCTAAATTATTTTTATCTTTTCCCTTTTTCCTCATTTCCAGTATCCAAAAAACACCAAGTTTTGTGAATCCTTCTGAAGAAGGGACATTGCTGGACATGTTGAATACTTCATGGGTAATTCTGAATTTGAATGTTCCTGATTTTCATTGTCAAGCTCCATAGGCCCTTAGGGAGGTCTCCTTAATAGCATACTCCTCAGAGAAGAACACTGTCAACAGCATCATCCCATAACTGGGGAAATCAATACAGTTCACATATGGCCAGGGGTTTTGTACCTTATCAAGCTCAAATGATTATCTTATTGTCTTGAGAATGTAGGTCCAAGGCAAACATGTAAAATAACTGTTCATCAGTCCCACAAAGAATCCCTAACACCTTATAGGAGAACAAAGAATGTAATGGGGTAATTGTGTTTAATGAATTAATGTGCCAATTTCCACACATCTTCTCCAATATTTTTTAATTTTCCTTTTCATATTAATCAGCCTGATATGTGAAAGGAGGTACCTCAAAATTGCTTTTATTTGTATTTTTCTAATCAAAAGTGATTTGGAACATTTCTTCATATCACTATAGATAACTTTGATTCCTCCATCTAAAAACTATTCATATACTTTGATCATTTATCAAATGTGGAACTATTCGATTCAACAAATTCAATTTGGAGAATAGATGAAGCATATACCAAGTTATATTTTATGAATATTATGGTGTACTATTTATCTCTAAGAAATCATGAATTGGTTCAGTTCTCTATAATTTGTGAAATGAGATATTGATATATATATATATATATATACATGCAAATATGTGTATATATACATTTGTATACATGTATATGTATATGTTTACAAACACAAATGTGTGTATATATGTATATATATATATATATATATATATGTATGTATTTCTGTCATAATATTCTCTATTTTCCCAAGTTTTTACCAAATAGGGAGTATTTGTCCTAAATCTTTGAATTTATCAAATTATAAATTATAGGGATCCTTTGATGCAAACTATTGTGTACCCTAATATATTCCATTAATCCACTACTCTACTTTGTTTTTTCCCTCAGTTAATATTTTATTTTTCCAAATATATATTATGAAAGTTTTTCAACAATCTTCCACATACATATACATACTTTTAAATTACATAATTTCCTTCCTCCCTCCCTTTCTACTCTGCTCCCATGTTAACAGATTACTGATTTTCCATGTGAGGAATTAGGACTAAGAGAAAAGAAAGAAAACCTTGTGACAGGAAAGAGACACATAAGAGAAATTTTTTGAAAGTGAATATAGTGTTTATTCTGAAGTTTTTAGGGTTTTTTCTTTTGGTCTTATGTTGTTTTGTTTTGTTTTGTTTTGCTTCCTCTGGAGGGGTATAATCAGTCTCCTAGGGTTGCCCTAGCTCTCTGAAGCATAGCTGCATCTATCATGCTTGAGCAACTCAACAAAATTAATATGTACATTATTCTCTTGGTTCTTTTCCCTTCACTCAGAGCAGTTGGTGTAATTCGTTCCATGATTCTCTAGAGTCGGACAATTCATGATTTCTTAGAGATAAATAGTGCTCCATAATATTCATATGCCATATCTTGTTCAATCATTCCCCAATTGATGTACATCACCTAAATTTCAAATTCTTTGCCAATACAAAAAGAGTTGCTGTGAATATTTTGGAACATGTGGGACTTTTCCCTTTTTTATGATTTCTTCTGGATATAGTTCTTGTAATGGTATTGCTGGGTCAAAGGAATAATCAGCTTTATTGCTCTTTAAGCACAGTTTCCATATTGCTCTTCAGAATATTGAATCAGATCACAACTCCAGCAACAATGCTTTAATGTCTTAGTCCTTCCATAATTTCTCCAATGTTGATCATTTTCCCTTTTCATCATATTAACCAATATGGTAGGCATGAGGTAAAATCTCATAGATATTTTAATTTGCATTTCTCTAATCAGTAATGATTTGGAGCATTTTTTCATAAGATTATATATAGCATTAATTTCTTCATTTGAAAACTGTTCAAATCCTTTTACCATTATCAATTGAAGAATGACTTAAAATCTTATAAATTTGATACAATTCTCTATATATTTTGCAAATAAGACCTTTATCAGAACCCCTAGCTGTGAAAATTCTTTCCCAATTCTCTATTTTCCTTCCAATTTTGACAATCTTTTAATTTAACATAGTCAAAAATATTTCATGTTGCAATTTTTTTCTGTAAGATTTTATTTATTTTGAGTATTACAATTTTTCACCTAATCTTCCTTCCCTATGCCCCCTGAAGGCAGTCTATTAGTTTTCACATTGCTTCCATGGTATACATTGACCTAGGCTGAATGTGATGAGAGTGAAATTATATCCTTAAGGAAGAAAAATAAAGTGTGAAATAGGAGAATTACATAATAAGATAATGGTTTTGCCCCTAAATTAAAGGTACCAGTCATTGGTCTTTTTTCAAACTCTACAATTCTTTCTCTGGATACAGATAGTATTTTCCATTGCTGAGAACCCAAACTGTCCTTGATTGTTGCACTGATGGAATGAGAAAACCCATCAAGGTTGGTCATCATCCCTATGTTGCCGCTGGGGTGTACAATGTTTTTCTCATTCTGGTCATCTCACTCAGTATCAGTTTATTCAGATCGTTCCAGGCTTCCCTGAATTCCCATCCCTCCTGGTTTCTAATCGAACAATAGTATTCCATGGCATATATATATACCACAATTTGTTAAGCCATTCGCCCAATTGAAGGACATTTCCTCAATTTCCAATTCTTTGCCACCACAAACAGGCCCTTTTTAATCCTCTCTTCAGAATATAGACCCAGTAGTGGTATTACTGGATCAAAGTATATGCACATTTTTGCTGCCATTTGGGAATAATTACACATTGCTCTCCAGAAAGGCTGGATGAGTTCACAGCTCCACCCACAATGTATTAGTGTCCCAGAATTTCCGCATCCCTTCCAATATTGATCATTGTCCTTTCTGGTCATATTGGGCAGGCTGAGATGTGTGAGGTGGTACTTCAGAGATGCATTAATTTGCATTTCTCTAATCCGTAATGATAGAGAAATTTTTAAATGACTATGGATTGCTTTGATTTCCTCATCTGTAAATTGCCTTTGCATATCCTTTGCATGTTGCAATTTATAATGTACTATATTCCTTGCTTGTTCATAAATATCTCCCCTTTCCATCAATATGACAAATTATTTCTTGTTCTGTTAATTGTTCTATAGTGTTGCAGTTTATGTCTAAATTCTGTAATCATTTTGATCTCATTTTGGTATAGGGTGCAAGATATGCATCTTTGTAGGTTTTGCCATAATATTTTCCAGTTTTCCCAACAATTTTTCTCAAATATTGAGTTCTTGTCCCAGAAGCAAATATCTTTGCATTTGTCAAATAGTAGATTACTGCGGTCTTTTACTATAGTTTTGATTATGATGCTTTATATGGTTATATAGTATAGTTTTAGATCTGGTAGAGCTAGGTCACTTTCCTTTACATTTGTTTTCATCAGTTCTCTTGATATTCCTGATTTTTTTGTTGCTCCTAATGAATTTTTTTTAGTTCCATAAAATAGTTATTTTGTAGTTTGATTGGTATGGCACTGAATATGTAATTTAATCTGGGTAGAGTTATCATTATTCAAATCGATTAGATCTGATTTTATTTGTGTGAAAAGTGCTTTGCAATTGCATTCATACAGTTTCTGGGTTTATCTTGGGAGGTAGATTCCCAAGTATTTAGTATTGTCTGCATTTTCTTTAAATGGAATTTCTTTTCCTATCTTGTGCTCTTGGGCTTTGTTGTACAAGTATAGAAATGCTTATGATTTATGTGAGCCTGTTTTACAACCTGATACTTTCATTCTATTCCTTTAATAATACCAAATTTCTTTGATAATTACCAATTTGTAATACAGTTTGAGATCTGATTAGTAAGCTACTTTTCTTACCATGTTTTCACTGATTCCCTTGATATTCTGAAATTTTTTCATCCAGATGAAGTTTAATTTTCTCTAGTTTTGTAAATATTTGTGAAAGATTAATATGGAACAGAATAAGGAGATGATCTTCTGGACAAGATGGAGGAAAGAAGACAGATACTGTGATAAGGTCTTCTGGTCTTCCTTCATATGTAATATGAAACAAATTTCTTAACATAAATTTGATTGGAAAAACCTAGAAAAAGAAGTTGGGAGAAGAACACCTACCTCAAGATCTGTCTTTAGGGATCCTGGGTAAGCCAGGGGAAGTATGAGAGCTGGACTACCCTAAGATTAGCCATTGAGGATTTGACTGAGGGAGCCATAGTCTGAGAGTCAACTAGGTTGTAGAGGCTTTGAAGGGTTGGAGGGTGAGTTCTAGTACAGAGAGTTGCAGAGTGTGTAGGCAGTTATCCAATGGGTTCAGGTTGTCTGGAAGATCATGGACTCCATACTTTAATTTCACCTGAGTCCTCTTCCCAGAACAACCATAGTAAGAGTTCCCAACTCAACCATCCCAGGTTCAAGTGTGGTCAGTAGAGCTCCTTCTGCTGACTAAGGAGATTAATTACCTCACCCTATGAACCAACCAGTCCATCCAAGAACTTCACCCATCCCATCCAGGCCTAAGAAGAGGGCCTCAAATCAAGGTCATAGATACTCAAGAGAAAGCAACCAGCAAGACCAACTGGCCAGTCCACTTGGATTTACTAGGCCAAGTGAGCAAAGCCTCTACTGACCCCTAATTATTGGCCCACTTGGAGTTACTAAACATAGTGAGCAAAGCTTCTAGGGATTTCAACTGCAAACCTCTGTGAACCAGCCTCTCCCCCAACATAAGATCTTAGGAAAATGAAGAAAGATCAGCAGAAAGGGTGGTGGTGGTCTATAGAAAAGTACTTAGTAGGTTAAGACCCTGACTTAGAGACATCCAGAAACTCTGAGGAGAATATGATTTGGTCTCCAGCCCAGAAAGACTTACTTGAAGAAATCAGGAAGGAGTTTAAAAATCAATTAGAAATCCAAAAGAAAATTAACACCCTGCAACAAGAAAACAAATCCTTGGAAAATACAATTGGACAAATGCAAAAAGAAAATAATTCTTTTAAAACCACAATTGAATCATTGGAAGACTCCTCCAAAAATAGAATTGAAAAATTGAAAAACAAGCTGCAAATGGTAAGTGAAGAAAATTCTTTTCTAAAATGACATTATGAGACAACAAGAATCTATTAAACAAAACCAAAAAAGCAAAAAAATAGAAGAAAATGTAAACTACGTCATGGACAAAATCATTATAGAACCAGGACAAAAAATCTAAGAAACACTGGGATTTCTGGAAATATAGAAGACATTAAAAAAACTGAAATTAATTTGGTGATAGAATTTAGTGATAGAATTTAGTAGTAGAAAATTGCCCTGACATCAATAGAACAAGAGGGCAAAATAATTAATGAAAGAATGCATTGATCCCCCCTCCAGAAAGGTATAGAAAAATGAAAACACCAAGAAGTAATGGTGGCCAAATTCTAGAACTAGAAGATAAAATAGAAAATCCTGAAAGCAAACAGAACAAAGCAATTTAGATACCAAAGATCCACAGGAAGTATTGTACAGGACCTGACTACATCAACATAAAAGGTTAGATGGGCCTGGAATGCAATATTCCATAGATCAAGGGAGCTTGGAATGCAGCCAAGAATTCACTATCTGGCAAAGCTGACCCTCATCTTCCAGGGGAAAAGTTGGTCATTTGATTACATAGGAGACTTTAAACTATTTCTGATTAATATACCAGAGCTAAATTGAAAATTTGGACTTCAAATAGGAGACTCAAGAGACATAGGAAAAGGTTAAAAAAATGTAAGGAATAAAAGACTGCTATCCAAAATAATGAAACCACTTAACTCTCAAGAATTGTAACTCTATTAGAGAGAATTTACTTAGCCAGAAGTAATGGACACTCATGACTTATCCATGACTGTGATAGAATGATTTGAAAACAATATCTTTTTCCTTTGCTTTTTGCAAGGCAAATGGGGTTAAGTGGCTTGCCCAAGGCCACACAGCTAGGTAATTATTAAGTGTCTGAGGCTGGATTTTAACTCAGGTACTCCTGACTCCAGGGCTGGTGCTCTATCTACTGCACCACCTAACCACCCCTGAAAACAATATCTTTTTTAAAAGAGAGATAGTAAAGAGATGTGAAGTTGGAGGTGATTGAATAGAGGTAAATCACATTATGTAAAGAGGTTCAAAGGACCTTATTCAATAGAGGGGAAGAAGGGAGGGGTTGAGACCTTCCTGAATCTTACTCTCATCAGATTTTACTTAAATTTAACATACACACACATACACACACACACACACACACACAATCAAATTAAGAAACTTATTTTACCTTTCATGCATTAAAAGGGGAAAGGGGGAGTGGGGGAAGAGGAACTAACAGAAGGAAGGGAAGGAAGAAGGGTCAAAGGGAAAGGGGAAGGAAAGGGGAAGTATTACCCACAATAGTTCTGGTAACTTCGGACAATATCAAATACTTGGGAGTCTACTTGCCAAGGCAGACTCAGAAACTTTATGAAAATAACTACAAAGTACTTCCCACACAAAAAAATGGGATTTAAATAACTGGGCAAATATCAACTGATCATGGATAGACTGAGCTAATATGATAAAAATGATAATTCTACCTAAATTAAACTACTTGTTTAGTGCCCTACCAATAAAAATTCCAAAAAAAATTACTTTCATGAGTGAGAAAAAATTCATATGGAGAAATAAATAGTCAAGAATTTGTAAGTAAACTTGAATGGTAAAAGAAAAACTTAAGAATTTCTAGGGATTCAATGAAAAAAATATAAAAGAAAGTGGCTTAGTTCTACCCAGATCTAAAATTACATTATAAAACATCAATTATCAAAACTGCCTGGTATTGGCTAAAAAATAGAGGGGTAGATCTTTCGAACAGACTAGGTGCAAAAGAGAGCAATTTTCTGTTTAATAAGCACAAAGAATCCTGCTTTTGGGATTAAAACTATCTCTTCAACAAAAACTGTTGGGAAAATTAGAAGTTAGTATGACAGAAACTTGGATTAGTTGAGCATCTCATAGTCTATACCAAAATAAAATCCAAATGGATACAGGATATAGACAAAAGGAAATATTATAAGCAAACTAGTAGATCAAGTACAGTTTATCTGTCAGTTCTATGGAAATGGAAGCAGTTTATGACCAAGGAACAAATGGAGAACATCACTAAAAACAAGCTAGAAAATTTTGATTACATTAAATTAAATTCCTTTTGCATATACAAAACCAGCATAACCAAAGTCAAAAGAAATATAGTAAACTGGGAAACAATTTTTGCAACTAGAATTTCTGACAAAGGATATTTCTAAAATAAATAGAGAACTGAGTCAAATTTATAAAAAACAAAACATTTCCCAGTTGAAAACTTGTCAAATGATATGAAGAAGCAATTTACAGATGAGGAAATCAAAGTGATCCATTGTCACATCAAATATTGCTCTAAATCTTTATTGATTAGAGAAATAAAAATTAAAGCATCTCTGAGGTGCCACCTCGTACCTCTTAGACTGGCCAATATGATCAGAATAGACAATGATCAATGTGCAATGGGATGTGGGAAATCTGGACACTAATACATTGTTAGTTGAGCTGTGAACTCAACCAGCCTTTCTGGAGAGCAATTTGGAATTATGCCCAAAGGGCAATAAAAATTGCATACACCCTTTTATCCAGCAATACCACTACTGGGTCTACTCCCTGCCCAAAAAAGAGATCATGAAAATAGGTAAAAACATCAATTGTACAAAAATATTCATAGCAGCTCTGTGTTGGCAAAGAATTGGAAATTGAGTGAATGTCCATCAATTGGGGAATGGCTGAACAAATTGTAGTAAATGTACATTATGGAACACTATTGTTCTCTTAGAAACTGAATCCAGAGGATCCTGGAAAAACTTTCATTAATTGATGCTGAGTGAGATGAGCAGAACCATAAGAACATTGTACATCATAGCAGCAACATGGGGTTGTTGATCAATCTTAATGGACTTGCTCATTTCACCAGTGCAACAATGTAAGACAATTTGGGGGTATCTGTAATGGAGAACACAATCATTATAGAGTTTGCACAAAGACCAAAGACTATGGCCTCTAATTTTTTAAAAAAATTATCATATTATGTAATTTTCCTATCTCTTATACTTTACTTTTATCCTTAAAGATATGCTTTCTCTCTGAACACATTCAATTTGGATCAATGTATAGCTTGGAAACAATAAAAAGACTATCAGTCTGCCTTCTGTGGGGGGGATGGGGGGAAAGTTAGTGAGATTAGGGGGAAAATTGTAAAATTCAAAAAGAAATAAATTAAAAAAACAAATAATCCACCATGAATATTGAGGAGTAAGGGCAGTAACTTGCAGGAATTGCCAACAAACCACTCTAAATACCTTTAAATATTGATTTTAACCAAATTCTAGAGTGACAAAACCCATTGAAAGACTGAATGAAGCAGTTTTCCAGCACAGGAAAATTTGGTATGTCCATGAGAAGAATCTGTTAAACCAGAATTAGAAAAAATTATGCTTGGCAAACCTGTCCAATCTGTAATGAACCAGTTCCAACAATTCAGGAACAGACTATGGTATGCCTGGGTTCATGACAATGGGGCTGTTTCCAGACGTCTCAACCAGGGATTGCCAAGGACAGCTTGGAAGGTCAGCAGGAATACTCTGCTCCACCAAAAGTGGAACACACTTCAGCACAAACTGTAGCAAAGAGCAGGTCCCAGAATTTGAGGTGCAGGCATCAGGAGCCACCAGGTAGCCTGCTTCCAGAGAGTTGAGCCCACAGACAGCAAAGGGATCGGGGAGATTGCAGAAATCTCTTTGCTATCCCTGAGGCTCTATTACTTTGCCTATCTCCTTTGCTCAGCTCTGGGTCACAGTCTAGCATCCCAGGCTGAGGAAGAGGAGCAGTAGCACAACAGACCTTACTTTCAGCAGTGTAGTCTAAACTCTCTTCACAGTTACAGTGAAGTGGGGAGTGCTTGTGGTCAACCACAGATGAGAGCAGCACAGTAGTCAAAACCCCTCATCAGATGTTAGAGGAATTGAAAACTTGCAGGTCCCTAGGGTTATCTCTGAAAAGAACTATAAAACCCCTCAAAAGCTTGGGACAGTATGTCCTCCAACCTGGATGCAGAATCCCACCTTGAAAAAAGAGTTAACATTAAATTATAGACCAGGGGAAATGAGCAAGCAACAGAAGAAAAAATCTGACCATAGACAATTATTTTGGTCAATTGGAAGATAAAAATATATACATTCAAGAGAAGTAACAAAGTCAAAGTCTCTATATCCAAAGTCTCCAAGAAAACTGTGAATTGGCCTCAGGCCATGGAAGAGCTCATAAAAAATTTTTGATAATCAAATAAGGGAGGTAGAGGAAAAACTGGGAAGAGAAATTAGAGTGATTCAGAAAAACTGCTCTAATATCCTAGAAGCAAAGGGTAAATTAGAAACTGAAAGCATTCACTAATCACCTCCTGAACGAGATCCACAAATGAAATGTGTCTGAAATATAATATCCAAATTTCAGAACTTCCAAGACAAGGATAAAATATTCCAAGAAGCTAGAAAGAAACAATTCAAATATTGTGGAGCTATAGCCAGGAAAACACAAGATTTAACAGCAGACTAAGGGATCATAGGGTTTTGAATTATATACTAGAAGGCAAAAGAGCTTGTATTACAATCAAGGATCAACTACCCTAGCAAAACTGAACATACACTTTCAGGGGAAAAGATGGAAATTCATTGAAACAATGGACTTTTAAACTTTCTTAATGAAACAACCAGATTTGTACGGAAAATTTGATCATCGTTTTCAAGATACAAGTAAAGCATAAAAAAGGTAAACAGGGACTTAATGATGCTGAACTGCTTATATACCTGCTATGCTGAACTGCTTATATACCTGCATGAGCAAATGATACTGATAAATCATATGAAATTTTTCATTTAGTAGGGTAGTTAGAAGGAGCATATATAGACCAGGCACAGGTGGGAGTTAAATTTGAAAGAATAATATATTAAAAAGATAGAAAAGATAGAGTTAATGCATGATAGAAGATTGGACAAGGAGAAAGGAAAAGGAAAGTAAATTATTTCACATAAAAGGGACAAGAAACCTTTTTGAAATGGAGTGGAATAGGAGGAAGGTGAGGTAGAGTTCACTCACTCTCATCAGAATTAACTCAGAGAGGGAATAACATATATAAAAATTGTGTATAGAAGTCCATCTTACTCAGGAGGAAAGTAGGAGAAGAAAGGGATGGGAGAAAAGGATGGGGGGTTAGGTGAAAGAAGTTTGGCAAGTTTGTGTAAAGGAGTACTCAGATGCAAAACAATTTTGAGGAAGTACAGGTAGAGAGAATAGAATGAATTGCGGTTGGGGGGAATAGGATGAAGGAAAATGCAGTTTACAAAAATAAATAGAGAAAATATTGCAAAACATTGTAACAAGTTTCTCTGATAAAGATATTACTTCTCAAAAATAGAGAGCTAAATCAAATTTATAAAAAATATAAGCCATTCCCCAATTGAACAATAATAAAAAACATGAATAGTTTTCAGATGAGGTTAACAATGCCATCTTTATAAATCATTTTTTGATATTTTAAAGAGTATTTTATATTTTACCAATTAATGTAAAGACAACTTTTAGCATTCATTTTTTACAAAAGTTTTGAGTTCCAAGTTTTTCTCTGTCCCTCCCACTTATTCCTTCTCCCTAAAACAGTAAGCAATATGATATAGGTTTTATAAATGTAATCAGGTTAAATATATTTCTATATTCATCATAGTTGTGAAATAAGAAACAGATCATAATGAAAAATTGAGAGAAGAAAGTGAAAATAGTATGCTTCAATCTGCATTGAGAATCTATGCTTTGACTAGCATGTTCCAACATGAGTCTTCTAATATATTTTTGGATCATTGTACTGCTGAGAATAGCTAAGTCAGTCACAGTTGATCTTTGCACAACATTGTTGTTGTTGTTGGCTACAATATGCTCCTGGTTCTATTCACTTCACTTTATATCAGTTCTTATAAAAATTTCCAGGTTTTTCTGAAAACTGCCAACTCATCATTTCTTATTGCATAATAGTATTCCATTACATTGAACTGCTTCTTCCATTCTGCAATTGATGGGCATCCCCACAATTTCTAATTCCAAATGACCTGCTATAATAGTAGTTTAGACTTCTCCAGTTCTATTTTTAAAAATATTTTATTTATTTATTTATTCATTCATTCATTCATTTATTTATTTATTTATTTGCACATTACTAAAATATTCTTTTGTAGGAGTAAACATAATGCCCCTTCTCCCCCAGAAAATAATAAAGAAAAACGTCATGAGAAATAAAGTGAAAGAAAGAGAAAAAATGTGCTTCAGTCTGTGTTGCAATATCATCAGCTCTGACTCTGCAATGGATCACATTTTTTTATCATAAGTCCATCAGAGAAGTTACTTGCATATTTTTCCATGGATGCTGTTACTGAATGTAATTCCCTCGAAGCCATTCCTCCCCACTACCATCTATTACGTTTTATCTCTCCTTTCACTCTGTCCCTCTTCAAAAATGTTCTGTGGGGCAGCTCAGTGGACAGAGCTCTGGCTCTGGGACCAGGAGGCCCTAAGCTCACAACCCAAGGAAGAGTCCCAGCAAGCACACAGCCCCTTGGTACCTAACAGGCCACCCAATCCCACCATTTTGCAAATAAAACAGAAATTGTGTTATATCTCACTATCCTCAACCATGATCTACCCTCTCCTCTATCACCTACATACCTCTTCACCATCCCTGTCCCCTTTCAATACTTTTTCTTCTATATGTTTATATCCTATTGAGTATGTGTGTTATTTCCTCTCTGAGCCATTTCTTATGAGAATGAAGGATCCCCCCACCTTATCCCCTTCCATATTATTGCAAAAGATATTTCTTGACTATTTTACATGAAATATTTTGGTCTCTTTTACCTCTCCTTTCCTCTTTCTGCCAGTACATTGTCCTTTCACCTACTGACTCCATTTTTCCAATATAGTATGCATTCAAATTCAGCTCTCTCCTGTGCCTTGTCTACATATGTTCCTTCTAACTGCTCTAATATATGAGAAGGTTCACATGAGTATTATCAGTATTATCTTCCCATGTAGGAATACATGCAGTTCATCATCATTAAAACCCTCATAATTTGCCCTTCTCATCCTCCCTCTCTATGCTTCACCTGAGTCCTGTACTTGAAGATCAGATTTTCTGTTCAACTCTGTCTGTTGCAGCAGGAACATTTTACCCTGGAAGAAGATGCTCCATTTTGCTGGGTAGCTGATTCTCAGTTACATTCCAAGCTCTTCCTGCATATGATATTCCAAGCCCTATGACCCCTTAATGTGGATGCTGCCAAGCCTTGTGTATTACTGATTTTAGTTCCACAATAGTTGAATTGAATTATTTCATTCTAGCTATTTGTAATATTTTCTCATTGTCTTGGAGTTCTGGAACTTGGGTGGGGGTTATTTTTTGAAACTCTTTCAGGAGGGAATAGGTGAATTCTCTCAATTTCTACTTTGCCCTCTGCTTCCAAGATATCAAGGCAATTTTCCTACAGAAATTCTTTAAAAATGAAGTCAAGACTATTTTCCTGATCATGACTTTCAGTTAGCCCAATTACTTTTCAATTGTGTCTCTTGGATCTGTTTTCCAAATCAGTTGATTTTCAGTGAGATATCTCACATGTTCTTCTTGTTTTTCATTCCTTTGGTACTGAATTATTGTGTCTTGATTCTTCTCAAAGTCATTGGCTTCCTTTAGCTCTATTCTCAGAGAGCTTTCTTATCTCCTTTTCCATATGGCCAATTCTGCTTTTTAAGACATTCTCCTCCTCATTATCATTTTGGATTCTTTTATCCATTTGACCTAAACTGGTTTTTAAAATGTTGGCTTCTTCAACATTATTTTTGGATCTGCTTAACCAAGCTGCTGACTTTATTTTCATGGCTTTTCTTGCTTCTCTCTCATTTCCCTTCCCAATTTTTCCTCTATCTCACTTACTTAATTTTCAAAATCTTTTTGAGCACTGTCATAGCCTGAATCCAAATTCTATATTTCTTGCAGTCTTTCACTGTGGAAGCTTGGACTATTTCATCTTCTAGGTGTGATCCTTCATGCTCCCAAAGTAATTGTATATTGTCAGGTTCCTTTTCTTCTTTTTATTCATTCCCCTTGTCTGTGCCCTGAGTGGCTTCCCAAATTTTTTAGTATTATTGGGTCACCCCTGAAAGGACCTGAGTTCCTTCAAAATCTTATGAGAGGTTCTGACTGTTCTTCTGTCTGGACTCTAGTCTGTGGATGACCACAAGCACACCCTTTGCCCTGGAGCTGTGAGAAAGTCCCTGCTCTATGATAGTAGGGGGCCTCAGACTATGACCTATGTCTGCATATGGACAAAACTCCCAGAGTCCTGTCCCAGGGACTGAGGAAAGACCTTGACAATCTCCCCCAACTCCCTTTCCTTCCATGGACTGAGCACTCCAGAAGCAGCTGCAGGATGGCTCCCTGCTGGGCCTCTCTGTGGACTTGCTTCCATTTCCTGGGATCTGGGCTGCACTGAGATCTGGTGGGTTCTACGCTCTCACTCTGGGAGAAGTTTCTATGCTGATCTTTCAAGTTATTCTTGATACTCCCTAGGTTGGCAGATCAGGAAACAGCTTCTGCTGTCAGGAGACAGTGGTTCCAAGGACCCAGATGTCTGCTGGCTGTTCCCAGAAGGCTGGAACTCCATTGCTCTGGTGGAACAGGGCCTTCAGACTATCTTCCAGGTTACCTTGTCCTGGAGAATTGTTGCACTGAATATTTCTGTGGGTTCTGTCTCTGGAAATTTTAAGGTTTTTGAAATATTTTGGAGGGATCTTCTAGAAAAGGTTGTTCTCCTGCTGCCATCTTGGCTCCACTCTTATATATCATATTGATGGGAGGAAAGTGGGTTGGATTAATTCTGTGAGGCCTAACTATTGGGTTGGCTAATAGGACAGAAGGGTAAATTACAGATGTTGAGAGGGATTTAGGTAAATTGAGACATTGATGCATTGGAGGAGGAATTGTGAAATTATTCAACAATGCTGTATATATCAATTTGAAAATATGCCCCAAAATCCATAAAATCATACCTCTCCTTTGGCCTAGCAATGTTACTGCTAGATCTATATTCCAGCAGAGATGAAATATGGGGAAGAAAAATATATATATATATATATGGATATTTTTAGCACCTCTTTTCCATTGGTGTGGAGGTAGAGATTCAGAGGATGTCCATCAGTTGGAAGATGGTTGAAAAAAACTGTGTTATGTGATTGAAATTAAATGTTTTTCTATATGGGAAATGATGAACAGGATGCTCCAGGTTAAAAAAAGAAAACTTACATGAGAAGATTCAATGGGAAAATGTATGTTATGCAAAGTAACAGTAATATTACAGGAAGATCAGCTATGAATAAACTACATTTTCTCAGCAGTGATGTAACCCAAGTGAACTCTGAGGGAATTATGATAAAAAAAACTATCCCAAGACAGAGTGGATAGTGTCTAAATACAGACTGAGATATGTATTTTTTGATTTTCTTTTTCTTGAGGATTCCTCTATTTTTTGGGGTGTGGGGGTGCATTCAATTATACAATGACTATTTTAGTAATTTTTTCATGAAGAGACATTTTTAACCTGTACTAAGTAACTTGTTTTCTTAGTGAGGGATAGTGAGTTGTCTGGAAGAGAGAGAATTTGGAACTCAATTTTGAGAAATGAATGTTGAAACTTGTTTTTGCAGGTAACCGGTTAATAATAAAATTAAATTAAATAAAAAAAACCATTTCATTGAAGAAAATGACAGGGAAGAGATATCATACCACTAGAGAATATGAATGGAGTTTTCTATTAGAGGAATGAATGGAGTTTCATTTAAAAATAAGCAATATCTATCTAAAGTCTTCAAAGTTTAGATATAATGGGGTGAAACTAGGAGTATTTCTAGTAAGATAAGGGGTGAAACAAGAATGTCCATTATATCTCCACCAACAGTGTAATAGGGACCCAGATTTCCCCACAACTCTTCCAACAATGATCAGTATCCTTTCTGGTGTTACTGGACAATCTGAGAGGTGTGAGGTGGTACCTGAGAGAAGCTTTAATTTGCATTTCTCTAATAATGACTTAGAGCATTTTTTCATATGGCTATGGATTGCTTTGATCTCCTCATCTGTAAATTGCCTTTGCATATCCTTTGCCCATTTGTCAATTGGGGAATGCCTTTTTGTTTTAACAATATGACTGAGTTCTCTGTATATTCTGGAAATGAGTTCTTTGTCAGAATCATTAGTTGTAAAGATTGTTTCCCAATTTACTACATTTCTTTTGATCTGGGTTACATTGGTTTTATCTGTTCAAAAGCTTTTTAATTTAATGTAATCAAAATCATCTAGTTGGTTTTTGGTGATGTTCTCCAAACCTTCCTTAGTCATAAACTGCTCACTTTTCCATAGATCTGACAGGTAAACTAGTCCTTGATCTTCTAATTTACTTATAGTATTATTTTTTATGTCTAAATACTGTAACCATTTGGATCTTATCTTGGTGAAGTGTGTTAGGTGTTGGTCTAATCTAAGTTTCTTCCATCCTAACTTCCAATTATCCAAGCAGTTTTTATCATAGAGGGAGTTTATATCCCAATGAGTGCACTCTTTGGTTTTATCTAACAGCAGATTACTATAATCATCTCATGCTTTTACATCTAGTCTATTCCACTGGTCCACCACTCTATTTCCTAGCCAATACCAAACAGCTTTGATGACTGATGCTTTGTAATATAATTTTAGATCGGGTAGTGCTAAGCCACCTTCTTTTGCACTTTTTTTCATTAAGCTCCTGGCAATTCTTGACTTTTTATTTCTCCATATTAATTTGCTTACAATTTTTTCTAACTCATTAAAGTAATTTTATGAAATTTTGATTGGTAGGGTACTAAACTGATAGTTTACTTTTGGTAGAATTGTCATTTTTATTATATTAGCTCTACCTATCCATGAGCAGTTGATATTTGCCCAGTTATTTAAATCTGATGGAATTTGTGTGAGAAGTGTTTTATAATTATTTTCAAAAAGATTCTAAGTCTGTCTTGGCAAATAGACTCCCACATAATTTATATTGTCTGAGTTTACTTTGAATGGGAATTCTCTTTCTAGCTCTTCCTGCTGTTTCTTGCTAGACCTATATAGAAAAGTTGAGGATTTATGAGGGTTTATTTTATACCCTGAAACTTTGCTAAAATTGCTAATTGTTTCCAGTAGTTTTTTAGATGATTTCTTGGGATTCTCTAGGTAGACCATCATGTCATCTGCAAAGAGTGAGAGTTTTATCTCTTCCTTCCCAATTCTAATTCCTTCAATTTCTTTTTCTTCTCCAATTGCTGATACTAACATTTCTAATACAATATTGAATAGTAGTGGTGATAATGGGAACCCTTGTTTCACCCCTCAACTTATTGGGAATGCCTCTAGCCTCTCTCCATATATATGGATATAATTCTTGTTGATGGTTTCAGATAGATACTGGTAATTGTTTTAAGGAACAGTCCATTTATTCCTACACTCTCTAGTGTTTTTAATAGGAATGGATGCTGTATTTTGTCAAAAGCTTTTTCAGCATCTATTGATATGATCATATGATTTCTGATAGGTTTTTTGTTGATATAATTGAGTATACTAACAATTTTCCTAATATTGCCCCAACCCTGCATTCCTGGAATAAATCCTACTTGATCATAATGTATTATCCTAGTGATAACTTGTTGTCCTCCATAAGTCTACCATATCTAATTTTTCTAACTATCTATTTACCTTCTTAACTTCTTTCTTGTTTGTTTTATGATTCGATTTATCTAGATCTGAGAACGGGATGTTGAGGTCTCCCACTAGTAGATTTTTCTGACTATGTCTTCCTGTAGTTCTTTCAGCTTCTCTAAGTATTTAGGTGCTGTCCCACTGGGTGCATATATATTCAGTACTGAAATAACATTATTGTCTATGGTAACTTTTAGGCGATAAAGTTTCCTTCTTTGTCTCTTTTAATGCTATCTATTTTTGTTTCTGCTTTGTCTGAGATAAGGATTGCTACCCCTGCTTTTTCTACTTCAGCGGAAGAAAAATATATTTTTCTCCAACCTTTTAACTTTACTCTCTTTGTATCTCTCTGCTTCAAATGAGTTTCTTATAATCAGCATATTGTAGGATTCTGGTTTTTAATCCACTCTGATATTTGCTTACACTTAAAGGGAGAGTTCATCCCATTCACATTCAAAGTTATGATTACTAATTCTTTATTTCCCTCCCTGATTTCTTCCCTCTGTTTGTATTTTCCCCCTTCCCCTGCTTTATCCATATTCCCCATTATTTTTTTCTGAATATCACCCCTTCAGTGTGATTCCCCTCCTATATTACTCCCTCCCCTTTCTTTCTCCTTGCCCTTCCCTTCCTTTTGTTGTTTCCCCTTTTCCCCCACTCCCCTTGCCTTTTTCTGTCCCCCTTCCCTTTTCCCCTTTTAATACTTGAAAGGTTAGATGTTTTATAATTTAACTGATTATGTGTAGGTTGACTTTAAGCCAAGTCTGATGAGAAGAAGATTCATGTGTTTCTCATCTGCTCCCTTCTTCCCCTCTATTACTATAGGGTTTTTGTACCTCTTAGTGGAATGAGATTTACCCCCATTCAATCCCCTCACTCCTCCCATCTCTTTCCTGTCCCCCCCCCCTTTTAAGGATGTAGTGTTTTTTAGATCATTCTATCTAAGTCATAGAAAATTCTGAGTGGCTGTCACTTCTAGTTCAGTATATTGTATCCAATAGAGTTAAAATTCTTGAGAGTTAATAGAGTCTTTCTCCCAAATGGGGTTAAAGCCAGTTACATCCCATTAGATAACAGTCATAAGGATAGATCATGAATATCCATCAATTCTGGCTAGGCATATTCTCTCTGTTAGAGTTTCAGTTCTCAAGATTTATGAGAATCTTTTCCCCCCATGCTGGGATATAGCGAATTTCAACTTACTGGATAGCAGTTTTTTTTTCCTTTTACTGCCCCCCCTTTTTTTTACCTTTTCATGTGTCTCTTGAACCTCCTGTTTGATGTCCAAATTTTCTGTTTAGCTGTGGTCTTTTCATCAGAAATTTTTGGCATTCTTCCACTCCATTAATGTCCATCTTTTTCTCTGGAAGAGAAGGCTCAGCTTTGTGGGAAAGTATGTTCTTGGCTGCATTCCAAGCTCCGTTGCTCTTAGAAATATCTCATTCTAGGCCCTTCAAACCCTTAATGTTGATGCAGCCAAGTCCTACATGGTCCTTACTGTAGCTCCTTGATATTTACATTGTTTCTTTATGGCTGCTTGCAGGATTTTCTCTATTATCTGATAGTTCTGGAATTTGGCCATAACATTCCTTATTGTTTTCATTTTAGAATATTTCTCTGGTAGGGATTGATGTACTCTTTCAATAACTAATTTGCCCTCCAGTTCCATGATATCAGGGTAGTTTTCCATCTCTCAATCCTGTAATATTAAGTCCATGCTTTTTTTCCTCTTCAACGTTTTCAGGAAGTCCTATAATTTTCAGGTTGCCCCTCCTCGATCTATTCTTGAGGTCAGTGGTTTTGTTGATGAGGTATTTTACATTTTCTTCTAATTTTTCTATTTTTGATTTTGTTTTACTGACTCTTGCTGTCTCATGGAGTCATCAGTTTTTGTAGACTCAATTCTTTTTGGGTGGGAGGAATTTTCTTCATTAATCTTTTGCAACTCCTTTTCCAATTGGTCAATTCTACTTTTGAAAGAGCTTTCCATTTGACCAATTGAAGTTTTGAGATAATTATTTTCTTTTGCATTTGCCCAGTTGAGGATCTGAGAGAATTATTCTCATTTTGAAATTGTCCAATTGTTGATCTGAGAGATTTATTCTCCTTTTGTATTTGTCCAATTGTACTTTCTAAGGTTTTGTTTTCTTGTTGCAAGGTATTAATTGTCTCCCCCAAATTTTCCAGTTGATTTTTTAACTTCTTCCTTATTTCTTCAAGGAAGTCTTTCTGTGCTGGAAAACAGATTGTATTCTCAGAAGCTCCAGGTCTTTCTGAGTTAGGGCCTTTCCCTTCCAAGAATTTAGTTATGGATCCACCTTTTTGCTGACCATTCTTCATTTTTCTTGAGTTTGGGAGGGGCTGGTTCACAGGGTCTTGGGATTGCTAAAGGCTTTATTCACTGAGTGCAATTTCTCTGGCTGGCCAGTAGACAGTGTTGGTTGCTTTCTCTGGAGTGTCTGTGACCTTGATTGAGGCCTTCTCATTTTGCTTGAAGAGAGGGGTTGGAGCTATTTAATTCTTTTGCCTTCAATCAGTGCTGGGCTTTATCCTGGCCTGAGGTCATTCCTCAGCTGGGCTGGTTCTTCTGCTCACAACCTGGGCCTGAGCCAGAAGTAGTTTGCATTTGTTTACTTTGGGAAGAGGTCTGAGCTGTATTGGGACTCTGCTTTCTTCAGACCAGAGGAGCCCAGGGATGGTGTCCCCAGCTCTCCTTCACCAGAACTCTCCCCCCAGCCCTGTCTGCAAGTTCCAGGGGTACAGCACCAACACCAGTGCCTCTGCTCTCTAGTTGACTCAAGCCACTCATGTCTAGCCCCACTGCTGATTCAGCAGGTTTGGCTCTTGAGCCCTCAGACTCCTGCTCCAATTCAGCTGTTAATCTGGTTGATCCGGGGCTGATCCTCCCTCTGAGCCCAGACTCATCTGCCTGAATTAGGCCAATGCTGCTGGCAGAGACAAATACTGAAGTAGATGTTCTTTCTTCTGGCTTTTCTTTCTGGGTTTTGTTGGTCTGATTTCTGTTAAGAGGTTTGTTTCATGTGATAGATGGGGAAAGATTAGGAGACTTTAGAACTGTGCCTGTCTTCTTGCCACCATCTTGGCCAGAAGTTCAATTCTGATTTTTTAAAGCATCCTTCTCAATAACTTTTTGAACTTAACATGTTATTTTCTTAACATGTTATTTTCCGCAGCATTTTTTGAATCTCCCTGACTAAACACCTGACTTATTTTTTACATTTTTTCTGCATTTCTCTCATTTCTTTTCCCAATTTTTCTTCTATCTCCCTCACTTGATTTTCAAAATCTTTTTTGAGCTCTGTCATAGCCTGAGTCCAATTTCTGGTTTTCTTTCAGTCTTTAGATGCAGGAGCGTGTACTTCCTCATCTTCAGATTGAGTATTTTGATCCTTCTTGGGATCATAAATAATGTATTTCTCAATGGTGTTCCTCTTTTTTTTCTCTGTATACTCATTTCCCCAGACTGTGCCTGGTCTTGGGGTGCTTCCTGAGCTTTTGAGTATTATTGGGACCCCCCCCCCCCAAGGATCTCAGTGTGTGAAGCTCTGTCTTCCCTCCTGGTCTGTGAATGACCACAAGTCTATCCCTCTGCCACAGGGCTGAGGTGGGAGGGGGTGGGGCCCTGATGTTCTATAGGGAAGGTCAGGATCTGAATGTGGTCAGAGCCCCACAGTCCTGTTCCAGGTACAGAGAACAGACCTCAGAATTCTCTCTCCACTTCCCTACCTTGTTTGAGTACTCAAGCTTCAGTTGCCTGGGGGTTCCTGCTTACCAGCTCAGCCTGCTTCCAGTTCTTGGATCTGTGCTGCTGTGACCACACTGCTCATTGAGTGCCCTGAGGACGGGGCTTCATGCTCTCACTCTGGCAGAGGCCCCCCAGCCAATCTTCCAAGTCGAGCCCAGTGCTCCTGGGGGTATAGGTCAGGAAACTGCCCTTGCTGCCAGGCACCACAGTTCCCAGGCACCGTAGGGCTGCCTCCAGGAGGCTGAATTTCCTTCTCTCTAGAGAGCATCCCCTCCAACACTGTGGAGCAGAGCCTATTTTCCAGGTTATCTTGTGCTGAATTACTGCCTCACTGGATCCCTTTGTGAGTTCTGGCTCTTGAAACTTTAGTTAGAGTCCTTATTTTATGGGTTTTGAAATATTATATATATAGAGAGAGCACTTAAGAGATGCACTTTTCTGGTTGCCGTCTTGGCTCAATCCCCCTATTCTGATTGATTCTTAATATCTCTCATTAGTTTCCACTTCCTCAATTATCATTTTTAAAGAATTATTTTCTTCTCTGAACTTTTGTATCTCTTTTTTCCATTTTTCCAAATCTACTTTTTAAGGAGTTCTTTTCTTTAGTAAATTGTTTTCATCATTTTTTTTCTTTGTGTGTTTTCTGTACCAAGTTATTGTTTCTTTTTTTCCATGATTCTTTTGAATCAGTGTCACTTCTTTTTCAAATTATTCTTCCATTTTTCATATTGTAACTCTTCCAGAAGTTCTTTTCGGACTCCAGACCAATTTACAATTTTTGTGAGTCTTCACATGTTTGGACATCATTATCATCTTCTGAGTTTTTGTTTTGACTCTCCCTATCACAATTGTAACCTTCAATGGTCAGGTACTTTTTTGGGGGGTTAGGGGTATTTATTCATTTTCACTCCATTTTATGACTTTTTTACATGCTTCTCTGTCCCTGGAATCAAGTGGACTTGTCTCAAGTTTTTTGCACTTAGGACTGGAGTTTAGTTACTGTTCTGCTGTGTTTGGGGGTAAAGGTCCTTGTGCTGACTTTTGACAAGGCTCAGATTGCTAGCTTGCTTACTGGGGTGCCATCTGTTGCTGACTTACCTGTATTTTGTAGGCACTGAACTGCAGTCCCATTTTAAATGAGTGAGACAATCCTTTTCTGCAGACCTTCTAAGTTGTATTAGACAAAAATTGTTTCACCCTTTCTTTTTTGTTCTGACACTCTAGGATTTTGGAGGTTATTATTTTATAGTTTTCTGAAAATGGATTTCGGAGAGTTCAGATGAGTTTCGTCCTTTTTTATAGCATCTTAGAATCATCCTCCTCACAAACTTTTCTATAGTGAAATAAAGACTGTCTCATACACAATAGCTATATTAAACAATATTGTCTCCTTTGTGTGAGTGATCCATATTTCCTACTTAAGGGTAGATAAGAACTGTAACTATTGTTGTTTTTTTTTAGAATTTCCTGGAGGTGTACCTAGGTTAAGGCAAAAGTAGAAAGATAAGACACTATCTCAGGAGTCAGATACCTCCTCCATAGCTACCCAGTATCTACTTAACTCTGTGTGAGCCTGGAGCTCCTTGGTGGATGGAAATTGACAGTTAGGAGAATATACTTCCTCCATCCCTCATTAGTATCCTTCATTCCAATCACATGTCCACCGGTTCTGGTCCTTGTCTCTTGCTGGAGTTATTGAAATAGCTTTCTGATTCATCACCTTAATTCTTATCTCTCTCTCTTCCAACCCATCATTCACAAAATTGCCAAGTAATATTCTGACAGAATTGTTTTGACCACATCCCTCTTCTATTCAAGATGCTTCAGCTTGCTTTTAGAGTCAAATTAAAATCCTTTCTTTTCCATCTAAAATCCTTCAATTTTGAACTAAACTCACTTTTCCAGATTGATTTCACATTACCTCAGTTTTGTGTACTTTATGTTGGAGTCAAATTGGTCAATCTACCTTTGCCATACAAAGCATTTCATCTTTTCTTTTGCTGAAAGTATTCTATCTTCCTGAAATGTACCTTCTTTTAGAATTTTTAGTTTTCTTCAATGCAAATTTTAAGTGCCACTTTCTACATGAGGTCTTTTGCTGATTATCCCTTTAATGTTTTCCCTCCTCCAATTATTTTTTCCATATATTCAGCTTGTCCCAAAAGACTTAGTGTTGATTTAGTTTCTTAAACCCCAAACGTACAAAAACATTACTAGTTGGGACAACTATTCATCTAGAAAATTATAAGTATAATGTTGTATTTAAACATGTTATCTAACCCCTTTCCATGTCAGTTCTTCCAAATATGATTTTGAAGGTGAAGGCTTTCTTTTAGTCTTTGTATAATACATAATTGACTAAACAGCAGCATAATAAATGAATGCATTAATTTGTTCCCATGCTGTTTGGCTGAATTGAAATTTTCTGTTTCTCCACTCTCTTTATAATAGACCTGTAAAATCAAAAGAACTCAGGGTCTAAGTAATCTTACTATGATTATTTAATGAAATCTCTATACCCCAAAATTCTACTTATGAGTTAGATCATATTTTTCCCTCTGAGGTGGTATCTGGACTGCTTTGGCCTCCTTGTTTTGATGATTTCTTTTTTTATGACTAACTTTCTCAAAGAAATACAAATTAAAGTTATTATCTTTAATTTTCCCCCATACTTTCATGGATGATTCTCCATGGAATCATTACATTATTTCATTTAATTTTCTACAAATCACACAGGAAGAGTGAATTTATAGTTTGCATTATTAATTTAAAATAATTTTTATTAGTTTGATGTTCAGGCATCTTTATTTTCAGCACATGATATTCACTGCATATATGGCTTGCATTGTTCAGGTAAAATGAACCAAATGACAAAACCATAAGCTGAAACAATACTAGTGAATACAATAAAAATGCAGAAAAGTAATATCTTTTTATCTATTTCTCCCTATGATGTAGTAGTTCTCTTTCAAGGTCTTGTATTTCTCTACTTACATAAAGCTTTGTCCGGAAAAAAAATCAAATCTTAATTAAAAGAAAAACAGTAAACCATTCAGAAATACACACAAAACTAGAGAAAGTATAAAATGCAAAGCATATTCTTATATGCAGTTTTCTACTGCACCAGACATATTAAAATTAGTATTCAGATCTATGGGATAGAATTCTATTATTAAAGCAACTGAAGAGGTTTAATATTATAAATATGTATGACTTTGTAAAACTGTAAGAAGTATATTCTGCTCAAAGTTCTACTAATGCTGAATATTTTAATGAAACTTATTGCATTTTTTATATAAGTGGTATAAATTATCCACTTTAAAATTAGATAAAATGTATTTGAGAAATAATTATGAATATGTGTTCATTAGATTGGAGTTGGAGGACTGAGAGATAAGGGCATTAGGTCAAGTCCTTCAATCTGCCTCCAGATACTCATTTCCAGGATAATGCCCATAAGCACATTATGGCAATTGAAGCTCAATATTTAGGGAATTCTAATTCATTTCCACTCCTTCTTCATGAAACTGAGTCATTCATAAAAAGAGGTTGCAGAAACACTACACATGCACACATAAACATAGTTATCTAAGCCTACTCAGAACACAAATTGCAGGTATGTCTTTTGCTTCTGCTCTCTGTAGCTAAAGCCAATCAGCAAGTTAGCAAATGTTGGTTCAGTCCGTGGTATTTGCTTAATAATGGCATTGCTTTATCCTTGCTTTTAAGTTAATCACAAACAATCCTTCTCCTGTTTCTAGCCAGGAAGCCTCCCTTAAGTCCACTGCAAATCATCAGCATAATCTGTATAAATAATTAATCTGCTCCAATCTTATCCTGGCAACACCTGCACTAGCACTGATTACCAGATGTGTAATTGCATTTCTATTGTATTTAAATAGCTCTACTTGGAAATTTTTATTTCTTTTCCCTACAGCTCTATTTTTGCTTTCTTTAAATCCCTTCTTCTTCCATTCCCTACTTTATTTTTACTCTTAGCAATCAAACTTCTCTTGGCAGAGCAAGAGGGTGAAGTATAATACTCTCCCTTAACTAAAAAAAACCACTATATCCATTTCTTCTCATGGCTTCTTTGGATTTAAATATAGATAAATAAGCATAGAGTACACATCCAAGGTGAGTGAATTAAAAGACAAGTCCATGAATATTCTCAATATTTATGACTGCTTCAGATGGGGGTGAGGGAGAAGATGATATTGTAGCATATTTTTTTTAAAATCAAAGTTAGTTTGAAATCACCTTATCACACTTTTACCTTGATATGTTAATTAGGTGGGAACAGGGGCTCAGTCTTAGAAAAGTCTTTCAAAAATCATATAATGGGGGGGGTGGCTAGGTGGCATAGTGGGTAGAGTACCAGCCCTGGAGTCAGGAGTACCTGAGTTCAAATTCAGCTTCAGACACTTAATAATTACCTAGGTAGGTGGCCTTAGACAAGTCACTTAACCCCATTGCCTTACAAAAAAAATTTAAAAAATCATTTAATGATATATAATGATGACAGAAATGAACTGTATGTTTAAACTGTTCTTTTTTTCCTTAAGCAAAGTATTGATTTAACTGGCATCTGGGAGTTCCAGTAAGTAGAGGGTTTGAATTAATCACAGGTGTTTTGCAATGCAAAGTTTTGACTTTGGCTTTACTCAGTTCTCCTTCCTGCCTTCCTATCATTCCTTCCTTGCTGTGAATAGTACTTTAAAAATTCTGATAAGGTCCAACACATAGCCTATGACCTGCATGTGACCCTCAAAGTCCATTCATGTGGCATTATTAAATTTTATTATTAATATACTTATCAATTATATAGGTTACATAATAATCAAAACTAAACATTAAACTCCAAATGCAGGTCTTGACAAATGTTTGTGCTAGGCAATGCAACTAGGAGGAGTCAAAACGTTGTACACCTATGTTTTGAATAACTATTGAAATTCCATCTTCATATTTTTTTCTCAGTTGAAGCCTTGATCAATTAATGGCAGTTTTTTTTTTTACAATGGGAGGCAAGGATAGATTTAAATTAGTTAGACTCATTACTCTACAAAAGATCACAAGAAGAAAATCATGTTGTATCTAATTAGGTTCTTTAAATAATAAGTATTAAACTAAAATGAAGGAGGAGGTAGAGCTAAGTTGGAGGAGAAAACACAAGGACTCTCCTGAGTTCTCCTTCAAACTCCTCCAAAAACCTTTATATAATGACACTACAATTATGTAGTGAAAGAACCTATAAAAAGATGAAATGAAACAATTTTCTAGTCCAAGACAATTTAGAAAATCAAAAGGAAAGATCTGTTTTACCAGAGTGGGAAAGCACAACACATATCTGACCCCAGGAAAACAGGAGGAGGCCTTTGGAGCCACTGGGTTAGAGGCAGCAATGGAGGTTTCCATATCTCTTATTCTACAGATGGTAAAGGGGTAAAATAACTGGTCAAAATGTGATCACAGAGGTCTTTTTACTAGAACTGAGGCAAGGCTCTATTGCTTTGCCAATAATTGGATATGAGTGACAGTTCTAGGAGACAGTCCAGGGGTGAAAAGGATCACTAGTACATCACACTTAAGGCCTCTGTGGAGGAAGACCCTCCTCATTGTTCCAAGACAGAAGAGAATGCTTTTGGTCACTCAAAGACCAGACCATAGGGCAGAAAAATAGAAAGCACCTCTCTTTAGATCATACTGCAGGTCCTGGAAAGAATTCTGAAAACACCAGAAACTCCTGGAAATAGAAAGTTACTTTAACAAAGAGTTTAAATCAAGCATAGGCAGGAAAAATGGGTAAATAACAGCAAAAATCTGACCAAAGAAAGTTACTATGAGGACAAGGAAAATGAAAATACCATAGAAGATAAAAAGTCAAAGTTCCTATATCCAAGACCTTCAAGAAAATCATGAATTGGTCTCAGGTCATGGAAAAGTTCTAAATGCATTTTGAAAATCATGAAAGGAAGGCATAGGAAAATGTGAAAAAATAAGAGAAAGTGATGCCAAAAAAAAAAAACACATGGAAAAAGAGTTAATAGCTTGGTAAAGGAGACACACAAACATAACTGAAGAAAATAAATTTTTTAAAAAACTGATTAGATCAAGTAATGAAATATATACAAAAATAAAACAAAGAGAAGAAGAAGAATGCCTTAAAAAGAATAATGCTCAAATGGAAATAAAAGAGGCACAAAAATTCACTGGCAAAAAAAAAAGATTCCCTAAAAAGTAGAATTGTCTAAAAAAGAAAGGAGATTCAAAAGTTTCCTGAAGAAAATAATTCCCTAAAATTAGAACTGAACAAATTAAAACCAATGACTTTGTAAGAAATCAAGGAACAATAAAATGAAACCAAAAGAATTGAAAAAATGGAAGACAAAGGCAAACATGGAGCTGGAAAACAACTGATTTAAAAAAGAGATTCAACAGAGATTAAAAAAAAATTATTTGACTACCATGATAACCAAAAAGAGCTTAGATATCATCTTTCAAGAAATTATCAAGAAAAACTATCTTTATTTTCTAGAACTAGAGGTTAAAATCTAATTGAAAAAATCCACTTATCATCTCAGGAAAGAGATCCCAAAATAAAAATTCCTGGAAACATGATAGTCAAATTTCAGAGTTCCCACTTTAAGGAGAAAATATTGCAAGCTATCAAGAAGAAACAAGTCAAGCATCATGTAGCCACAGTCAGATAACATCAGATTAAAGTATCAAAGGACTTGGAATATGATATTTCAGAAGGTAAAAGAGTTTGGATTACAACAAAGAATGAATTATTTACTGAAGTTGGACACATTTTTTCATGGGAAAAGATGGACATCTAATGTTCCATCATTCATGATGAAAAGACCAGTGCTGAACACAAAATTTTATCTTCAAATACAAGACTAAAAAAAAGAAGCATAACATTGTAAAAAGAAAGAGAAATCATTGTCAAACAGAAGGAAAGGGCCCAGAAATGGCCCAAAGCACAAAAAGCTTGGAATTGTACCCCTGTATGCCAGGAGCAGAGCTCAACTTTCCAAATGAGTCCACAAAAAAAGAGAGTGCTAACTATAGAAAGTTATTATGGTGATAGGAAGGATCAAAATACCATCCCAGAAGAGGAAAGCAATAAACTATTTGAAGAAATAAGTAAAGAAGGAGTTCCGTCCAATTATTTTTATGACACCAACATGGTGCTGATATCTAAACAAGGAAAAGTCAAAACAAAGAAAATTATGAGCCAATATCAATAATGAATATTGACGAAAAAAATATAAGTAAAAATTTAGCAAAATGTTTATAGTCAGTTAGCACAACAATAATACACTATGATCAGATAGGACTTATATCTGGTATGCAGGGATGATCCAAATTTTGAAAAAAATCAATATAATTGATCATAACAATAGCAAAATTAACAGAAATCTTATAATTTTTATCAATGGATGTCAAAATCATCTTTGAAAATTTACAGTGCCCATTCCTATTTAAAAAGTATGGAATATTAGAATAAATGGAGTTTTCCTTAAAATGGTAAGAATATCAACTTAAAACATCAGTAAGAATTATATATAATGGAGAAAAGGTAGAAACCTTCCCAATAAGATCAGGAGTGAAACAATAATCCACATTATCACCAATATTATTCAATATTGTTCTAGAAATTTAGCTTTAGCAGTGAGAAGAAAAAGAAATTAAAGTGAACAGATGCAGAACCCTGTTAATATTATAGTAATATTGTGTGATGATCAACTATGATAGACTTCAATTATAAAATATCTGAGATTGGAAAGTGTTAGCCACTTTCCCAGAAGGAATTATGGAATTTGAATTAAGAGAAAGGCATATTATTTTCACACTTTTAATATTTTTTTGCTTTTTTCTTATTCTTTGGTTTTCACTTTTTGTTCAAATTCTTCTTTCACAGTATGAATAATGTGGAAATATGTGTAACATGTTTGTATCTGCATAACCTATATCAGGTTAATCACCATACTAAGGTGAGGGGATGGAAGAGTGATAGGAAGAAACTTTAAAAAAATGAACTTTTTAAAAAATATTATTGGCAAAATAATAAAGATTACATTTAAAAGACAAGAAAGGAAACTTCCCATTGATAAATGGCCATAGGATATAAACAAATAGTTTTCAGATGAAGAAAAATAAAGCTATCTATAATCACATGAAACATGTTCTAAGTCAATAGTAATTAAATAAATGCAGAAACCATTTCACACATATCAGATTGATTCGTGTGACAGAAGAGAAAAATGATAAATGTTGGAGGGGATCTAGGAAAACTAGGACACTACTGTTTTTGGAGTTGTGAATTGATCCAAAATTTTGAAGAGCAACTTGGAACTATACCCAAAGGGCCATAAAACCATGCATATTATTTGATTTAGAAATACCACTAGGTCTATATTCCAAAGAGATCACATAAAAGGGAAAAAGACCCACTTGTACAAGGGTATTCATAGTAGCTTTATTTGTGGTGGAAAATAATTGGAAATTGTGGGGATGCTAATCAATGGCTGAATAAGTTATGGCTGTTGAATGTAATAGAATGTTAATGCTCTATAAGAAGTTATGAGCAGGCAAATTTCAGAAAAACCTGGAAAGACTTATATTAACTGATATTGTAGGAAGTGAGCAGAACCAGGAGAGCATTGTACAGCATTACAATAACATTGAATGGTGATCAACTACAATAGATATAATTCTTCTCAGCAAGTTCAAAGATAATTTTAAAAGTGCTGTTATGGAATGTGTCAACCACATTCAGAGAAGGAATTATGAAATCTGAATGTAGATCAAAGCATTCTATTTCCACCTTTTAAAGTTTTTTTGCTTTTTCTTTCTTGTGTTTTTCCCTTTTTTGTTCTTCTTCTTCTGGGCTAAGAGAGAATGTTAAATCAGTGAAATAGAATGGATTTGCAATGAAAAGTAAGTAATTAATATGGTTACTTAGTATTTAATAAATGCATTGATTCCAGTTTTTTGCTATTTAAAAACAATCTGTTGAAAAAAGTGAAAAAAAAATTTGGCAGATAATAGGTACAAGTCAAAAACACATTCAGTATAACAAGATGAGTTCAAAATGGATACATGATCTAGACAAAAAGGGATAGCAGGGAATTTTTTACATAACAGATATATTGTTAGGGAAGACGGTGATCATAGAAGAGATAGAGAGCATCATTAGATGGAAAAGTGATCATTTTAATTCCATTTCATTAAAAAATGACAGAAATTAAACTGCCACCAAAAATAGTGAAAGAAAACAAATAATTATCTTTTATATGAAAAAAATTAAAGCTATTTAGAGTCACATAAAATTTTCTAAATCACTAGTGATTAATGAAATGCAATTTAAAACATCTCTGAGATACCATCTCAGATCCATCAGATCAGAAAAAGAAATTACAAATGTTGGATGGGTTGTGGAAAAATTAAGACATCAATGCATTGTATAAGTTGGAAACTTATCCAATCATTCTGAGAGCAATTTGGGCTATAAAATTGTACATATCCTTTGACCCACCAATAGCACTACAGGGTCTTTATCCCAAAGAGATTCCCCCCACTACCATTTACCTCCCCACCAAACAAAAAGGTCTATAGGTACAAAAATATTTTAGAATCTCTTTTTATGGAGGCAAATAATTAGAAATTGAGGAGATGCCTATTGATTGCAGAATAGTTGAATAAGTTGGAACATATGATAATATAAAATAATATTGTCCTAAAAGAAGTGATGAGCAGGATAATATTAGAAAAACCTGGAAAAACTTACACGAACTGGAACATATTGAAATTAATATAATTAGGAATAGATTGTACACTGTAAAAGTGATATTCTACTATGAACAGCTATGAATTACTTGCTTATTCTCAAAAATAAAAAGACCCAATAAAATTGCAAAAAGGGTACCAAAAATGCTACTCATCCACAAAGAAATAATTGATAAAGACAATGCAGAGCAAAACATACTACATTTATACTCTATTTGGGGGAGTTTTGCTGGAGTCTATGGAAACATTTTTAAGACATAGCTAATATGAAAAAAATTTTGGTATCACTGTACATGGATATCCAATTTTAAATTGCTTGCCATATCAATGAAGGGAAAATAAGAGGAAGAGAATTAATCAAAATTTCAAAAAAACAAATATTAAGAATTGCTTTTACATATAATTTGAAAAATGTATATTTAAAAATTATTTAAGTGTGACAGAGCAAATGTTAGTCTTGAAAATGAAATATATATATACATGTTTAATATACATATACATGTGTACATATATTTATATAAATTATATATATATATACATATGTATATAATCACACACACACCCATACATAGGTATATATATATATATATATATATATATATATATTAAGTATTCACCTAGAACTCTAAGGAGGAGAAGAAGCATCCAAGCTCAGGCGAACTGACTCAAATGAAAGTGAAAGTTTTGAAAAGTATCCTCAGGCTTGTATGTGCTATATTACCAATTTTTTTCCAAAATATCAATATTTCATCAATTTCACTGCATCAAAACTTTAGAGCTGCAAGAAATCCAAGACCCAGAGGACTTAAATTACTTCCCAAGATCAAGAAGCAATTATGAAAAATGCAAAATTTAAAGCAAATACTAATGTTTCAAATTTGTTTACTCCATATAAATATCCTTGATGTTCCTTAAAAAATGAATGGACTAGAATATATGGCTTCTAAAATCCTTTCAAGTTCTGTTTCTGTGATCTTATGATTTTGTAATCTTTTGGAGGATGAAAACAAATACATACTAAGAAACACCATGCTGGAAGTAGCACAATCTTGCAAGTTTTGTGGGGTGATATAAAATCAAAGTAATATAGGATTATATCCATTCTAAACCTCTACCATTTTACAAATGAGAAAATTGAGACAAAAGGAGGTTAAGTGCTCTAATTGAGAAAAGTACTAAAAGAATAGAAAAATAATGGAAAGTTTTATTGCCTCTAATAAATGTGATAATACTTATATTTAATATCCATATGACCGTTTCCTAATTATTATTATTATCTTATCATAATTACTGCTTTTAAAAATGGAATTTGAGTGGATGCAATAATTTTTCTTTAATTTTTGTGCACTATGGTTAGGTCAATTTTATACTAATCAGTGAAGTTCTTCCCATGTGAGAGAAGGAGTGTTAATTTGAATCAAACAATCATTCATTATGTTTCAGTCATTTTGGCCAGTACTGTAGCTTCAGAAGGCACAATAATCCCTAACCTCAGGAAGTTTAAATTCTACAATGCTGGTCATGAATAGATAGAAGTTACACTTACCAAATACTAACTAGGAATCACAAGATTCATGCTTGGGGGAGGGGGAATGAACCAATTTAGGTAACTGGAAAGGAAGACTATGGCACTGACATTTTAATAGCAAAAAATGAATAATACAGAGGAGAAGTGAAAATAATATAATTTGGATCATTCATGTCTGAGTATCCAGTGTCAAGCTGCAAAAATTTATTAAAGTAATAATTCAGAATTCTTTTGCCAACTCTATGCCAATGAATTTGACAATCTAAGTGAAATGGGTGAATATTTACAAAAAATATAAGTTGCCCAGGTTAAATGAAGAGGAGATTAAATACCTAATCAACCCTGTCTTAGAAAAAGAAATTCAATAAGCCATTATTGAACTCACTAAGAAAAAATATCCAGGGCCTGATGGATTCACAAGTGAATTCTGCCAAACATTTAAGGAACAATTGGTTCCAATTCCATATAAACTCTTTGGAAAAATAGGGGAAGACAGAACACTGGCTACCTCTTTCTATGACACCAATATGGTACTGATACCTAAACTAGGAAGAGTTAAAACAGAGAAAAAAATTATAGACCTATCTCCCTGATGAATATACATGCAAAAATCTTAAATAAAATCTTAGCAAAATGATTACAAGTTATCATTAGGATAACACATTTTGACCAGGTCAGATTTATTCCAGGAATGTAGGGTTGATTCAATATTAGGAACATTGTTAGTATAATTAATTATGTCAATAAAAACCTATCAGAAATTATATGATTATATCAATAGATGCTGTAAAATCTTTGGACAAAATACACCACCCATTCCTACTAAAAACACTAGAGGGTGTAGGAATAAATGGACTGTTCCTTAGAATAATGAGCAGTGTCTATCTGAAACCATTAGCAAGCATTATATTCAATGGGGTGAGGCTAAAGATATTCCCAGTAAGATCAAGGGTGAAATAAGGTTGCCCATTATCACCACTACTATTCAATATTGTATTAGAAATGTTAACATCGGCAATTAGAGAAGAAAAAGAAATTGAAGGAATTAGAATTGGGAAGGAAGAGACAAATCTCTCACTCTTTGCAGATGACATGATAGTATACCTAGAGAATCACAAGAAGTCATCCAAATAACTACTTGAAATAATTAATAATTTTAACACAATTGCAGGATAAAACCTCATAAATCCTCAAATTTTCTATATATGACTAGCAAGATACAGCAGGAAGAGCTAGAAAGAGAAATCCAATTCAAAGTAACCTTAGCCAAAATATAAGACCTGGGAGTCTATTTACCAAGGCATACAGAGAAACTTTTTGAAAAGAATTACAAAACACTTCTCACTCAAATTAACTCAGATTTAAATAACTAGACAAACATCAACTGCTCATGGATAGATCGAGCTAATACAATACAAATGACAATTCTACCAAAACTAAACTACCTGTTTAGTGCTCTACCAATCAAAATTCCAAAAAATTACTTTAATGAGTTAGAAAAAATTATAAGTAAATTCATATGGAGAAAAAAAAGTCAACAATTTCCTGGGTTTCAAAGAAAAAAGTGCAAAAGAAGTGACTTAGTCCCATCCTGTCTAAAATTATATTATAAAGCATAAGTCATCTAAACTGTTTTGTAGTGCTTAAGAAATAGAGTGGTGGATCAGTGGAATAGACTAGGTGCAATAGCAGGAAATGATTATAGTAATCTTCTGTTTGATAAACCCAAAGAGTCCAGCTTTTGGGATTAGAAACTCTCTCTTTGATAAGAACAGCTGGGAAAATTGGAATTTATTATTTAACTTAGATTAGACCAACACCTCACACCCTATACCAATAGAAGATCCAAATGGATATAGGATTTAGACATGAAAAACAATACCATAAGCAAACTAGAAGATCAAGGACTAGTTTACCTGTCAGAACTATGGAACAGGAACCAGTTTATGACTAAGGAAGGGATGGAGAATATCACTAAAAACAAACTAGATGTTTTTTATCACATTAAATGAAAAAGCTTTTGCAGAGACAAAACCACTGTAACCAAGATAAAAATAAATGTAGTAAATTGGGAAACCATCTTTACAACCAATGTTGCTGACAAATGACTCATTTCTAAAATATACAGAGAACTGAGTCAATTTTTTTAAAAAAAACCTCATTCCCCAATTGACAAATAGTCAAAGGATATGCAAAGGCAATTTACAGATGAGAAAATCAAAGCAATCCATAGTCATTTGAAAAATTGCTCTAAATCATTGCTTATTAGAGAAATGCAAATTAAAGTTCTCTGTGGTACCACCTCACACCTCTCAGACTGGCCAATATGACCAGAAAGGATAATGATCACTGTTGGAAGGGGTTGTGGAAAATCTGGGACACTTTTACATTGTTGGTGAAGTTTTGAACTCATCCAACCTTTCTGGAGAGCAATTTGGAACTATGTCCAAAGGGCAACTAAAATGTGCATCCCATTTTATCTAGCAAGTAGTAGTCATTTAACAAATGTACATGAAATTGAACTTGTTATGCAACAATTCAATTCAGTAAATATTCTCAAAGAATTTGAAATAATAATGAAAATATATGTCTTTGCTTCCATGGAGATGTTTACTGTCATTAAAGAAACTATACTTTTTCAAATGAAACCCAAACAACTCTCTTCCTCATGTTAAATATTGGATTCATTTAATTGTTTTTCAGGAGTATCTGTCCGTAATAAATGTATGGCTGACTGGCCTACCACTTTGGGTCTGTCCATCACACTGCAAGTAATAGGTTGGATAATTAAATATCCTTTAGCCAGTTGATTTTTCCTATATAGTTAAACACTTTTGAATAAATTTGGATGGCAATTGTGATGCAATAAAAATACTATCATTCCAATAAAATCTCAAGGATTTTTTCACCCATTGGAAATTGCTTCTATTTGAACTCTTTGCTGGGCATCTTCTCTGACAGCAACTGACTTAGGTATGTGTCTCTACTCAATGTGTTAATTTATGTTAATAAGCATAGTGTCATGGAATAAAGTTATTCTCATGGTTCTAGTTTCTAAGGAATTATGCATAACAATATGTTTTTTTAAATTTGAAACTTGATGTCCCATAAAATCATTAGTTCCACAAGTCTAATTCTAGCTTTTAAGTGATAGTTTTATTCAGTTAGCTTTTGCATACACTTTTTTATTTATACAATTCTATTTTTAAAAATTTTTATTTATTTAAGGCAATGGGATTAAGTGACTGGTCCAAGATTACACAAGTAGAAAAATTATTAAGTGTCTGAGTTTGGATTTGAATTCAGGTCCTCTTGACTCATGGCTGGCAGTCTATCCCCTATACCACCAAGCTGCACCTATAAAATTCTATTTTTAAAAGTGTTGTTTTCTTCAATGGATTCCCCTTCCATTTGGCCAATTCAAATGTTTAAAGAATTGTGTTGGTTTTTTCCATTTACCTAATTGTATTTTTAAAGGAGTTGTGTTATCTTTAGAAATTTTTTGTGGTTCATTTTCCACATTTTCAAATTTGTTGAATCTTGCATTTCTTCTCTCATTTTTTCTACTTGATTTTTAAAATACTTTTTGAATATTTTAAATAGTTCCTGTCTTTGCTCAACCATCTTGACTATAGCCCCATCACTCATTCACTTTAAAAGAGTTAGTTTCTTCAGTGTCTTCTTTACCCCATTTTGTCAATTCTGTTTTTAAGAAGGGTTTCTTCATTTTAATTGTTTTGCTTCTTTTTTTCAAAATGCTGACTTTTTCATAATTCTTTAACATAACTTGCATTTCTTTTCCCAGTTTTTCTGCTATGATTCTCACTTGGTCTTTACATCTTTTTTGAGCTCTTCCAAGAGATATTATTGGGCTTGAAAACAAATTATTTTGGCTATTTATGCAGATATTTTGGTGTTGTCCTCTTCTGAATTTATGTTTTTATTTTCCCTGTCACCTTAGAAGATTTCTATAATCAGGGCTCCTTTTATATTTTGCTCATTTATTTTTGCCTCTATTCCAAGGTGTCAGGAGACATTGTCCCAAGTTACTTTAAAAGATGAAACAAACTATTGAAAGATGGTTGATTGGTTGGTTTTTGTCCTTTGCTATAAAAGAACACCAAAATGTTTGAGACAAGTTACAGTGTGACCAACTATGATTGATCAGACCAATATGAGCTTAGAATGCTCTACCACAGTTGGGCACCAATGGTCCATGTGAACATCTAGAGTGGGTTTATTTTCTAACTTATGCAATGCACATTTCCTACAAGTTATTTCAATTTTGCCTTACTCATTGTTCAGGGTGCCCTCTCTGATGAGGTCCTTCCATGCTGGCTGTGCAAGTCTCCCATGCTGTACAATCATTTCCAAAGTTCTTAAGAGATACACTCTGAGGAAAGGAGCCAAGATGGCTGACTAAAGGCAGGGACTAACCAGAGTTCTCCTCCAAACCACTTCAAATACCTTTAAATAAAGACTAATCAAATTCTAGAGTGGTAGAATAAAAAAAAAAGACTCAGTGAAACAAATTTCTTGCCCAAGACAACTTAGAAGATCAACAGGAAGGTCTGCACTAGGGTCAGAGAGAAACTTCAAACAGAATGAGCAGTGACAGAGTGAACAGGTCCCAACAATCCAGCAAAAGGCAAACAGGGTGACTGGCTCAATGACAGTGATGGCAGTTTCCAGGCCTCTCAGTTGAGAGATTGCCAAGAAAAACTTAGAAGGTCAGCAGGAAACATCTTCCACCTGTGTTAGAGTGGAACACTATCCAGCACAGAACTTAGTAGGGCAGACCAGACATTGAGCAGAACAGGAAAAGGTCTCGTGAACCACTGAGTCAGCAGAGGCAGCTGTTTCCAGAGCTCTCAATGGTAAGGAAGTCTGAAGGAGATTACAGGGATCTCTTTGCTACTACTGAGGGAGGATTCAATTGTTTTATTCAAATCTGGGTCACAGAGTTGAGTTCCCGTCCTAGAAAGGGGCAGAAGCACAACAGAATTTACTGTGGCAGGGGAACAGGGACCCTCATCAAATGTCACCCATAGACCAGAATACAGGCCAAGTGATACAAATTTCTCCTTAGCTGATAAGACCTTGGAAGAATTGAAAATTTGAAGATGCCTAGATGTATTTCTGAAAAACTGAAGCAAAAACCTCAAAAGCTTGGGACAGTGCACCTTCCACCCTGGAAGCAGAGCCTCACCTTAACAAATAATTAAAATCAAGTTGTAGGCTAGAGAAAAGAGCAAATAACTGAAAGGAAAACAATGACTATATACAGTTACTATGGTCAGGAGGAAGATCAAAATACACACTCCCAAAGAACATAGCAAAGTCACACTTTAATGTCCAAAGTCTCCAAGGCAAATTTGAATTGGTCTTAGGCCAAGGAAGAGCTCCAAAAGAATTTTGAAAATCAAGTAAAGGAGGTAGAGGAAAAATTGGGAAGAGAAATAAAAGTGATGTGAAAAATAATGAAAACCCAGTCAGCAGTTAAATGAAGGAGATACAAAAAATATTAAAAAGTAACATGTTAAAAAATAGACTGGGGCGATTAGGTGGTGCAGTGAATAGAGCACCAGCCCTGGAGTAAGGAGTACCTGAGTTCAAATTCGACCTCAGACACTTAATAATTACCTAGCTGTGTGGCCTTGGGCAAGCCACTTAACCCCATTTGCCTTGCAAAAGCCTAAACAAATAGACTGGATTAAATGGGTAAAAAAAGGTCCATTAAGTCAATGAGAATACTTAAAAAGCAGAATTGCCCAAATGGAAATGGAGATACAAAAATTCATTGAAGAAAATAATTTGTTAAAATACAGAATGGAGCAAAGGGAAGCTGATAACTGTGAGAAATCAAGAAATAATAAACCAATACATAAAAGAATGAAAAAGGAGAAGAAAATGTGAAAAATATCATTGAAAAAACAATTCATCTGAAAAACACATATACAGGGGAGATAATTTTAAAAAAATGGACTATCTGAAAGCCATGATCAAAAAGAGCCTAGGTATAGTCTTTTCATTAAATTATCAAAGAAAACTGTCCTGATATATTAGAAGCAGAGGATAAAACAGAAATTGCAAGAATTCACCTAAAAGAGATTTCAAAATGAAAACTTCCAGGAGGATTATTGCCCAATTGCAGAGCACCCAGGTCAAGAAGAAAATATTGCAAGGAGCCAAAAAGAAACAATTCCATTATCATGGAGCCTCAGTAAGGATGATACCAGATTTAGCAATTTCTATATTGACAGATTGTAGGGCATGAAATACAATATTCCAGAAGGTAAAAGAACTTGAATTATAACCAAGAATCAACTTCCCAGGAAAACTGAACACATTTTTTTCAGGGGAAAAGATGGACATTCAATGCAATAAGAGATTTTCAAACTTTCCTGATGAAAAGATCAGAGCTGAAGAGAAAATTTCACCCATGAATATGAGATTCAAGTGAAGCACAAAAATATAAACATGAAAAGCGAACCATAAGGAATTTAATGATGTTAAAGTAATCATTGTCCTGCAAGGGAAGGTGATTCTCTCATTTATTAGAGAAGTTAGAAGGATCATATGTAGACAAAACACAGATGGGAATTGAATATTAAAGGATATTAATATTAAAATGGTAGAGTTAAGTGGTGAGAAAGGAATGTGCTGGGGAAAAGGAAAAGGGGAAATAAATTGGAATAAGTTATTTCACGTAAAAAAAAAGGTAAGAAAAAGTGGAGGGAAAGAGGGAAGTTGAGGAGAATGGAGTTTTACTCTCATGGAAACTGACTCAGAGAAGGAAAAACATACATACTCAATTGGTGTGAAAATCTATCTTACCCTGGAGAAAAGTAGAAGGGGAAGTGAATGGGAAAATGGGTGATAGAAGGGGGAGTGGGGGTGGGTAGGGTTGTAAGATACAAAACATTTTTGAGAATGAAAGGAGAAAGAGAGCAGACTAAATAGGGTAGAGGGAATAGGATGGAGAAAAATAAAGTTAGCAATAGTAACTGTACAAAAATATTGAAAGAAAATTTCTTTTCTAAAGGCCTCATTTTGCAAAAATGAAGAACTGAATCAAATTTACCAAAAAAGAAATAAGCTATTTTCCAATTGATAATGATCAAAAATAAGAGGTGTTTTCAGATTGTCTACTTTCTAGGTGATATTAAAATGTCCTAATTCGCTATTGATTAGAGACACAATTGGATAAGTATTCTGCCACACTAATTTATATCTATTGTTTTGACTAATAGGACAGAAAGAGAAGATAACAAATATTAGAAAGGATTTAGGGGAAAATGAGACATTAGTGCACTGTTGGAGGAACTGTGAAATGATTCAACAAATTGGTATAGCAATTTGGAATTTTCCCAAAGGGCTATAATATCATGCCTAGCCTCTGATCTAGCAATGTCAGTACCACATCTATATTCTAGAAGAGATGGAAAAACAGGAAGGAAAAGGTCATATATGTATAAGGGTATTAATAGTAGCTCTTTTCTGATGGTAAGGAACTGTAAATTGAGGGAATGCCCATAGTTGAGGAATGGCTGAAAAAATTGTGGTACATGATTGTGATGGAATGTTATTCTGCTCTAAGAAATGATGAGCAGGACATTTGCAGTAAAACTTGGAAAGATTTGCATGAGCAGATGCAATGGAAAATTTACTATATACAAAGTAACAGAAATATTTCAAGATGGTCAGCAGTGAATGACACTCCTTTTCTCAGCAATATTGTGATCCAAAACAATTCTGAAGGACTTTTGATAAAGAATACTATTCATCCCCAAAGATAAAACTGATAGTATCTGAATTCAGGTTGAAGAATACTGTTTTTCACTTCATTTTTCTTGATGATTTTCTTTTTCTTTCTTTTTTTTTTTTTTTTTGGTTGGGGAAGTTATGTTTACTTTCACAACTTGGCGATTGTGGTAATGTTTTGCATGACCATATATTTTTAACCTATATCAGATAATTTACTTTCTCATGAGGGGAGTAAAAGGGGAAGAAAGGAGCAAACTGGGAACTCAAAAGTTTAAAAAATGTTTAAATTTGTTTTTACATATAACTGGGGTAAAATACTATCAAAAAAACAGTGGGGAAAAGGAGATACATTTTATTTGACTAAGGCAAAATTGAAGTTCTAGGACCAAGCTGATAGAACTAGATTGTTGGAAGAGTTTGGAAGTAATTGTCAGGTGGCACTAGTGTTAAAGGCACATCTTAACAAGTAGTTTTGCTAGTGGAGCTTTGGAAAATGTAAGGAAAATAATAAAAATTGCATGAATAACTAGATGTTAACTGGGTATCATCTTGGGTCACTGGAGAAAAACTTCATAATACAGTAAGTAACCTTAGTACCAAACATTAACACCTTGAGTCCCTTTTTGCATGTAAAAATATGCATGAGTCATATAATAAACTGTCACAGTTCAGGGATCTGATTAGATAGTTAGAGTGAGAATTCTTCTCTGTTGTTAAGATGCAAGGGATCAGTACAACAGAAAGGAGAAATATTAAAAACCAAAATCTATTTCAAACTTAATATTCTTTCACTCTTCTTTCTTATAAGTTCCTTTTTCATTTTAAAACCAGAATGTTAATTTATTACTCTCTAGATATATTAGACCATTCCTTAAGTGAATTATATATTATTGTCTAATGCCAAATAAAATTATATATATATATATATATGTATATAAAATGTGTTAAATTTTTAAATAGAATATTCAGAACTTGGAGAAGAATTTGGCATTATGCTTTACAAGTATAAATAGTATTATTACATTTAAAAATATTTAAAATATTGGTTAAATCAGTTAACAAAATGCTTAATATCTTATACCTACAAAAAAGTGTATTATTTACAAAGTATTTTATGTAATTTGTCTCATTTCTACCAGCACATGATCAATATCTCCATTTTATAACAGAGTAGTCAACATGTAAGTGGTTCATAATGCCAAGTTGTAGCAGAAATAATATTGTCCTGAGAGCCAGGAGACTTGGCTTCTAGTTATTTTTGCTTGACATTTTTTAGGTTTGATATCATAAAAAACTTATTTAGCTCAATAAACTTCAGTTTCTAGAAAAATCTGAAACTAAAAGTTGGACTAGATGACCTTTAATGTCCTTTTTGATCCTCAAATTCTGAGTATTAAAGATCTGTTTTCTTGATGGTTAAGAAATGGCAGCACTAAAACTAAGGTTTACCTCAGAGATGCATTTCTCACTTATAAACAGAAATAGGCTTGCATCCTCCCTTTTTCAGAACAGCACTATAGATTTAATGAGCTTTACCAAAATGGAGTTGTGTTATTTAGTATTCTGAAGGAGGGTGTATAATCAACTTTTTCATTGAGATTTGTAGGCACAATATTTCAAAATTTTAAGGAATGCATTCTTGAAACAAAAAAACAGTTGTAATGGGCAACTCAATTCCCACAATATGACAGCAGAAACAGTTCTTTGTATAGCAATAGTATTTTAATGGAATATCCATTTACTTTGTTTTATATAGCATTGTTTAAATGTTCCTAAAGACGCACATGTATTTTAAATGCCCATTCAAAACACCCAAGAAACTCACAGAAAGAAAGTTAGAACTAGGAATAACAGAACACCACATGATACTATTATCAAGTCTCAAGAGTCAAGGACTCAGTCTCATTTCCAGTCTGTAATCAATGATCTGCAATAAATCAACAAATAAGCATTTATTAAGTTGTTTATTTTTAGTGTGTTCTAGAGATTGTGTTAAATAATAGGAATATAGATAAATTTTTTTTAAAAATTCTGTTTCCCCAAATATTTCATTTTCAAATGTGTGGTTAAGGACAATAAATAGATAAATTGCTTAAAAATTCACAAAATAGGGTGCAGCCAATATGACGATAAGAGAAGATCATCTCTTAGGTGCTCTCTCTCAACATTTATAAACTAAGGACTCTAACTAAATATTTAAGAGACAGAACCCACAGGGGGATCCAATGAGGCAGTACTCCAACCCAAGGTAACATGGAAAAGAGTGGAAAGGACGTGACCCACCAGAGGGGCGGCCTGCCAGAGGGAAGGAACTTCAGCCTCCCAGAGACAGCCCCAGGGCATTGGGAGCCATGGCTCATGGCAGAGGGGGCAGTTTCCTGACCTATACCTGGGTAGCACCAGGCACAACTTGAGGGATCAGCAGGGAGACCTCTGCCAGAGCAAGCACATGAAGCCCAGCCCTCAGGGTACACAGGGAGCAGCATGGCCAAGGCAGCACAAATACAGAAACTGGAAGCAGAAGCTAGTAAGCAGGAACCCCCAGGCTGTGAGTGCGGAGCCTAGGGACAGGAGTAGAGAGACTGCTGAGCTCTGTCCTCTGTCCCTGGACAAAGACTCTGGGGTTCTGACCACATTCAGATCCTAAATGCAGTCTAGGTTCCCCCAATAGAACAGCAGGGCCTCCCCACCTCAGGCTCCTGGCAGAGGGGTGTACTTATGGTCATTCACAGACTAGAAGGGGAGACAGAGCCTCACACACTCAAAAGCTCAGGAAGCATCCCCAAACCAGGCACAGGCTGGAGAAATGAGTAAGCAGAGAAAAAAAGAGAAACACCATTGAGAAATACTTTGCACATGATCCCAAGAAGTATCAAAACACTCAATCTGAAGATGAGGAAGTACTAGCTCCTTCATCTAAAGTCTCTAAGAAAAACAGAAATTTGGCTCAGGCTATGACAGAGCTCAAAAAAGACTTTGAAAATCAAGTGAGGGAGATAGCAGAAAAATTGGTAAAAGAAATGAGAGAGATGCAGGAAAAACATGAAAAAGAAGTCAGGAGCTTAGTCAAGGAGATCCAAAAAAATGCTGAAGATAGCAACATGTTAAAACCAAGCAGCATAGGTCAAATGTATAAAAGAGTTCAAACAGTTATTGAGGAGAAGAATGCTTTCAAAAGCAGAATTGGCCAGATGGAAAAAGATATAAGAAAGCTCTCTGAGGAAAACAAATCCTTCAGACAAAGAATGGAAATGAAGGAGGCTGCTGATTTTTATGAGAAATCAGGACAGAATACTTCAAAACTAAAAGAATGAAAAATTAGAAGAAAATGTGAAACATCTCACTGAAAAAAACAACTGATATGGAAAACAGATTTAGAAAGATAATTTAAAAATTATTGGGATATCTGAAAGTCATGATCAGGAAAAGAGCCTTGACATAACTTTCAAAGATTTCAGAAACTACATTAAAAGCTTGTAGGGCTTGGAATATAATATTCTGGAAGGCAAAAGAGCTTATATGCAACTGAGAATCAACTAGCCAGCAAAACTGATTGTCCTCTTCCTAGGAAAATGATGGACTTTCAATGAACCAGGGGTATTTCAAATGTTTCTGTTGGAATGGCCAAAGCTGAACAGAAAATTTGATCTTGAAATACTGGACTCAGGTGAAGTAAAGAGAGTTGAGGAAAAGGGGAAGATATAAGGGACTTTATGATGATGAAACACATGTATTCCTGTATAGAAAAATGATACTGATAATACTCATATGAACCTTCTCATTTAATAGAACAGGTTGAAGGAGGTTTTATAGATGAAGAACAGGAGAAAATTGAATTTGAAGTTATAATGTTGATATAATGTAAAAGTGGAGTCAATAGATAAAAGGGAGATGTAATGGGCAAAAGAAAAAGGAGAGGTGGAATAGGCTAAAATATTTCATATAATAAGATTTTTCTTTATTACAATGAGCTATTGTAATGTTATGAAATGGGGGAAGGCAAGGGTGAATGAAGGAATCTTTGCTCTCATCAGAGGTGGCTAGGAGAGTAAACAGCATATATATACTCAATGGGGTATAGACATCTGGAGTAAGAAGGAGAGAAGGGGAGCAGGGGGAAGGGGGTATATGAGAGATGAAGGAGAGGAAGAACCATGGAGGGGGGAGTGGTCCGATATAACACATTTTCATTTTTACTTTTTCCAAGAGGCTGGGATTGGATGGTCTGTCAGGGACCATGGTTGCCAGGTGGATGCTGGGTAAAGGGGTGGTATGAGGGCTCAGGGCTTCTTGGCCCTATGGCTGGGGATCTTTCTGCTGTGACAGTCAGCTACCCTAAAGCAGAGACAGAGTGAAAGGAGAGAGAAAATATAGTACATGGTAGTGGAGAAGTACAAAGGGAGGGAGGTGCGATCAGCAATGGCAACAGTGGAAAAATATGTAAGTAACTTTTGTGATGGACTTATCCTAAAGAATGTGATCCACCTGCGATAGAGCTGGTAGTGTTGGAACACAGACTGAAGCACAATTATTATTATTAATGTTGTTGTTGTTGTTATTGTTATTAGTATTATCATCATTATTATTATTATCATTATCATTATTATTATTATTATTATTATTATTATTATTATTATTATTATTATTACTATTTTGGAGGGGTTGAAGGGCAAATGGGGCTGGGTGGCCTGGATGATTGTTGGGTGTCTGAAGCTAGATTTGGACCCGGGTGCTCTTGGCTCAAAGGTCATTGCCCCGCCACCTGGCCGCCCCTACTACTATCATTACTATTTTATTTTGGGTCTTTTTTTTTGTTTTTGCAGGCCAATGGGGTTGGGGTGGCTTACACAAGGTCACACAGCTGGGTGATTGTTTAGTGTCTGGGGTTAGATTTGAGCTTGGGTGCTCCTGGCCCCAGGGCTGGTGCTCCGTCCACTGCACCACCTGGCCATGCCTATTATTATTATTATTATTATTATTATTATTATTATTATTATTACCATTATTATTATCATTATCCTTATCATTATTATTTTTTCTTCCCTTTATCCCTCACACAGGTCTATATTTTTGGGGGGAGGGGTACTATGTTTACTTTTAAACAAGAATATTTCAGTAATGTATAAAAATTATTTGTACAAAATAAGAATAAAGAAACAAATGAAAAATTAAACTCTGAAAAAAATAAAAATATTCACAAGGTAGATGCTTAATAAATGTCGAATTAAATGATTTAATTGTATCCTTCATGGTTCCTTGAAGAGGGTCAGGTATGAATTGGGTGAGCACTGAAAAAACAAAAATATTTGTTGAAACAGTATATTGAGGACTTTTGAGCTAGAGTTTTTCCTTTCTCTTTATTTCAACTCTAAAAAATCCTCCAATTTTGCTCTCTTTTTGTTCCTTTATTTTTTAGCTTTGAATTTTGATTTCTATAACAAGTTTTCACTGAGCTTACTCCCTTACTTGAGAAAGGATGTAAACACTTTAGAATCTGATTATTTCATACTCATGAAAGAATTGCTTTCTTTAATTTCTGTCACTAACAGAAAACATGAGGAAAACAGCACAGTGTGCTATGGATATTAGAAATTGGAAAACATATCACCTCACTTAGTACCAAGTTGCTAGTGGCAAGGAATGGAAGGTTTGATCTTTGGATTCTGCATACTGTGCACCATCCCAACCATGATATCTTTTCATGAATCTGCTACATCGTATGAACCACCTGAGAATGTTAGATTGAAACCCACTAAAAAAAGAAAATGAGAATGGGTACTTTTCTGCCCCTCAATGTAGAAATAAAAAATATAACAAAGATCTCTCCACTATTCCATCTTGAAATTCTTAATTTGTTTTATATAGTCTGTTATTTTGGAATTTCCCTATTAGCAACAATTTATTTCTGACTAAAACTCTTATGTCAGTCATGTAACGCTATCACTCTTTTGCTGAAGAAAGTCCCTACTTATTGGCAGTCAGACTTTTGCATCCAATAAAGGTCAAGATTGAACTTCCATTTCATACATGGGACTCTTGGGAAGAAAGGGATGATGGAATTTTACAGGCAATTGCATACTATTTTAAATATTTAAAATATTTAAATCTTAAATATTTTGTCTCATCAGCTCCTGGCACAAAATGTCTCCCTCATGCTCCTAGATTTCTAGTTTTTCCTTAATTTTTTCACCTTGGCAAAAGTGATGCATGCAGGAATAAAATTGTACATATTCATTAATTCAGTAAATGACCCTATAATAAAATTCTATCTATCTTATATTAACTAGCTAGCTAGCCACATGTGATTATATATCAAACACACACACACACATATATATATATATATCAAACATATAAATATATATCAAACATATATATCAAACATATATATGAAACATATGATGATATTTGTCCATCATTCTTGAAGAAGACCATGACATTTGGGAGATTATGCCTGGATAAGCAAATGAATTAGATTTGTGTGAGTGTTTAGTCATCAACTTGACTTTCTCCAGGGTCATCTGAGTTCAGTGACCAGATATGAAGTAGGATGACTAAAATGGTTCAGGATGCAAGACAATCAGTGACTTTCCCCATGGTCATACAGTAAGTGACTTGCCAAAGGTCCTATAATACGCAAATGAAGTAAGTGTCAAGGCCGGATTCAAACTCAGGTCCTCCTGACATCACCAGGGAAGGTGCTCTATCCACTGTACTTCCCACCTGCCCATATATTTATATAAACATGTGAACATGTGTCTATATATATATATATATATATATATATATATATATATATATATGAATATTCAGACCTTTCAGATTTTAGATTATATGATTCAGAGCTGAAAGAAACTTTAGAGGACATATAGAACATTTTAATGTCATATTTGTTGACATTTTAAAATTCTTTAATCACTTAAAATTCCCTTATATCCTATACCCTCCTTTTTTGAAGAGAACCATTTTTTATAACAAAAGAAAAAGAACCAATTCAAGAAAGATAACCAAAATAATAAAAAAATACTGTGACATGAATACAAGATTTTTCACATTCATAATTCCCTACCTGTAGAAAGAAATGAAAGATTTCTTTGCATCTCTCTTCTTTTAGGACCAGTCTATTAATTATAATTTTATTTTAATTAATTATAATTTGAGACTGTATGGTATATTCTGGAATGTTTAGCACCCTTTATGTGGGGGCTTGCAGAGTTTTTATAGCAATGCTCATTCATCTTTGATGTCCACTTTTAGTATCCAACTTTCACCTATGGCTCCAAGAAGTTATATCTCACCAAGCAAACATAGAATTTTGAAATATATTGCATATAAATGTCAATGAAATGCTGACTACATCCCCCTCCTTTAGCATACTAAATAACACAGCTGTAATTTGATAAATGAAGGAATCTCCAGAGATGGACTAAACCAGATTGATGTTGAGAGACCTCAAATCCATTGGTGATTTACGCTTATATCTTCTTAAAACTTGTGAAGACTTCCCCAGATGGATTTGGTTAATGATATCAATCTATTCACTTGTTGATGACGTTTACTAAAACAGATGCTGTGGAGTGCTCAGATCTTGGTAAAATATAGAAGATGCTATGGTCATTTTCTGCATCCTGGTCCATTGCCAATTATTTCAACTTTTGTATTGCTACTGGACTTTGATGACTCTGTAAGAAAGACTGAGGCTGTCAATCTTGTGCAATTATACCTCACTTGAATCCAATTCATGCACAAGTTAAGACATTACCCAAATACAGTGCGCCCAGATGCCATTAGTTCTTTTAGAAAACAAGGGATAAACAACAAAATTCTTTATAATTTTATAGCATTCAATTTTGATTTTTGTAGCTATGCTATATTGTATTATAGCCATTATACATAGTTTTATCTAACTTTCTTACTTTACCTTGCATCAATTTATATATGTCTTTCCATATTTGTTTGTAATCATATTCAACTTCATTAGTACTTTTAGGGTTTCTCAACAGCCAAACATTTTAGGTTCTTTATAGAGGAGTTGATTTCTATTTAATGTGCTCTTTTAGTGACTCTGCTTCTGGTAGGGTGTCACAAGATTATATATATATATATATATATATATATATATATATATATATATATATATATACTATAAAGTATATACCCACAGAAACTCACACATACACAAAAACACATACTATGCTTGATAACTTTATATATTTTAAATTAGGTATCAGAAAATAATACTACAAAAACCTGATATGTCTGAAATCTGATATGTCTTAGCTTCTTCTGTGAAATTAGAAAGTTCTTAAGAGTAGGTACTGTCTTACTTTCCTCTCTATGGTCCTGGCATTTAGTAGAGTGCTTTGAACATAGTAAACTCTAATTTAATAAATGCTTTCTAAAATAATTAATCAGATATTTATTAAGCATCTACTACTCAAAATGGTGTTAGTCTCAGGGGACAAAATGTTGACCATGACATACAACAGTTATATTCTCAAGAAAACTAATATGCTAAAAAGGAAAGTGTCTTATTGTAGACAGAGAATTTATGGAAGACTGGGTGAGTGAAGGAATTCTATCTTGATTTCAGTTGTAATGGTAACCACTGTGGTAACCATAGTCAGGAGAACGATCAAGACCTGTTCAGTCTTGTATTATCCTAAGTGAAAACTCTTTATTTTTAATAAATGATCAGAGACTTATGTGACACTCTAATAGCTGCCCAAATAAAAAAGACAACCTTAATTAGATACATTTAAGACACCATCTGAATTGAGTGATATTGAAAGATTCTGCTGCCAGTGTTTATTTTTCAGGATCTTTGTTCTGACTTCCTTCTACTAATAGCTTCCTGAGTTTATCTACATTTAGTAAAAGTTGTTTTGTTAACAAATTACAATTTTCAATTTGGCTTTAAAATCAGAACCTCTGAGGACACAGAAATGCACCTGAGGCATGGAATAACATGAGAACATCTAGCAAATGCCAAACAAATGCCCAGGAAAAGGCAGCAAATCACTGTCAATAAGGATATGTCAATGTTTCAAAGAAAAGGTAGTTAGTTACAAGTGCAAATGAGAGTTCTCATTGCCGGTTCATTGCAAGACTATAGAAAGGAGAAAACAGTATGAGAATGAGGGATTTAATTTAAGTCAAAAGTGCTAAATAGTGGGGACACAAACAAAACAGAAAATATATACCCCCCAATAAACATATTCTACAAATGGGATCCATCATTTGCCAAGGTGATATGTGATCAAGATTACTGGAAGTGCAATAAGGAAGTCTTCCTAGATTCAAATGTCAATCTCAAACCCAATGTGAAGAATCCTTGATTCAAAAATTTTGTATTTAATTGAGTAGGCAGTATACAATCAGTGATGGTTCTGGCCTTATGGTTCTGAAAAGATCATTGTCAGATAGTGGCATGAGGACAGGCTTTCCCAGGAGCTCTCTGCAAAATATTTCAAAGATCCTAAATGTATGACTCTAACTTAATTTTCAAGAGACAGAACTCAAAGAAAGGTCCAATGAGGCAACTCTCCAGCTGAGGGTAAGCTGGAAGATCATGAGAAGACTTTGTTCCATGGGGTTGGAGGGGACAGCAGCACAACCAGGTTCACCAGGTGGGAGCGAAAGAGCTCCAGCTTTTGGAAACAGTTCCTGGGTTGCCTGGGTCCCTGGGAGCACCAGTTTGTGGCAGTAGAAGCACCTTCTTGACCTTCAACTCAAGGAATACCAAGCATAACTTGAATGATCAAACCTCTGCCATAGTGATCAAGGGGATCAGGTCAGCATGACCCTTGACCACAGTCCAGATCCCAGGAAACAGAAGCAAACCCACAGAGCCAACCAGCAGGGAGCCACCCAGCAGGTGATCCCAGAGCACACAGTCCAAGGAAGGTAAGGGGGTGGGTGTGACACTGTTGAGGTCTCTCCTCTGTCTCTGGGACAGGACTCTGATGATTTGTCCTATTCAGACCCTAACCACAAAATCCAAGCTTCTGTATCCAAAGCCTCTAAGAAAAATAGGAATTTGACTCATTCTATGGAAGCGCTCAAAAAAGACTTTGAAAATAAAGTAAGGGAGGTAGAGTAAAAATTGGAAAGAGAAATGAGATGCAAGAAAATCATGAAAACCAAGTCAGGAGATCCAAAAAATGTTGAAGAAAAAAATATGTTAAATACTAATTTAGATCAAATGGAAAAACAGTCCCAAAAGTTAATGAGGAGAAGAATACCTTAAAAAGCAGAACTGAACAGATAGAAAAAGGAGATATGAAAGCTCTCTGAAGAAAAGAACTCCTTCAAATGTAAAATGGGTCCAAAAGAAGCTGATGACTTTTCAAGGAATCAAAAAAAAGTAAAACAATACCAAAAGAGTGAAAACTAGAAGAAAATGAGATATATCTCACTGAAAAAAAAAACTGACCTAGAAAACAGATCCAGAAGAGACAATTCAAAAATTATTGGGCTACCTGAAAGTCATGACCAAGAGCCTAGACTTCATTTTTCAAGAACTAAAACAGAAAAATTGCCCTGAGATCCTAGAATCAGAGGATAAAACAAAAATTGAGAGATTTCCCTGATCTCCTCCAGAAAGATATCCAAAAAAAACTCCAGCAATATTATATAGCCAAGTCCCAGAACTGCTAAGTCAAAGAGAAAATATTACAAGCAGAAAAGATCAGCATTAAATTTTGGCAATAACTGGGCATAGAGCAAAAGAGTGAGAAGGAACAAGAGATAGTGTCATCCAGGATTAATAAACTATGCAATAATTGGTGGCTAGGTGTGCAGTGGAATCAGGAGTTCAAATCTGGCATCAGACATTTAGCGATTACCTAGCTGTGTGACTTTGGGCAAGTCACTTAACCCCATTTGCCTTGCAAAAAAAATACCCTAAAAAATAGCCTATGCAATAACCTCACTTAAAGGGAAAAGTGACCTGGATTAGAATGCTGAAGTAGCAAAGACAAAGTAAAGTGAAGATGGAGATTGTATTTTGAATGTATAATTGATAGGATTTAAAAGTAAATTAGATTAAGGTATATGTGGGAGAGGGGAATGAAGAAGTTTATTCTTAAATCTAGCACTACTAATACTGGACAAAATAATTATATCATAAATAGGGCTTGTGAGGGTGGAAAAAGGTGGATCATATGATTTCATTATACATGTTGACTTTGAATCATTGACAGGTCACAAAATAAATCTTAGCAAGAGGCTAAGAATTTTGAGAAATTGAGATAAGAGAACTAACATATGAAAGAGGGGTTGTTATACACATGACATACCTTTCCCAACATATTTAACTGTATAAGAGCTATATGACAGGGTTGGAGGAGAAGGGAGGAAAAGAGGGAGTGGTTAGAAAAGTAGGAAAGTCATTCAAGTTCAATAACAAAAAAGGCAAAGGAAATGAAGGCATCAATGATTATGGTAATGAAGTCTTAGACTGTGAAATGAGAGTATTGAATTCAATGATCTCTCAGTTCTCTTTTAACACTGTTTCTATGATCATATCATCTGTTGCTGCAGTCTCCAAAGTTAATAATATATCAGATTTACATAGGGCTTTACATTTTGCAAAGTACTTTCACATCCATTATCTATTCTGATGGAAAACCTTTTTACTAGATAATTAAATTGTGTCATCAGAAATAAAAATGAGTTTCTAGAAGTATTTAGGAAAAAAAAGAGTAATAGTATTCATCCAATCATTTCTTGAATTTTCTAGTAAGATTTCAATTAAAATAACACTTCACCACCAGTGAAATATAACTCTCTCTCTGTTGTTAATTAGAACAGGGAAAACACATATACAATTCTAGTATTGAAAGGATTCTAAGAAGAAAACTCTGGAAGTGAAATTATCAAGGGGCTCAGTTTGTGTTTTCTGGTCTAAGTTAAAACAGAAGCAATAAAATGCAATAATGAATATCATGGCTGACTCCAAATAATGAGATATTCTTTTAACAAGTTGAATATCATTTTTCTGAAAGTCAGCAATCTTCTGCAAATATGAGAGCTCTGAATTTGTGAAAGAGAAATTTCCTTATTTTAACTCTTTCTATATTTTTTTCAGATTAAAAACTTTTCAGATTTAATTCTCTAAACAGGATGGTGAAAGAACAAATCTCAATATCTGACTACTTGATAAACCTAGCTAATCCTTAGGTAATGTGCTATATCAATGATGAACTTGTATATCAATGTTAATTTGGTTGTTTCTTCGAGAACATTTTTTTAATGAGGAGATGAGACCATATGCAATAAAAGTTTATATTAGTATACAAGACTATGCAAATATCGAGATTCTGTAGTATTCTCTATGTAGAAAGAAGGAAGCATCAAGAGTTTTATTCCAGATCTTTCAACTGTGAAAGAAAGAGTGGAATAGAGAATCCAGACAATTTGTCACATAGTTTTATTCCTTTAGACTCTGGAATGTTCCCTGGAGATCATGGTATCAATAGATCATAATATAAGAGCTTGATTTAGAGGTTATTATTTTACAATTCAAAGCAAAACAAAATAAATAATCCTGAGACTTAGAGAAATTTAAGTGAATTGCCCATTGTACCTAAATTGTTGTCAGAGGCAGAATATGAACCTTGCTTAAAAAGAGGTATGAAGGGTCTTTGATGACATTTCACATACCAACTCCATCTCCACTCCACTCCATATATGATGAAACAGTTATCACTGCTTTACTTTTATATGACTGATAACTTTCTCAAACATCAAATTCTATTTTGGTGTGTTTCTTTTGCAAGGCAATGGGATTAAATGACTTGCCCAAGGTCACACAGCTAGGTAATTATCAAGTGTCTGAGTCGTATTTGAACTCAGGTCCTCCTGACTCCAGGGCTGGTGTTCTATTCAGTGCACCAGCTAGCTGCCCCTGAAAGCTCAAAATCTAAATTGAATTTCATCAGTTCAACACTGTAGGAGATACCACTTGTGTATTCCATGATATCTTTCCCTTTCACTTCCTATCTCCAAAAGAAATACTTTCATTGGTATATCAATTCTTTTCCTTATCTTGTCTCTCCTTCCACCCTTACTCCTCAACTGGGTTTAAGGTTTTTTGAGAATTTGATCATCTTTTTTTGCCCAATTACTAGAGGGCATTCATCAATACAGAGTAATATAAGGAGGCAGCTTCTTTATTTGTCATTTTATTCAAATCAATATTCTCAGGGAAGAGAATTTAATTCCTCTTCATCTTCATCACCCTGGAGAGTTATGATGCTCAGCCAATTCATGTATTTGGTAACATTTCAGTTTTTTCCTTAGGCTTAACAAAAAGACCAGATGTTACCAAGCTATGATATTCTTTGGCCAGCATTGTGTGGTCTCCAGGGATTTGTGCTCTTATGAACACTCCCTCTGCATTTAGAATCCCTTGGTGTGCTGTTGTATTTGGGGTTAGTAAATCTGAAGACATTAATTTCATTTAGCATTTCCTCAGCAATAGCTCTACATTTCCTAATGCCATGTTAAATCCCCTGGGACAATCATATTAAAGCAGAGTTACACAAACAGTCAGGATCTGCAAAGGTAGGGATAGTGTTGATTCCTTACTTGCCATGTGAATGTCAAGTGTATCAAATTGTCAGGGTCATTATTATCATAAATTTATAGAAATCTTGATTAATCCTCATTACCTTCTAACAAAGTAATGAATTATTTCTATCTTACAGATGAGGGAACTAAATCTAGAACTCAAATCTTCTGACATCAGTTTCAGTGCTCTGTTTAGAGTTACAGTTCTCCTGAGGCAGCTACAGGATATGGTGGTTACAGTGCTGGACTGGGTATCAGGAAGACCAGGAAACTTCAGAGACTTGCTAACTATATGACTCTGGGAAAGTCACTTAGCCACTGTTTGACTCAGTTTCCTGGAATGTAAATTAAGGCTAATTATAACATCTATTTCTCAAGGTTGTTGTGAGGATCATGTAATATAATATATCACAGTGCTAAGGAGTAGGTACTTCATTAAATGCTTGTTTCCTCCCTCCTCAAATTATTTTCTATATTACATAGGATTATTATACCAGAAGTGAAGATATCACCTCATCTAGTTTAAAAGCCCTCTTTTATTGTTTATACAAAACTTCTTATTTTTCCTGTTTCCTTCAATTAATAAGTATTTAATTTCTCTTTAACTCCCCTTGCACACTGAAAAATAAAAAAAAAAAGCTACTGTAACAATTGTGGATATTTAAGCAAAACAGATCCACAAATTGGTTATTTCTAAAAATTCATGTTTATTTCTGCATTTTGAAACTAACAACTCTTATTCAAGAAATAAGTGGCATGGCACAACAACAAGATTTCTGGAATCAATATTAGTCATTGCATTGCCTTTCAAAGTTATTTTTCTTTATGCTGTTGTTATTTTATAACTTTTCCAGGTTCTACTCTCTTCACTGTGCATCAGTTAAAGAAGTCTTGTTGTTTTTGTTTTTTCTGGAGCTGTCTCTTCTAAAATTTCATATGCCATATATCATAATTTATTAAATTCTCATTTTAGAGATGATGATGATGAGGTAGAAGCATAGTAAGCATAGAATCTAAACATAGATCTGACTCCATTCAGAGTTCCTTATACCATCACAGTGTTTTCTTTTTATTCATTATTTATTTTTCTGAGGTTGAAAGCTCCTTGAAGACAAGGAACCAATTTACATTTGTTATAATTACAAGTTACACCTTGTATGTTTGGACTCATTTGTTCATTTTACAACTCAATCTCTTCTTTCTGTTACTAATCTTTTGCTGTTTTTCTTATGAAAATATGACTTCAGCATAAATTAATGAAACTTTATTCACAAATTCAATATATATATATGTGAAATCATATATAATTTTGGCAAGTATTTTAGAGTTGTTATGAACATTTCCTGCATCCAATTCATTCCTTAATTTTTTTATGTCATCCCTCTTCCCCTTGATTTCTCTTGCCCCCATCCCTATTATACTTTGCAAAAAATAAATAATAATAAATATTTTTGACCAGCATCCCAGTAATAGTCTATTTATAAAAATAGTAATGGAGTTAACTGGAATTGTACTCTTGAGTATTCACTTTCTTTTTCACTTGAATATTCATTCTCCACTAGGAGCTAAGCCAGTGCTAAGGGAGGGCAAGTTGTCAAAGGAGACACTATTAATTTATTCCTTGTCACAAAACCTAGGAAGTGAAAGTTGCTCATGAACACAAACAATGAGGTGAAGCTAGTAGTCACAAGTTGTACTTTAAGCCCCCTGGCAAAAAAAGATAGGAAAGAGTCCCTTTCCCAGAGTACTAAGTAACTAACTAAAACATTATCCATATTTGTTTGAGTGGGATTGGAGTGATAGAGCACTGCTTGTTCTCACCATTAGGAGACTGCAGTCACACCTTGAAGGGTGGCTAGGTGGTTAGAGCACTGGCCCTTGAGTCAGGAGTACCTGAATTCAAATATGACCTCACTTTATGCTTCCTCAGCACTGTGAGAGAATAGAGTTCTATGGGTGAGAAAGAAATCTTCCCTCTTAAAAGTACCACCATGGGATAAAGCTCCTTTAGTCCCATGCTAATTATCATTCTCTCCTTATTCGATTTGTCCTAAATTGAAAGTACCAATAGGAAAACTCTTCCCTTTGTAGATTACCAAATATGTAGAAAGTCATATGATTATTGATTTAGAGATAGAAGGGTCTATAAAGTCAATCTAGTCAAATTTTCTCTTTTTTAGGTTTTTGCAAGGCAAACAGGGTTAAGTAGCTTGCCCAAGGTCACACAGCTAGGTAATTATTAGTTGTCTGAGGTCATATTTGAATTCAGGCACTACCGACTCAAGGGCCAGTGCTCTATCCACCTAGCCGCCCTTAAATTTTCTCAGTTTTGCTGATGAAGATATTGAGTCTCAATGAAATGCAGTGATATGCCAAGATGATGCAAGTGGCAAATGGCAGGTCATAGGATTTAAATCCCTGTCCTCCAACTGCTAATCCAGTGATCTTCACAGCGGTATCCACAATAACTGATCATAAATTTGTTATTCCTTTCTCAAATTATTCTATGTGCTTAGGCATTTGTCACATTATGTGTGTACGTCTACATATTTTGTTGTTTAGTCATCTCAGTCATGTCCTACTCTGTGACTCCATTTGAGGTTTTCTTGGCAAAGATACTAGAGTGGATTATCTTTTCCTTCACAAGTTCACTTAAATAGATGAAGAACTGAGTCAAAAAACGTTTGAGATTCTTTTGTCCAGTTCATTTTACAGATGAAGAAACTGAGGCAGACAGGGTTAATGACTTGCCCAGGGTGATATAAAGAGGTATACAGCCAAATTTGAACACAGGAAGAGTACTCTTCATGACTTCAGACCAAGTGTTCTATTATTTGTGCCACCTGGCTGCCAAACTCAGACACACAAACACACAGACAATATGCCCATATGTACGTAAATATATGTGTGTGTGTGTGTATATATATATATATATATATATATATATATACATGCACATATATACTCAAACACATATAGTTTGTTAGATGCATACCTATGCACACATATTTACATTTATTTGCGTATAGTGTATTATATAAATGTTCACATGCATATATATCATACACATGCACATATACTTATTTATATGCTTCTTAAGGAAAATTGTCAGTTTTCCAAATTGTTATTTCACTGCATAGGAAAGTTCCTTGAACATAGTACATATCACTTAATACTCCTTTTTGGATTGAACCGACTTCAGTCTGTATCCATATCAATGAGGAAGTTTGTCATTATGTACATTTCATAAAGTAGAAAATCTATTTTATATCTTAGTTTTGCTTGTGATGTTGTCTTCATATGTAACTTTTTTAAAACCTCTATATCTGGATTATAAGCTTTTTGAGGTCAGGGTGTGTGTGTGTGTATATTGCATTTTTAAAAAATATTCTCAAAGTGCCTACCTAGCTCAGGTCTTCCACATAGCAGGTGTTGGATGAATGTTTTTGCTGCTTGATTAATTCCAAAGGACATTCAGGACAACAGCTCATTCTGTCCTATACCACATTGTTCTAGTCATTTCAAGTCAGACACTTAAGAGATGTTTTTGTATAAATTTCACATAAATTTTCTGTTTCATATAAATAAAAACTTTGTTTTATTGCTGTTTTCATAATTTAGCTCTGTTGTAAATCTTAGAACACGTCAAAGCATAAAAGCCTAAAAATCCCAGCTGGCAACAGGATGCAGCCACTATGTTCTCCCTCTTCATTTGAAATATTCATATATGCATAGGCAGAAGAGCCAAAGAGTTGAAACCAGCTCCTTCAGTGACAGCACATTTCAAAGGCAGCTAAAGGACAAAACTTGAAATTAAGAACCAGTGGTGATGTATTAAAACAAGGAAACTTGTGGCTCACTGCCCAGATTTCTACTCAAACACTAATTTATTAAGGTAGTTATGCTAGCACTTTACAACAATAGAAGGGTTTGTTTTGTTTTATATTTAGCTCTAGAAGCAATTAAAAAACAAAAGAAAAAGAACACACACTATGTATGTGATGGACACATAAGACTCTTCAAATACTTTATTTGGACTATCAGAAGCAATCCAAAAACAAATCATGAGGGTCCATGAAGCTTTCTATTTACATGATTTTTAATTCCATTAGTTGATTCCATCAAGTGTGTTAAGAAAACCAATGGGAGGTGGAAGAGAATCAATCAAACCAATGATTTGGCACTATGTGGGGCAAAAAATGAAAACTCTTACCTGGTTGGTGAACTGAATTTGTTACTGTTGGCTCTGCTACAGTTTTGCAGTTACTTTTTTCCTTCTATATTATTGTTCTAATTTAGTTTGATTTCCCTTCTTAAGCAGATTCTTAATCCTTTGCCATCTTTTCCAGAACACCTCACTCTGTCTTCTGACTCATAGGCAAAACATGTTAGCAAGATAAGTGTCTTAAGAAGTAATTAACTGCTGTGGTGTGAATTCTCATTTCTTACTGAAGAAACAGATTCTGCCCTATGAAAATTTTCATCAGAAATTTTATTTCTTTGGTTGGCTCATTCCTACTGAAATAAAAATTCTACACCAAATCTTTGGGATTGGCAGTTGACCAAACTGATTCATACTTACAAGAACCTTGTTCTTAAATTTTTCTTTCATTTAGACATATAATATTGAAAAGAGAAATAATTTTGGCCCAAATACACTGTAATACATAAAACCTATGATTTTATTTATATAACTTCAAAAACTATTTTATAATGTTCTAAATATAAGAATAGTGATACTTTCCCTTTTTCTTTGTTCTCATTTATTTTTATTTGAAATTTTAATTATGGCCATAATTTCCTATCCTTCTAACTAACTCTCCTTCTACCTCATATCTCCTACTCTTATTTGTACTCACTGCACCTCCTAGGCTTTCCATCATTCCTTATTCTTCCAGTCACAGAATTTAACCAAAAAGAAGTAATTTCAATCGTTATCTAATCCATCCTATTGGAAAGAAAAAGAATTGCATTTGTAATGCACCTATCCAATGTTTATCTAGCCTTTGCTTAAAAGGACTTATTGAGTGGGTACTCCACACTTCACAAAGAAGTCTATTCTACTTTTGAATATTTCTGATCAAGGAAAATTGATCCTTATCTGGAGGTTAATTTTGTCCCATTCCAACTTATATCTGTTGTTTCTACTTTTGCCTTCTTGGGCAAAGAAGAAAATATTTTATTTCCTTTTCCATAAAAAAGAATATGCAGAAATATGCTTCCAGGTCACATGACTAACAAGAGAAGATGAGTTCTTTCAGATTCCTTTCAAACTCTGAAAAAGAAAAATTTTTCTAGATATAGATTAATTAAAACTGAATTCACAAAACAAAGGGGAGAGAACAGTGAACAGATACAATTCTCATGAATTATTCTGGAGACATCTCCTATCAGATAGACTCATTTCATTACCCCTTCCAGATCACTTTCTATACTACCTAGCAGGTAAGCAAGGTGACTGACTCTTATCTACATAGAACTTGTTGATAAAAACCACCATCTCTTTTAGTATCTTTTCCCCATAGACTCTGTTCCTAACATTTCAGTTCCTTATAACAAATCTCATTCATTCTTCTGAATTGTGGTGTTTGGAAAATGGTGGGTTGAAAAATTTCTTCCTTTTTTTGTGAAATTTTGCCTCAGATTAAAGAGTGCCTAAGGTTGAAGACTGATAAAATCACCTTACCCTATATTTCATAAATAATTGCCAATGTCATCAGTTCACCTTGGGAAAGAAAAGAGGAGAGCTAAGGGCAAATAGGGTAGGAGCTAGTATGTCTCATTGTGATAAGACTGAAAGAAGGGCCCCTAAAACACAGTTTAGGCAAATCTTTTCTAAACTTACTGTCATGCTACTCAAACCTTGTATACCATCGCCCTCAACTGCCACTTTCTGGAGGGAGTAGAGTCTAAATTCCTCTAAACTCTTTTCTTTTTTTTCTCTTTTTATATTTTTTATTAATATTATTAATTAATTTTTTTCAGCCATAGCCACATGTATATTTTTAAGTTCAAAATTCCCTTCCAACCTCCCTTCCCACCCTACCACCCCTTAGAAATAAACTGTCAGGTTAGCATTGTACATACATATTTTCAAGAAACATGTTTACAGATTAATCATTTTTGGTATGAGGAGTTAGGATTAAGGGAAAGAGATAAATAAGAGATAATTTTCATCAGCTTCAGAAGGGTTTTTTTTTTGATGTTTCAATTTATTTTTCTTTCTCAGAATTGGGTTTATTTAATTCAAAGCCAGTCTAATACAATTGTCCTAGCTCTCTTTACTGCTGAGAGGAGCTGCTTCCATCAAGGTTGATCACCTCACATTGTTGGTGTTGATGTGTACATTGTTTTCTTGGTTCTGTTCCCTTTACTCAGTATCAGATCCTATAAGCCATTCATTTCTTATCTAGAGTCCGACCATTTATGGTTTCTTATAGAGCAATAATATTCAATAGTATTCATGTACCATTCTCCAGTAGATGGGCATCCCTTTAATTTACACTTCTTCATCACTAGAAAAAGAGCTGCTTAAATATTTTGGAATATGTGGGATTTTTCCCATTTTTCATGATTTCTTCTGGATATAGAATTGCTGGATCAAAGGGAATAAATACTTTTATTGCTCTTTGTACACAGTTCCACAATGCTCTCTCTAAAGGTTGGATCTATTCACAATTCTATCAGCAATACATCAATGTCCCAATACTCCCACAAACTCTCCAACATTGATTAATTTCCCTTTTTCTCATCTTGGCCAATGTGATAGGGGTGAGGTGATACCTCATTTTTGCTTTAATTTTCATTTCTCTAATCAATAATGATTTGGAGCATTTTTTCATATGATTATATGTAGCTTTAATTTCTTCATTTGTAAACTTCCTATTCATATCCTTTGATCATTTATCAATTGTAGAATGACTTATAATTTTAGAAACTTGATTTGATTTACTATATATTTTATTAATGAGATCTTTATCAGAACTCCTAGTTGTGAAAATTGTTTCCCAGCTTTCTGTTTTCCTTCTAATTTTGGCAGCATTGATTTCATTAGTACAAAACCTTTTAAATTTAATAGAGTCAAAATCATTCATTTTACACTTTATAATGCATTTTAATTCTTTTTTGGTCATAAATTTATCCCCTTTCCATAGATCTGATAGATGAGTATTTCTCGGCCTACTAATTTATCTATGATTGCCCTTTATATCTAAATTCTGTGCCTATTTTGACCTTAGTTTGCTATAGTGTGTGAGATGTGGGTTTGTGTCCAGTTTTTGCCATACTGTTTTTCAGTTTTCCCACAATCTTTTGTCCAATAGTGAATTCTTATCCCAGACGCTAATGTCATTGGATTTGACAAACAATAGATTGCTGTAGTCATTTAATGCTTTTTCTTTTGAACCTCTCCTAATCCACTGATCAATTACTCTACTTCTTAGCCAGTACTAGACAGTTTTGTTGACTTCCACTTTATAGTATAGTTCTAGATCTGGTAGAACTAGGCCACCTTCCTTTATATTTTTTCATCAGTTCTTTTTGCTGTTCTTGACCTTTTGATGCTCCTGATGAATTTTGTTGATATTTTTTAGATCTGGGAAATAATTATTTAGTAGTTTAATTGGTTTGGTAATGAATAAGTAATTAAATTTGGTAGAATTGCCATTTTTATTATATTAGCTCATCCTAACCATAAGCAATTAACAGTTTTGTAATTATTTAGATCTGACTTTATTTGAGTGAGAAGCACATTAAAATTGTGTTCATACAGTTTCTGGGATTGTCTTCAGAGGTAGATACTCAAATATTTAATGTTGTCTATGGTTGCTTTAAATGGAATTTTTCATGCTATCTCTTGCTCTTGGGCTTTGTTGTTTATATATATATATATATATATATATATATATATATATACACATATATGCTGATGTTTTATGTGAGTTTATTTCATAGTCTGTTACTTTGCTGAATGTGTTAATTATTTCAAGAAATTTTAAAAATTATTTTCTCAGGTTCTCTAATTATATCATCATATCATCTGCAGAGTGAAATGCTCCGAATTTATTCCCATTTTATATAATATTTTTTGAATATTTTACAGAGATAGTATTTATTATTTTAAGTAAAACATTTCTTTATAAATTTCCTAGTGCTTTTAATAGGAATGGATATTTTATTTGATTAAAGACTTTTTCAGCATCTATCAAACTCTTTCCTTTATAAAGAGTAGAAATTGAAGTCCCACCTCAGTCCTCTATTTTGTTTTCATTTCTTTAGAACAAAATGTCCTTTTTTCTGGGAATCACTTGGTATCCTCCCCACTTCCAGATTTCTGACTTCCTTTTATGTGTTCGTCCCTCATTAGATTTTAAGTTCCTTCAGGTCAGTGAATATCTTTCTTTTTTATTTGCTTCCACAGTGCTTGCTTGGTACATTATAGACAATAATTTTTAACTGGAATGATTTGAATTGTTGAACTCAACATAATACAGGAAGGAATGATAACAAGGGAGAGGGGAAGCATAGTATGAATAGCTTCAGGGAAGAATTACTTATGAGACAACCAGTCTCTAAACTCCTATGAAGCATCAAAAGAAGAAATTTAAAAAGGAAAGAAAGAAAAAGTAATAACACTTTAGATTTTAAGCAAAGGAAAGAAAAGAGGGACAGGAGCAGAAGGAGACTGAATCATAGTGTTCTGGTTTCAAGTACTCCTCTGTATCACCAACCTTTTCTGCTTCGTTAAAAGGGGGGGGGGAAGTGAATAAAAGTAGAAAAAACTAAAATGAAATATCAAAAAAGCAAACTTTGGTTCCGATTCAATGATTAGATATTAATAGAATTAATGGAATCATTTCTGTCAGTATTGATAGCTAAATACAGGAAAGTAAAAAAAAAGAGGAAAAATATTTTTTCTAATAAATATTGCCAGTAAAAATTAAAATAAAATAGTAAGAAGACTTCAGAAATGTATCAGAAAGATTATACAGCCAGACCATCTTGGATTCGTACCAGAAATACAAGCCAAAGATTGAATAAAAATTGCCCAGAGTTATAAACAACATTAGTTTAACTAATACTAATAAAACTAAATAAACTAAATACTAAATAGAACAGTTTAGAAACTAATTGCATTTGAGGATAAAAAGATAAAAAGGCAGAATCAAAATTGTATTGAACTAGGATGACGAAATAAAACAGTTCAATGCATATTGTGTCAAATATCTCTGATAAGGGTATTATATCTAAGATTTACCCATGTAAATATACATATGTAAGCAAATATCAGAAATAAATAAACTTAAAAAAACCTCCTCTTCCATAACAGGGAAAAAGAGGGTCAAATAAAATCAAAGAATATTTCTTAAAAGAATTAAAAAATGCTAAAACAATATAAAAATATTCTAATGAACTAGAGAAATGCAAACTATTAAGATGTCTACAACATAGTGATAGAAAGTTTTCTTTACCTGCTAATTCCTCTAGCTAAGATTTTTAATTCTCTTCTCTTTCATAGACTAAATTTTGGAAAGAATTATCTACATTGGTTACCTTTATTTCCTTCTCATCCACTTTTTAACCCCCTTTAATCTAGCTTCCAATCCCACTGCCGTACTTTCTCCAAGATTACCAAAGAAATTTTAAATATTAAATCTTCTTGTCTTTTCTCAATCCTCAAACTCTTTACCATTTCAGCAGTTTTGTTACTAATGACTAACTCTTCTTCATTTAAGTTCGTCGTCTTTTCAAGTTTTGTGACATTGTTTCTTCTCTGCTGTCCTACCTATCTAATCCTCCTTCATATTATTGTCTTTTGTTCATTTCCTATCCCCTAATATACCCCAGGTTTGGTTTTGAGCATTGCTGTTTTCTCTTTCTATGTTTTCTTACTGTTATTCTGATTTTAAGTAACATCTATATCAAAATACTCCTCAAAATATTTCCTGACTCTAATCATTTTTCCTGAATTCTGGTCCTTTGTCATCAATTCTCTCCTGTATATCTTGGATGTCTCATTATCTACCCTCACTCTAAATGTCACTGCTTCTTTTGAGAATTCCACCTTTTCCCTAATCATCCAGGTTCAACACAATTTTGATTCTACATTTTTATCTTTTTATCCTCAAATGCAATTAGTTTCTAAACAGTTTTGTTAGTATTTTGACAACATTTTGGACATGTTTCCAGAGTCATCAGTGTGGTTTAGGCCCTCTCCAACTTGACCCTCCAAAATTTTTGTCTAAAATCTTTTATTCACACAGCTGTGAAAGTTATCTCCTGCTGATATGGTCATACTATCATGATCTCTCTTGCCCAAAATCCTTAACTTGATCTTCATAGTATCTGGCATAAAATACAGACTTCTCTACCTGTCATTTAAAGCCATCTATATCCTGCCTCCAGACCTACAATTTCAATCTTATCTTTCTTCTCAAATTCTACATTCCAGGCACACTGAACTAGTAGCTTAATTTTCCCCTCTGCCTTCTGTCTCTATGTAATTTCCTGTTCTGTCTACATAGCTAGAATTCGCATCTTTGCATTTTTCTCTGTCTGTCTCTCTCTGTTTCTCTTGTTTATGCCTTTGTCTCTGTGTCTGTGTCTCTATCTGTGTCTGTCTATGTCTAGCTATCTAACTGCCTCTCTCTCTCTCTCTCTCTCTCTATCTATCTATCTCTCTCTCTCTCTCATTGCTTTTGTTCACATATCAATGCCATCTCCTTCATGATACTTTTCCTCACTTAAACACATTTTTCCTTCCTCCTAAATTTCCCTTGAAGCATAATATGTATTATTTGTTGGCTAATAGAAAACTCAGGCACTTCTTTGGTAGTGCCATGATGATAGAGAATAATCCCCTAAATTTATCCCAATTTCCCTTTTGAAGTAACTTTAAATAAAGACCCTAAACAGACTCTAACATGAGAAAACCCACAAAAATACAGAATGAAAGCACTATTTAAAACAAATTAACTTGGAAGAACTTTAGGAAAGATCTGTTTCATTCATTAAAAGAGGACCACAGCCCAGTATACAGGGAAGCCAGAGAGAGGCTTATAGTCATAGCACAGATCCCAACTCAATAGGCAAGAGATATAGAAGGGCAGCAGTGAGGCCCCACCCCCAGTCCCAACATGGAAGTCACATTGCAAGACCTTGAACACCAATGCAACTGGGTCAGGCTACCATAAAGCCAAGAGCAAACTGCCAGCACCTGAGAACCCAGTGTGAAGAGTCCAAGACAAATGTGTGGCTTCCAGCACAAAAAGCTTGGAACTGTTCTCTCTGTCACCCACAAGTAGAGTTTAGCTTTCAAACTCAGCAAAAATCCCACAAAAAGCCCTAAACATATAAAGCTATGATGACAGGGAACATCAAAGTGGCATCTCAGAAGAAGAGAGTAGTGACAAAACATTTATTGTAAAGCCTCAAAGAGGATTATGAATTGGTGTCAAGTCCTCTTAGAAGAGTTCAAAAAAGATTTTAAAAATTAAATAAGGGGGAGGGGCAGAGCCAAGATGGCAACAAGAGAGGAACGTCTCTTAGATGCTCTCTCATAAAAACTTATAAAATAACGACTCTAACTAAATTGTGAAGAGACAGAACCTACAGAGGGACCCAGTGAGGCAGTTCTCCTACTCAAGGTAACCTGGAAAAGACCAGAAAGGCTCTGCTCCCTGGGGTTGGAGGGGCCGCCCGCCAAAGGGGTGGCCTGCCAGAGCGAAAGAACTTCAGCCTCCTGGAGGCAGCCCCAAGGTGCTGGGAGCCATGGCTCACAGCAATGAGGGAGTTTCCTGAGCTACACACCAGGGATCACCGGGCACAAATTGGGGGAAGAACGGGGAAGCTCTACCACAGAGAGCACATGAAGCCCAGCCCTCAGGGCACACAGAAAGCAACGTGGTCTTGCTGCAGCCCAGATCCAGGAAACAGAAGCAGGCAAAGCCAGTAAGCAGGAGCCCCCAGGGCATGACCCCATTCAATGTAGGGAGGAGAGTGAAGAGAGAGACTGCAGATCTCTGTCCTCCATCCCTGGAAGAGGAGGCTGGGGTTCTGATCACATTCAGATCCTTATTGAAATCTAGGCACCCCCATAGAACAGCACCCCCCCACCTCAGCCCCTTGGGAGAGGGGGGCGCTTATGGTCTTTCACAGACCAGGAGGAAAGACAGAGCCTCATACACTGAAATCCTTGTGGGAGTGTCCCAAAAGCTCAGGAAGCATCCCCAAAACATGCTTAGGCTGGGAAAATAAGCAAACAGAAAAACAAGAGGAAGACCATTGAGAAATATTTTGCCTGTGAGCCCAAGAAGGATCAAAACACTCAGTCTGAAGATGAGGAAGCACAACCTCCTGCATCTAAAGACTCCAAGAAATACAGAAATTGGGCTCAGGCTATGACAGAGCTCAAAAGAGACTTTGAAAATCAAGTGAGGGAGATAGAAGAAAAACTGGGAAAAGAAATGAGAGAGATGCAGGAAAAACATGAAAATGAAGTCAGCAGCTTAGTCAAGGAAATCCAAAAAAATATTGAACAAAATAGCATGCTAAAAACCAGCTTAGGTCAAATGGACAAAACAGTTCAAAAAGCTATTGAGGAGAAGAATGCTTTAAAAAGAAAAATTGTACAGATGGAAAAAGAGATAAGAAAGCTCTCTGAGGAAAACAAATCCTTCAGACAAAGACTAGAACTCAGGGAGTTTGATGAATTTACGAGAAATCAGGACTCAATACTTCAAAACCAAAAGAATGAAAAATTAGAAAAAAATGTGAAATCTCTCATTCAAAAAACAACTGATAAGGAAAACAAATGTAGGTAAGATAATCTAAAAATTATTGGAATACCTGAAAGTCATGATCAGGAAAAGAGCCTTGACATCATTTTCAAAGAATTATTACAGGAAAATTGCCCTGATATGCCAGAAGCAGAGGGCGAAATAGAAATGGAGAGAATCCACCAAATCTCCCTGAGAAAGAGATCCCAAAACACCAACCCCCAGGAATATTATAGCCAAGTTGCAGAACTTCAAGTCAAAGAGAAAATACTACCAGCAGCCAGAAGGACACAATTCAAAAATCATGGAGCTGCAATCAGGATCTCACAGGATTTAGCAGCAACTACATTAAAAGCTTGTAGGGCTTGGAATATAATATTCCAGAAGGCAAAAGAGCTTAGAATGCAACTGAGAATCAACTACCCAGCAAAATTGATTGTCCTCTTTCAGGGAATAAAACGGACTTTCAATGAACCAGGGGAATTTCAAATGTTCCTGTTGGAATTGCCAGAGCTGAACAGAAGGTTTGATCATAAAATACAGGATTCAGGTGAAGTATAGAGAGTGGAGGAGAAGGGGAAAATATGAGGGACTTAATGATGATGAACTGAATGTATTCCTCTCTAGAAAAATGACACTGATAATACTCATATGAACCTTCCCAAATAAGAGAGCAGGTAGAAGGAGCTTTTATATATGAAGCACAGGAGAAAACTGAATTTGAAGATATATTGTGGTATAAAAATGGAGTCAATAGATAAAAGGGAAATGTAATGGGAGGAAGAATTCTAATTATTAAGGATTTAATAAGGATTTAATAAGGATTTAAGGAGAGGAGGAATAGGCTAAGATATTTCACATAATAAGATTTTTCTTTATTACAATGAGCTATTGTAATGATATGGAAGGGGGGGAAGGCAATGGGGAATGAGCGAATCTTTGCTCTCATCAGAGGTGGCTAGGAAAGGAAACAACATACATACTCATTGGGGTGTAGACATGTGGAGCAAGAAGGAGAGAAGGGGGACAAGGGGAAGGAGTGGAGGTGTGAATGATGGAGGAGAGGATGGACCATGGGGGGAGAGTGGTCTGATATAACACATTTTCATTTTTACTTCTTGCAAGGGGCCAGGATTGGATGGCCTGTCCAGGACCATAGGGCCAGGTTGATGCTAGGCCTACGGGGTGGTATAGGGGCTTGGGGCCTCTTGGCCCCAGGGCCAGGGATCTGTCTGCTGAGCCACTCAGCTACCCTACAGCAGAGTCAGAGTGAAAGGAGAGAGAAAATATAGTAAATGGTAGTGGAGAAATACCAAAGGAAGGAGTTGTGATCAGCAATGGCAACAGTGGAAAAATATGTAAGTAACTTTTGTGATGGACTTATCATAAAGAATGTGATCCACCCCAGATTTGGTGGTGTTGTAACACAGACTGAAGCACAATTTTTATTATTATTATTTGGGGGGGGGGCTGCAGGACAAATGGGGCTGGGTGGCCTGACTGGGGCCGCATAGCAGGGTGACCATTGGGTGTCTGAGGACAGATTTGGATCCAGGTGCTCCTGGATCAAGGGCCAGTGCTCTGTCTGTCACCCAACCACCCCTACTGTTATTACTATTTTATTTTCTTTTGGTTCTTTTTTTTCTTTTATTGGTTTATGCAGGGCAGTAGGGTTGGGGTTGCTTGCAGCTGGGTGTTTGTTGGGTGTACGGGGCCATATATGGACTCGGGTTCTCTGGCTCCAGGGCTGGTGCTCCATCCATTGCACCACGTGGCCATACCTACAATTATTACTATTATTTTTTTAATTTTGTTTTTAATTTTTTCTCTCCCCTTTACTTTATTGCTCAAACAAGTCTATATTTTGGGAGCGAGAGGGGGTATTTTTTTTTTTACTCTTAAACAAGAGGTATAAAAAACATTATCTGTACAAAATGAGAATAAATAAATATTAAAAAAGAAAGAAAGAGAAAAAAATTAAATAAGAGAAGCAAAAGAAAATTTGGGAAAGGCATTGAAAATAATGAAAAATTATGAAAAATTGGAAAAACAAAAAATACCTTTAAAGATAATTAGTCAGAGGGTGGCTATGTGGCACAGTAGATAAATCACTGGCCCTGGAGTCAGGAGTACCTGAGTTCAAATCCTGCCTCAGACACTTAATACTTACCTAGCTGTGTAGCCTTGGGCAAGCCTCTTAAACCCATTGCTTTGCAGAAAATATGATAATTGGTCAGATGAGAAAGATACAAAAGCTAGCTGAAGAAAATAAATCCTTAATAATTAGAATTAAAAAATAGGTGGAAACTAATGATTCCATACTTCATTAAGAATCCATCAAGCAAAAGTAAAAGATAAAAATAGCAAAGAAAATTTAAAATTCTTTATCGAAAAATGATCAACCTAGAAAATAGAACAAGGAGAGATAATTTAAGAGTAATGACACTACCTGAAAGCCATGATAAAAAAACAAAAGAGCCCTGACGAAACCTTTTAAGATATTATCGAGGAAAACTGACATGGAATCATAGAATATAAAGGTAATATAGTCCTTGAAAGAATCAATCAAGTCCTGTAAAAGATCCCCCCACACACACACACCCAAACTCCAAGGAATATTGCAGTTAAATTTCTGAATTATCAGCTAAAGGAGAAAATACTGCCAGTAGTCCAATATACCAATGACCCAGTCTGGAGCAGGCAGGACAAAGCTACTTCAGAATTAAAGGATAGTAGGGTCTGGGATGTAACATTCAGCAGGGCAAAGGAACTTGGATTACAACCAAGATTACAACCAACAGCTTTGTAAAATTCAGCATATGCTGTCAGGGAAAAAGATGAACATTCAATGAAATAGGGCACATTTCAACTCACCTGCTAAAAAAGACTAAAGCTAAAAGAAAATTTCATCTTCACATAAAAGAGTTAGGAGATGTGTAAAAAGGTAAATGTAAAGAAAAAAGTGTTAGTAAATAAGACAAAGCTGTTTACATCCTACATAGAAAGAAAATACTTGTAAATTCTTGAGAATTGTATATCCATTAGGAAAGTTGAAAGAAGTACACATAGAGAGTGTGAGTATAAGTTGATTAGGATGTGATAATATTTAAAAAATCAATTTAGAAATAAAAAAGAATTATATTGGAGGAAGAAAGGAAGGAAAAAGCAGGTAAATCATCACACAAAGAAGCATTAGAGGAAATAAGGAAAGTCTATTTATACATTGACTCTAACTCTCAACAGATTAGGCACAAAGAAGGAATAGCAAATATTCCCAATTGACTTTAGAAATTTATCTTACCCTATGGGAAATAGGAGATGAAGGGAAAAGAAAGGACAAAGAGGAGTTGATAGAAAGGGGGGGGGAAGATTGAGGAAGATGGAAGCAAAATATCAGTTAAAGAGGGATAGTGAAAAAGGAGAGGAAAAAAGTTTAAATGAGAAAAAATGAGAAAGAGAGAAATAGAGTTGGCAACCATAATGGTGAATGTTATTGGTATGAATTCTCCCATAAGACAGAAGTGGATAGCAGAGTGAATTAAAAACCAGAATCCTGTAGTACCTCTTTATCTTTTTCTTTTACAAGAAACACATATGGGGGCAGCTAGATGGTGCAGTGTATAGAGCACCGACCTTGGAGTCAGGAGTACCTAAGTTCAAATCCAGCCTCAGACACTTAATAATTATCTGGCTGTGTGGCCTTGGGAAAGCCACTTAACCCCACTGCCTTGAAAAGTCTAAAAAAAGAAAAAAAGAAAAGCAAATGAACCCGAGACGTATATTCAGAGTAAAAGTAAAAAAGTTGGAGCAAAATATAATACACTGAATGAAGCAATGAAAAAAAAGCAGGGGCAACAATCCTGACCTCAAAGATAAAAACAAAAAGAGTCCAAACTAGAAGTTATAGGGAGGGTAACTACTTCTTTCTATGAGGCAATATAGTAATATCAATAGTAATATAGATACACCAAGTTGTGTAATATTCAAATACTTAAAGGAGAAGTTAAGTGAATTCCAGGTGGAAATAGACAGTAAACTGTACTAGTATGGAACCCAACCCTCCCTCTATCAGTATTTAATAAATCTAATCACAAAATAAACAAAAAAGAAGTTAAGGAGGTGAACATAACCGAAGAAAAAAATAGATAAGATAGACCTATGGAGAAAATTAAATAAAGATAGAAATGAATATGCATTTGTCTCAGTGGTACATGGCACCAATGCAAAAACTGGACAATTTTAATGGACATTGCAGAAAGGCAGAAACTTTGAATAGATTTTCCTCACATCATTATCTATGTAACTTGATGCATGTAACAAAGGGCCCTGGAAAGATACACTAAAAAATTCATTGGAAAGTAAATAACCTAATCCTAAAGAATGACTGGGTCAAACAGTAGTTCATAGAAATAATCAATAATTTCGTTCAAGAGTTTGACATTAATGATTCAGCATACCAAAACTTATAGGATACAATCAAAACAGTCCGGAGAAATTTTGCATCATGTAATGCATATATGAATTTATTAGAGAAAGAATAGATCAATGAATTGAATATGCAACTAAAAAACCTAGAAATAGAACAAATGAAAAATCCCCAATTAAATACCAAATTAGAAATTCTGAAAAATAATGAAAAGATTAATACAATCAAAAAACAAGAAAATTATGGAATTAGTAAATAAAACTAAGAATTGGTTTTATGAAAATAAAACAAAATAGGTTAACCTTTGGTTAATTAGATTTAAAAAAAGAAAGAAAAGCAAATTAACAGCAACAAAAAGGAAAAAGCTCAACTCATTATTGATAAACAGGAAATTAAAAAAATTACAGTTATTTTGCCTAACTATATGCCAAAAAAATCTCCAAATTTCAGCAAAATGGATGATTATTTGCAAAATAATATAAATTACCCAAATTAGTAATAAAATATTTAAGTAACTTCATTTCAGGAAAACATTTTGAACAAACTGTCAATGAACTCCTAAGAAAAAATTCTTCAGGGTCAGATGGATTTACAAGTGAGTTCAACTGGACATTTAAAGAAAAATTAATTCTAATATTATATAAACTATTTATAAAAATACCCAAAGGAGTTATAACAAATTGATTTTATAATACAAATATGCTGTTGACATCTAAATCAGAAACTGTAAAAACAAATAAAGAAAATTACAGATAAATTTCCTAGTGAATATTTATAAAAAATGTTAAATAAATGAGAAGCAAAGAGATTATGATACTTTATTATCAGGAAAATCTACTGTGACCAGATGAGATTTATAACAGGAATGTAGGGTTGGTTGAATAGTGGAAAACTATCAACACATTCATATCAATAAAAAAGCTATTAGAAATTCAATCATTATCACAATACATATTGAAAAATATTGTGACAAAATACCACATCCATTCCTAATAAAAACACTAGAGAACATAGGAAGAAATGCATTTTTCCTTAAAATGATAAACAGTATATATCTAAAATCATCAGAAAGCATCATATACATTTGAGATAAATAGAAACATACCTAATGAGATCAGGAATGAAAGAAAAAAGATGCTTGTTACCACCACTATTATTCCATATTGTACTAGAAATATTTGCTCTAGTAAATATGAACAGAAAGGGAAATTAAAGGAATTAGAATAGGTAATGAGAAAAAAAAATCACTCTTTACAGATGAGTTCATATGTCCTAAAAAAAAGTTAGGTACTACAGTGTTTAGAGCATTGGTCCTGGAGTCAGTAGGGCAGGAGTTCAAATTGAATCTCAGACATTTGACACATAGTAGCTGTGTGACTTTGGGTAAGTGACAACACTGATTGCCTTGCACTCAGAACCATCTCTAGTTGTCCTGATGCATGTCTAGCCACTGTATACAGATGGTTCTGGAGGAGAAAGTGTGGCTGATGATATAGCACAGCAAGCCCCTCATTCAAATCAAATTCACATGCTTGACATGGCATCACCTCCTTGATGTCATGGTCTTCTCCGTTAGTGAAGGACAATCATCATCAATCCTAGAGAATCCTCTAAAAATTACTTAAAATGACTAAATATTTTAGCAAAGTTGCAGGATATAAAATAAACCCTTATAGATCATCAGCATTTCTATATATGCCAACAAAGATCCGCAGCAAGAGATAGAAAGAGAAATCTCATTCAAAACAACTGTTTGGGAGTCTTATCTGCCAAGACAGACTCAGTAATTATATGAACATAATTACAAAACATTTTCACACAAATAAAGTCAGATCTAAGCAATTGGAAAAAATGTCAGTTTTTTCTTGGGTAGGCTGAACTAATGTAATTAAAAATGATAATTTTACATAAATTAAATAACTAATTCAAAGCCATACTAATCAGGCTACCAAAATGTAATTTATAGACATAGAAAAAATAGTAATAATTCATCTGAAGTAATAAATGGTCAAGAATATTTAGAGAATTAATGAAAAATGCAAAGGAATGTGACCCAACTGTACCAGTTCTAAAACTATGTCATAATGAGACAGTCATCAAAACTGTTTAGTAATGGCTAAGAAATAAATCAGTGTGTGCAGCCAGGTTGCTCACTTGCCCTGGAGTCAAGAGGAACTGACTTCAAATCTGACCTCAGACACTTAATAACCTAGCTGTGTGACCTTGGGCAAGTCACTTAACCCCAATTGCCTTACCAAAAACAAATCAATGGTATAGATTAGGGACGAAAGAAGTAGCAGAAATGAATAGTAATTTACTATTTGATAAACTTAATGATTTCAACTTTTGAGACTGACAAAAATTGCTGAGAAAACTGGAAAATAGTATGGCAGAAACTAGGCATAGATGAAGGTCTTACATATTATACAAAGTTATGGTCAAAATGAGTACATTATTGGGACATCAAAGAAGATACAATAAACCAATTAGAAGAAGAAAAGGGAATCATTTACATTTTAGATTTCTGAAGAGGAGAATTTATGACTAAAATTAGAGATAGAGAAAATCTTGAAATGCAAAATGGATAATTTCAATTATATTAAAGTTTTTTTGCAAAACATAATCAATATAACTGATGCTAGAAGGAAAGTAGAAAGTTAGAAATCAGTTTTTTACAACCAGTGACTCTCATAGAGTTCTCATTTTTAAATATGGAGAAATGAGTCAAATTTATAAGAGTATCAGTCATTCCCCAATTGATAAATGATCAAAGGATATGAACAGGAAATTTTTGGAAGAAAAATTTAAGTTTTCTATATACATTTGAAAAGCTGTTCTTAGTCACTATCAATTAGAAAAATGTGAATTAAAATAATTCTATGGTAACATTTCACCTCTATTAGAATGATTAATATGACAGAAAGGGAAAGGATAAAGGCTGAAGGGAGTAAGAAAAAACTGGGACGTTAATACATTGTTGATGGACTTATGAACTGATTCAACCATTCTGGAGAACAATTTGGAGTTATGCCCAAAGGGTAATAAAATTGTTTATCCATCGACCCCACAATACCATTGATAATTCTGTATCACAAAGAGATTATTTTTTTGTGGTAGCAAAGAGCTGGAATCTGAAGGGATGCCCATCAATTTGGGAATTGGCTGAGCAATTTGGGACATTTTAATGTAACAAAATATTATTGCTCTATAAGAAACAATGAGCAGGCAGATTTCAGAAAAATCTGGAAATGCTTACATGAACTGATACTGAGTGAAGTGAATAGAATCAGAACGCTGTACACTTTAATAGCAATATCATGCAAAGATCAATCAGCATGGACTTATTTCTCAAAATAAAGACAATTAATTCTAAAATGCTTGTGATGGAAAATTTCTTCCACATTCAGAGAAAGAATTGGATGGAATTTAAATATAGATCAAAGCATATAATCTTCAACTTTTAAATTTTGTCTTTTGCTATTCCCTTCTTTTTAATTTCCTTTTTTGGCTATGATTTTTCTTTCACAGCGTGACCAATATGGAATGTAACACAATTATACATATATAAACTACATCAGAGTGGAGTGAGGGTTAAGGTGAGGGGGAGGAAATAACACCAAAGAATATTGAAAATAATCTCTAAAAATAATTAGAATAATTAATTAAAATTTGAAAAATATATACAGATGCAAATGTTGCAATTCCTCAGCAAGCTTAATGAGACAAAAAGGTTTTATTTTTGCATTTGTATCATCAATATGTTGTATGGTACATTACACATAGAAGTTCAAAAATGTTTGTTTAAGCCAATTGAACTCATTTTTCCTTTTCTACTCATTGAGTAATTTCAGGTATGAAAGGTATGAACACTGATAAGACACATAATTAAATTAAAGGATTTCAAATGAATTTCTACTCTAAATTATCTTAATTACAATTACACTATTATTATTATAAATTGGGCAAAACTTTTTTTTTCCCTTTTGGCTAATATCTAAAACATTTCTAAATGAATGATGAGAGTAACCACAGATTCTACCACTAAAATTATATTTCTACATACACATGCTCATTTTCATTTTCTTTCTGATTTCATTACTTTCTAAACTTAGGTGAAGGGGCATCTAGAAATGAAACAGAACAAATGATGAATAGGTTTCCTTATAAAGGTCAATAGAACCTTCAAAGCTACACTTAGCTGGACACTTATGTTAATCTTTATCTCACCTGACAGTAAAGAGAGAGAAAAAATACCTCTGATATTAACTCAATTCCAATTTAGTAGTCAATTAAAAAATTTCTTCACTAAGAAGTAAGCAGATAAGAAATTAGTATAGAATTCTTGTGCTTCTTCTGAAGAGGGTAGGCACTTCCATTACTCACAATGTTGAATTACAGGAATTTGGCTACCAAGGTCTCCTCCTGGATTGTACTAACAAAGCAAATTGCATGCCTGGTTCCTTTATGAATGGTGCCTCATTATACCCATATAATGTAAAATTGCTCCTCATATCAATATTTTCAATTGCACCTACAGATATATTCTATGGTTTAGCATTTGTTTTAACAAAAAAAAATATTGTTCTGTCTTTTAATCAAGCATTAAAACACACATATACACACACAACTCTAATTATGTCAATAGCTTTTCGACAATTTTTTTTCCTGAGATTCATTTAAAGTACTTTATAGAGAGTTCCTCGTGGTTTGAGATGTGGCTAGGTCTCACACAGAGTTTGGAGGCATGCAAGGACTGTGATAAATCTTGCTAAAGGAAATATCTGACCAAAAAGATTCCAAATCTCCATTAACATTGGAAAATAGATTATCTCTTGATAATTATTACTCCTCCTCCTCTTCTCAATACCAATAATAATAGCTAGCAGTTGTATCATACCTACTATATGCAGACATTGTCTTTGAAGATGCTATCTCATACAAACCTCATAATACCCATTTGAAGTATTACAAATTTACACTTAAAGAAATTGAATCAGAAGGACTTGAAGTGACTTGGTCAAGGTCACACAACTAGTAAATAAAATATTCCTTGGTGCAGTCATCAAAGGTTGCAGTTTTTTAATAAGCATAATGTAGTGGAGGTATCATAGGATCATAGATTTACATCCGAAAAGGATCTTAGTCCCATCACCTCAATTTGCAAAAGAAACTATATTTTAACAATATAGAATAAAGGAACTTAGGTTCAAATATTTCGAACAAGCAAACAATAATAATGATAAAGTAAATTTCATTAAGCATCTAATCTATATAAAGAACTGTTCTAGGAACTAGGAATTCCAAGATAAAAGGGAAAACACTATTTTTTCAGGTACAATAAAACATATACACAGACACACACAAACACACACACACACACACACACACACATACACACAAACAGATCATTTCAGAGGTCAGGTATTAAGAGACGGAAGAATCAGGAAAGGGCCTCCTTTATAAGTTAAGACTTGAGTAGGGTTTAGAAGAATTCTAAAAGTCAAAGGTGAGTTGGAAATGCATTCCAGGCACTGGAGGCTGTTGTGCAAAGGAATAAAAGAGGTAAACGGAGTAGTGTATGTAGAATTAGCAAGAAAGATAGTTTATCCAGGACATAGAGTTTGGGAAAGGGAATGATATATTTAATAAATCGCTTCATTTTTTAGAGAGAGTTTCCTTATCTGAAAAAAAAGAAGGGAATGGACCACTACATGTTTTCCATGCATACTTTAACTATAAAATCTTGTGTTCACTAAAGTGGGGTTGAGGACTCACATTCATATTCCTTATTTTGAAAGAGCTTTGTTTTTCCTAGTAAATAATATGTATTTCACCTTAGCTTCCACAACGTTATTGGAAATTAGTTTTAAGCTTGTATTTCCTATGGCAAACTTAGAAATTTCTTCCGAAGATTTCTGAGTAAAAATAAACTTTCCTTTAATTAGTTTTGATGGTTTTCAAAATCTGTAGATTGGGAGGGGAAAATGCAACAGTATGTGCTTTCCCCAGGATTCAGATAAAGTCAAAGTAAAATGGGAATAGTAGGTTTCAGAGAGTTAGACCTCTGACTGAACTCTAGACACCTAAAATATTATTTAAAATTTAACAGAGGAAGAAATAAATTCTAATGGCCACAATTTGTCCTTCTCATTTTAATAGGTAGATTGGTATAGTGTATAATAAAAGAAAGTGTAATTGTAATATTTTGTTCTGACAAGTGAAAAAGTGAATTCATTTCACTGTTTAGATTTGAATTAACCAGTCAAGGCACCATGTCCTAAACAGTATAATAACAGATAAATGACCCACCTCTCTAATCAGAGTTCACTTAGTGTCAGGAATAGGCAAGCTTAAACGTATCTAGATGTCAATTTTTATGCTTTCTTCCTCCCTTTCCTCAATTCCCTTTACATACACACTTCCCATATAGCAACATTTGGGAAATGATATATTACTATGTCTCTGGTATTCATATTCTGTATTAATCTTCCATTTCACCACACTTTTATTTAAAGTACTTACTTTCAAGTGCTTTGACATAAATTCTGTTGCCCCATTTCACAAGTTAAATGAAAAGACAAATGGAGGTAGAATGTACAGCACTACAGGTGAAAAGCTATTCTTTAATTTCCCAAAGACACTAAATTAGGTCTCAGACTAGTTTGATTCCCCATTATTTTGTTCCATTAACTTGGTTTTAGAGGATACTTTCAAACACCTACACTTGTCAAATCTCCCACAGCCTCCTGATTGTCTCCTTAACAGAAGATGAGAGAAGCAAAATGTCAAGAAGAACAAGGATAATCTTAACCTTATACTACACTGATCAGAACCCTGTTATAAGTAAATGATTGCAAAACTTGTTCACAATAACCTGATGACTCAATCTCCCAGAATGTTAATCTTCTGAGTCAGTACTATGATCAGCAAAAGGATTAAAGTTACATTCATTCATAATGAGCCCCATCATTGAAGGCTGGATCACAATCCATTGATACAAGATGCACAGGATGTGTAATTACTTTAGTAGTTACTTTAATATATTGGAAATTTGGAACAGTTATTCTGCCACTACAATTCCCTCTATTACTTCCATTTATTCTGGAAAACTCAGCAAACTAAATAAAGCTCTTCATTTTCTTTTTTCTCTCTGTTTATATTCACGATAAGACCAACCTAATTACTCTAGCGTTATTGACAGAAACAATCAGTTTTCATAAGTTTGACAATTTGGAAAATACCTTTTTCTTGTCATGATAGTAGAGGAGAAATTATGGGAGCACTTTTTAAAAGAGGCTTTCTTTGTTTCACTCTCTTACCAGGATTATTTTTCCTGAGAATTAAGAAGAAATAAAAAGAAACTAAACCCTTACTCTTGATGAATGTGTTTGTGTGTGTGTGTGTGTATGTGTTTGTGTGTGTGTGTGTATACACAGATATATAATACTTATTTCAAAATAATTTGGTATTTTTGCCATCAGTGAAATGAATAGTTAATTTATTTGTTGGGGGAGGGGGATGAGGACACAACATGATTAATTAGCTTAAAGTATGTGTGCTAAATGCAAATAAAGAAACAGCAGTGCCAAATTATGCATGCTTCACATTCACTGGGGTTGAGCAGGAAAATACAGTCTGGAAACACACAGATTTCTACCAAGTCCTTCTTTTATACACCAGGGACTAATTCTCATTTCAGCCACACAGCATTTTATTTTTATCATTGAAACTGGGAAACAAGCTGGCAAACATTTCTGAATTTTAATTAATCTGTTTTAAAACATTTCCTCACAGCCCACTTTAAACATGTTAATATTAGATGTTTATTTGTCTAAATATACATTACATATCTACACCATCTCAATTTGGTGTCACTGTAATAAGCATCATAACCCATCCCCTCTTAGAGGGAGAAAATATATCTGTTTAAAAATTAAAAAAAAAAAACCCTCCTAATAGGCTGTTTTTTGCACTAAGGTGAACTAAAGGAAAAGGATGGGTGAAGTTAAAGGAAAGAGGATCAAACATATTCTTAATTCTAATCAAACTAATTAAAGTCATTGTCAAAGAGATTTCCAAGTTGGGAAAAAAGGCAAGGCAATGTAGAAAAAGAAAAGAAAAAAAGTCACCTTTTTTACCTCTTTTTCCAGTAACTGTGATGTCTCTCTGGTTCTAAGGTGATATAAAAGTACAGCATATTAATTCTAATTCTAATATCTTTTAAGCCCTAACTCTATTCTGGTGTGTTACACTGCAATTCTTGGTTTATTGCTACTATATAATAATACAAAATTACTATAATTACCATTACCTTTATGCTCTCTTTTGCTTTCTATCTCTGTCTCTCTTTGTCTCTGTCTTTCTCTATCTGTTGGTCTTTCTGTCTTTCAGTTTCTGTATCTTTCTCCTTTCTGTCTTTCTGGCTGTGACTCTGCCTTTCTGTCTCTCTGTCTCTCTCTGTCTCTTCCTGTATCTCTGCATCTCTCTCTCTCTCTCTCTCTCTCTCTCTTTATGTTCTCTGTCTCTCTCTGAGTCTCTTTCCCACACCCTCTACATTCTTCCTTATAGGTTTTAAGGCAAAATAGTTAATAAAAAATATGATTACATAAATGCTATAACGGACATGGCCCCTGATAATTGTGAAAATTTCAGCAGCAGACTATTGATTCCTTGCTTTCTATAGGTCCATGGCTACATTCATTCATCCCAAGTTACAAGGACTTGAAATTTCCAAAGATACACAACTTTCTTTCTAACTCAGGGCAAGTTAGAACCAGAAATCCTCCTTGCCCAGAGTATTAATGGATCTTCTCTTCCACTAAATTAAATTCTTTTATGACACTCAAGAGAGTTGCAGTAGGTAGTGTTTCTAAAAAATCATTTATTTTGTCAGGACAACAGGAGTTAGAGAGTCAAATGGAAATGCAAAAGGCTTATAAAGACATGTGCCAAAGATTCTTAATGCAAAGCATAGGCCTCTTTCTATAATGTCATAATTATCAGCTGGAAACCCTCCATACAAAATGTAAAAATAACCATGTGCCATCTGGTAATTGGTTTTCCAGGCAAATACATATGCAAAAGGGAATCAAGAACTACAACAAAATTGAAAATCCTATGCACAGGAATGTGGCATGACGGCCGGAGTTTTAATAAGCCACTTGCTGTGAAATCAGTTTTACAATCCTGTAGCAAGATAATATACGGTATTATAGGATACACGTCTAAGTGGGAAGGTTCCATTACATTTATGTATTCACACAAAAGCATTTTGTTGAACATTTGCACTCCATGTATTGTGAAGCATCATTTCATGGGAGTATTTACCTGTTTTGAAACTGAAAAGGAGCAAGATTAAGTATTACTATTCTGGTCATTCCCTGACCTCCTTCTTGAAATTCAGGGGCATGTGAAAATCATTATGTTTAGTTTTAGTTATTTTATCTTCATGCTCACCTCCCATTCATCCAACATATAAACTTTCTCTGCCCCCTCCAACCAATTTTTCCAAATTGTGTTCATATGTGCACAATGTTTTATCCCAACTTTTTCATTTGATTGCAAGGATTCTATTATGATTTTTCCATGTGAAAATCTTCTATTGATATGAAATGATTCAATTATATTGGAAAATACATAATTCAATAGCAAAGAGTTTGAACCGTAATAGAAAAGAGTGACTCATTCTTCATGACCTTGAACTTCACCACACCCTGAGATTGACCTTGATTTCTTTCCATTTCCTTTCTTATGATAGTGTGCAAGGGACCAAGAACAAAAGAAAACATATGGATAGAGCCTTATGAATCACTACCATCATGAAGCTCAGAAGTTAATGATTTACAGTATCATGAGCATTAAAAATGACTATATAAAGCATCTTCCTCTGCAGTGTCCAAAGCTTTCATTCTTTTATTCCTCTAGGCAGTAGTTAATTCAAATTAATTATTATCCTATAAAAGCCAAAGATTCAAGTTTATTTTCTAGAGAATGTTAAGGTAAAACCATCCTGATCTACCATTATTTTTTGTTGCACTGACGCCCTGGTGTGGAATTTGTCTCATTTTGAAATCGATGTCAAATAAACAAATACAAATACATATAAACCTACATCTATACCTATAGCTATATCTAGACATGTAGGTACATTTGTATATCTAAATTCATGCATATTATGTATGAGTAAATGTGTGTATGTGCATATGAGTGTGTCTATATGTCTATGAATATGCATTCTGGTCCAGGCACAAGATAGGGATATTTAGACCAAAAGAGACTTGAGTTACTAAATATAATCTAAAACATCTTTGGAAAATCTGGAGGATCTCTAAGAAAAAACAGATTCATTGCAGCAAAGGGTTTATGCAGAAATTAATCCCTTTTCCCATTTTGTACAGATTGTTATATTTTAGCACATTTATATAGCCAACACAGTCTTTGGAGATTTTGAGACCAAGTTGAAGTCAAGACTTCAATGCTTGGATTCTAAGGACAGACCACCACTCATTTTAACCATCACTTGCCTTCTCAGTGGGACTTTTGGGACACATGATAAGATATATGATATTAGCTTTTATTAAGTATTAACTATATTTCAGACACTGTGCTAGGTGATGAAAATACAAAGAAACCTCCCGGCTAGCGACCCTACCTTCTCTGCCGGTGTTTGGGAGCGGGATTGGCTGGAATGGTGGAGAAGAAAGCTTCGGTGCTGTCCCAGGACCCCGGGCAGGGGTGGGTGTTGGACTGGGCGGCCAGGCAGGGCTGGAGGCCCTGGAGAATGACAACTTCCAGGACGACCCCCATGCCGGCCTTCCCCAGCTAGGCAAGAGGCTGCTGCAGTTTGACGATGATGCCTACACTGGAAAGAAGAAGAAAACTAGAGGTGATCATTTTAAACTTCGTTTTTGTAAGAACTTCCAAGCTCTTCTGGAAGAGCAGAAGTTAAGTGTGACAGAAGGCCCTAACTATCTCACAGCCTGTGCAGGGCCCCCTACCCGGCCCCAGCGTCCATTCTGTGCAGTTTGTGGCTTTCCTTCTCCTTATACTTGTGTCAGCAGTGGAGCGAGATACTGTACTGTCTGCTGCCTTGGCACACACCAAGAGACTGGTGTTTGAAGTGGACAGTGTAAGTTTGGGACTTTTCTCCAAGGAAAGAAAATCCTGCCTTGCTCTCTCCCAGAGAGAAACAATGAAACTGTTGGGACATTACAGCTTCCTAGGCAGGACTATTCCTCAATCTCTGTTTCTTTTCTTTTTTTTTTCTTCTTAATATTTTTAGTTTGGTCATTCTGTTACTCAACAGATATCAAAATCATCATTTCCAAATACACAGAAGTCACAAAATATGATTATACATAAAATTCTTATATATACAGCTTGCATTCTTTAAAGGCTACAATAAATGTAACATGTTAATTTAGAGCTATCTTACTTGTCTCTCCTTCTGAACCTTCTTTTGTTCTGTGCATTTAAAAAAATCTTGTAGTGACCCTCTTTCTTCATTTTTGCATGTCTACTGTTAGTTCTCATCTCATTTCCAAAACCCCATTCAAAAAAAAAAAAGCAATCTCTAGTAATAAATAAGCATAGTCAAACAAAACATCCATACTTTTGCCATGTCTAAAAGGATACATTCTCTTAACTCTGTTTCTTTTCCAACAAGGCAGATAAGTACTAGGGAAAAGAGAGTCCCTTCTCCAAGTTCTACCCCCCTGTGAATTTTGCCCCCAGTTTGAATGGGATTAAATCCACAGTCCACTCTATTTGTCTCTAATAAAGCCATTAAAAAAAATACAAAGAAAGGCAAAAATTACATCTGTCTTCAAGGAGGTTACTTTATAATGGAGTAAACAATATAGGAGCAAATTTGATCATACTTATTGCATTAGGATGATAATAGAACATAGAACATTTTGGTGAAGGAAGTTTCATGTAGCAAGCAGTGAGAGAGAAGAAGATTGGATTTTGACCAAGATTTAAATCCAGTTTTACTTACTGCTCATATGAATTGAAGTAAATCATTATTCTCATTGGTAAACAAGTTACATATTAAACTCACTTCTACCTCTTGATTGTATGATCTTTTTTTTTTTTTAGGTTTTTTCAGGGCAAATAGGGTTAAGTGGTTTGCCCAAGGCTACACAGCTAGGTAATTATTAAGTGTCTGAGACCAGATTTGAACCCAGGTACTCCTGACTCCAGGGCCAGTGCTTTATCCACTGCACCACCTAGCCGCCCCTGTATGATCTTTCTTTACTGAAGTTTTCATTCAAAATTAGTTGTAACCTTGTGGCAAGATAATGAATACAGTTTTGAATCTCATATTAAAAAGATTTGAACTCAAATTCCATCATACACAATTGCTAGGTAGATATGTATTGATATGCATGTATACATATAAATACATATACATATTCACACATATTTCTTGGTAATTTCTGTCTGTCTCAATTTTCTAATATGCAAAATCCTAACAATTATCTCACAAAGATATGAAAATATGAATATTAATTAGATAATATTTGTAATGTGCTTTGCAGTCTTAAAATACTTCATAGTGTTTATAAAACACTTTAGTAGTAGTAGTAGTAGTAGTAGTAGTAGTAGTAGTAGCAGTAAATACACTTTTATTTCTCTGAAAGTAGGCAATTGGAATAATTACGCAAATTTAGATTTGATTTCAGGAAATATTTCCAAATGATTTTATTTGCCCTAAATTGAAATGAATTACTTCACAAGTTAGAAAGATTCTTTCTCAGAGGATATCAAATAAATTTTAATAATTTCTTATTAGACATGTAACAGTATTCATTTTTTGTTTGGATCAGACTAGATGATTATTTAAATCTTTTTCAGTTTAAAAATTCTGTGCTTCTTAAATTCTGTGAATATTTTATACCTTCCATTTAGGCATCTTTCAGTAATAATGAGAGCGTACAGAGCTTAACAGTGGCTTGTTTTGCTTTGTCAATTACTACATTCCTATGAATGGAAAAGTACTAATGACCCAAAATGATGAGTGCTAAGGGACCTTCCCTGTTCCACATCCCAGTGATTTCAGCGACCCATCTTAGTGATGGACACAAGCTCTTATGATGAGTCCCCTGAGCCACAGACTTGCCATAAATCTACTGAAAAAAGTAGTAGGTTTCAATCTACCCTTAGACACAAATTTTATTGCATCAATGGGAACACATTTTCAAATTTGTTCCAAAAAGAAAAAGGTAGAATCTTGTACTAAAGAATGAATTCTTTATAATCCCATAATTTTATCCAGAAATTGTAGATGAAGTCTACTGGTGAGGAAATGTATTGTCCTATAATCATATTAAAAAAGATAATATATCATTTATAACTAAATGGGAAACAAGATTAATTTCTTTCATACATCAAGCAAATGCATGTTTTGTGATCACAATATATTGGACACAATATTGATGATTTCAGAATATCAGGAAAAGGAATGTGTCTGTATTTGTCTGTGTTTGTGTTTGTGTGTGTGTGTGTGTGTGTGTGTGTGTGTGTGTGTGTGTGTGTGTGAAGGGGCTCCTTTCTTTCTTAATTGGTTTTATGTATCTCTCTCTACTTTTCCCAAGGGCAAACATGAACTCTGTCAGTGAAAGAACTTGAAATGTCATTAAAGCTATTTCAGAGGGAAAATGAAGTGACAAGGTGAAATAGTGAAGAAAGCAATAAATTTAAGAGTCAGGAAGCCCAGGATTCAAATTCTGATTCAGACACTTACAATAATTGTGGTTCTGAATAAATTATTTAAATTCTCTTCTTGAAGTTCTGGCTCAGCTCTAATTCTGAGTTTTAGAAAAGGAACCCAATATGATAAATATTCATTTTTAATTGTTTAATATACCTCATAATATTAGCTCATTTAGGAGCAGATGCTTCAGCAAAAATCTCATAATTGTTGAAAGAAAAATCAAGTTTGAAAATGTCAAGATTAGGGGCAGCTAGGTAGTGCAGTGAATGGAGCACAGGCCCTGGAGTCAGGAGGACCTGAGTTCAAACTTGGCTCAGTCACTTAATAATTACCTAACTGTGTGACTTTGACATGTAACTCCATTGCCTTGCAAAAAAAAAGAGAAAATGTCAAGATTAGAATTCTAAACTAAGAATAAATACCAGAAGATTTAACTAATAGTGTTTACATTTTTGCAACATATCAAAGATTTGTTCTCATTAAATGGATGACTTTTTAAAAATGTTTTTGTCCAGGCAATTGATTGCATTGGGAAATTCCTAAAAATGCAGTTCTCCAACATTTCCATTTGCAAGAATGCATGAGGCAATAACAAATTAAATGACTCATTCACGGTCACACAGTCTATATATGTCACAGGTAAATCTTGAATCTAAATTGTCCCAACTATGAGGTCAGAATATGCCATGTGCACTTTGAATCTCATTGGTTGAACTATAACCTGAAACTGTGTGCTTGAGTTTCTTCCTGATAATACTGCATTATTTCAAAAGTATGTGCCTTTGTTATTAATGTAAGAATAGTCTTGAAATATGTTTACTATAAAATTTTTATTCATTTTTATTTAAGTATACATATACTTATATATACATCTATGTATATGCATATCTAAATGTGTGTGGTATATGTATGTGTTACAGAGGTGGAATTTGCATCTCACAATCTCATAATAATAGCTCTAGGTACATCTAGATCTCCACCAAAACGAATAAACAAAAGATAGGAAGGAAGAGATGAAGAAAGAAAGCTCATTGAAAATATGTTTCTTATATTTTTCATGTCTCAATAATATTCATGTCTCAAAATATCAATAGATGTTTTATAGCAACTAAAGTTTTGTAGACTGCTTAGAATGTGTACAATTATTATTTCACAAACACCATGGTTTTTTCTTCCTCTTTATACTCCATGGAATTTGAACTGTAATAATCCTTGGAGGTTGATATTGTAGTGTTATTGTTATTATTGTCATTTATAGCTTTGTTGTTGACATTACTGCTAAAATTAGATGGTAATTAAGAATAGTAAGAACCAACAAATATAATTCCCTCTATTTTTTCCAAGAAAAGTTTTTATGACAGAGCAAAGATTATCAATTGAGATAGAAATATTTCACTGCAAAGAGGCATTTCTTTTTGTTTTTACTTTTCTCACAGCTTTGTTATCTTAGAATAAAAAATGATGATGTTGGGAAATTAATTTTCTAATGGTTTTGTTGAAAAAATTTCTTTGTGTGAATGGGTATGTTTTATTTCATAAAATACCAAAAGAATCAAGTCTGTCATTTTCACAACAGGTAAATCACCCAAGAGACACAATAATTTATTTTTTCATTCAGAAGGTCCTATTTAATTATTTAATGACATTGTAAAGTCTATCCGTTTTTTAAATTCTGAGTCAGAAGATGGTCTTTAAAGAAATTGTTGGAATGGGGAAAAATTCTGCTTTGAAACTAGATATTATAAATCATATTGCCTAAGTTATTATATGTCTTCATTCAATAAAGCACAATATTTTCAGTCTTGGAAAATTTCAATTTTATCTGGCATTATGTTATACTCATCATTTCTTTTTTGAGCCTCAGGGTAGCAAAATGAGCTATTAGAACTAGGAGTTAAGGGTAAAATGTTGACTACCTTAAGGGAAAAAATGGTACTAATTCACTGGGTCAAAATCAGGTAACTGAGACAAGTTATTTTATTATCTTTTGTTTTTATATCAATATCTTGTCAATATAGTCCCCTACTTTCCCTCTTAGACCTTATATACAAAGAATAAGAGTGAAAAAAGAGCTCAGTATATTCATTATGTTTTGTGCACATAGTCTTCTGTCTCGATTCAATAAAGGGCAGGTCATTGTCACATTGTTACAAATCTTTGTGAACAAGTTTGGTTATTATATTTTTAGTATATTAACTTTTTTGTTATAATTTCCTTTTACATAATTATATTCTTATTTATCATACTCATGATTTTGCTTAATTCATTTTGAAACAGGTCCTATGTCTTCCTATGTTTTTTAATATTTAGCATATTTATTATTTAATTTGCTGAAATATTTCATTTTGCTCATTTGAACCATTTTGTACCATTTTGCTCATGTTAACTATTTCTTAACCCTATTTGTCTCAGTTCCTTCTCTGTCAAATGAACTGAAAAAGGAAATGGAAAAGCATTATAGTTTCTTTGCCAAGAAAACCATAGATGGAGTCACATATAACTGAAATGACTGAACAACTTGAAAACAGTTATAATTATAATTACTGTATGGATTTTTTGCTTATATTTTGCTAATTGTTGGGTGTTATTGTCTTAACCTACAATTAGAGTTAAAAATTAATATTATAAACAACAAAAAGCAAGGAAAATATTCCTTTCAATTATTTAACCATTAAAAGAAAAATCCTAGAAGTTCAAGGATATATATCAATCTCTTTATAAATGTTCCTCAAATATTTCTGAATATTAATAATGATGTTTCTTGTAATGTTTCTACCAGAAGAACTGTTCTGATATATTTGTGTAATCATGTATATTTTTGTGTTATTTTTTAATGTTGTGAGAAAGAGACATCATTCATTAACTATTTTTATTTATAATTAAAAATCCTGCTTAAATTTATCACTTTCATGAGACATATAATGGTATAGTTCGACACTCGATTAAACTTCTCACCTTTTGTTTCACCACGATATCTCTAGTCTTCCAAAGCAGACAATCAGAGACATTCCTGGGTAAAGATAAGCCACAAGACTGTTCAATAATTGACACTGGGAATCTTCATTTTCATAATCAAAAGAGATGGTGATCTCCCTGAGAGCAAGGAATGTCTTTTACTTCTCTTTGTATCCCAGTACTTAAAACAATGTCTAGAACATAACAAGCACTTAATAAATGTTTGACAACTAACTGACTATTTCATATCTTGTGATTGAATGTGTACGTTTCCTCTCCCTTCTCTTCATAGCTCTTGCTCTGAGACATGTAATTATCTTAACATTACTATTTGAACAAGAGAGTATATGTTATTGGAGAATCCAATAGTTCCACTGACCTCTCATGGCTTCCCAAACCCACTCCTTCCCCCTGCCACCATATGCTTTCTACTCAATTAGAATGCAAGCTCCTGGAGGACAGAGTCTGGCTCACTTTTGTAGTCATATTCTTAATGCTAAGCTCAGATTTTGGCACAAAATTTGCATTGGATAAATTGTTGTTAATTCATTCCTTCATTCAACCACTTCTTATTTAACCTAACATGGATTTTTGGTATTTGAACCATTCTCTAATTTTCTGCCACCAGCTTTCTCTTCTCACCTTTTCTTCTGTAAGAAAGGGAAATAAAAATGTTCTACCCAATAATTCTCAGATACGTGTTGTTTTCAATTAACAAGCAATTATTTAGTACAGAAAGCACTTGTTATCTGAGGATAACTGCCACTGAAAAAAAGACAGTTTAAAATGAATCTATTTAAAATAGGTGTCCAGATTTCAAAGTAAATAATGGGAGGCACTATCCTGAAATGAAATTAAAATTGAGTAAAATAAACTTATTATTTTTTGTTTGACATCCTTCACTTTAGGTGTGAATTTGAAAAGCATAACTTTAAAATGTTGAAAAATTCCATCACAAAGAGTGCTGCTAAATTATTTAAGGGTTTCATCATTTCCCAAGCTCCTTACTCAATTCTTTAATATTCAAAGTATTCCTTTTTCTGTTAACAAATCGGGAAAGTGACCAAGAAAAACACTGATTCAATGAACAATGGTAGCTGGAATGGATGCCTATGTTAAATGGGGAGGAATGTTTGAATAATGATTAATTTTATAAGTGATCAATTCATTAGTAAAAGTTTTCTTGTCATGACTTTTACTTGTTTATAGAACCACATAGAGACAGAATATAGAGGACTTATCTACATATATTTGAGTCCTTCCCTGAACTCATCCATGTTGGTTGTGTGAGTTTGAGTAAATCATTTAACCTCTAACGGTGCCAGTGAAATCTCTTAGGGTAGAATTTCCAAAAGAGTGTTTTGATTTTCATTGTTAGTTGAATTTTCCACACAAGGAAATCCCTACACTGAGAAAAAGGAAAACACAACATTACAACTTCAGAGACAAAAATAATAAATTCCCAAATCACAAGGCCCTAGTACCTGCTAGGTACTAAGAGTCATTTGGCATATAACAACAAAATGAAACAGTTACTGCTCTGAAAAAGTTTAGATACTTGAGGAAAACAACACGGAAGTTTAAAGTACATACATGGTAAATATATCACATTATTTTTTGTAGAATAACATTAACAATTGTGGGAATCAGGGGCACCTAGGTGGCACAGTGGATAGAGCACCAGCCCTGGAGTCAGGAGTACCTGAGTTCAAATTCGGCCTCAGACACTTAATAATTACCTAGCTGTGTGGCTTTGGGCAAGCCACCTAACCCCATTGCCTTTCAAAAACACCCTAGAAAAGCAATTGGGGCGATCAAGAACACCCCAATCCCCAATATAGGAGGTGACTTCAATACTGTCTTACTACATTTAAGAGAATTGTGAAGAGTCTATTTTAGACCTATACATAGTTGCAGTTCAGAGTCAAAATAAGAGAATGCTGAATTATGGACACAGCAATTTGGCCAGTTAAGATAGATTGTAAAACTGTAAAGGGGAATAAGTTGAAATAAAGAAGACGGGCTAGTTCCAGATTTTAAAGGGTTTTAAATGCCAAGATGATGAATTTGATTTGTATCCTATGGAAACAGAAAGTCACTGAAGAATTTTTATCAGGTCAGTGATATCAGACCACATTAGACAAATACACTACAGGGAACTATGTTTTTGTTTTTGTGGGTTTTTTTCTCCTTAGAGGGAACTCTTTCACATTTAATCCAGAGTTCTTTCTAAAATATGAAACTGATATACATGAATTAGCATTCAGGCTAATTTCAGGATGTCCTTGACTTTTATTTTCATGAACATGAACATGAAAATAATCATGTCTTATCTTTAAATATTTCTCTGTCAAAGTAATAAAGTATTCAGACTCAGAGGGAGCAATTAATCTCAAACTCTGCCTTAGTGATATTGGGCAAATTACTTAAACTCTCTAGGTCATGGTTTCCTACTCTGCAAAATGGAGGTGATAGCACTCCAAAAAAATTTTTTTTAAAGTCCTATTCATTTCAAAATATCAATAGTGGCAATTTTCATGACAACAAAGAGACCAGATAGTCTAAATTCTTCGTTTTAAAGTTGAAGAAATCATGATTTATGGAGATTAAATTTCTTCTTATCGTCAGTGATCTTTCCAGGACATGATGTCTCTCTATATTTAGTGTAGCATAAGGAAGATTTAGGTGAACTATTCCACAATGATCTATTTGATTCTTCTCTTTCCAATGATGTTGGGTGTCAAGTGCTCTAAAATAATAGTTGTTGTTGTTAGTTAAACCTGTATGATACAGAAGAAACATTTTGGACTGAGAGACAAAAGAATTGGGTTTCAATCCTGGCTTTGTACTTTCCATCTCTTTGTCCTTGACCAAAAAACTTAAATTCTCTGGGTCTCAGTTTCCTCATCAGTAAAATGAAAGTATTGGTTTAAATAATCACTGAGGTCGTTTCCAATTCTAAATGTATGATCAAGTGATCTTAATTCTCAATTATTTTATTCCAAATAAAATGGCTAAATGCCCACATGAAGGTATTTTCTTAAATTTTAGTCTGTCATGGTCCCAAAAATTACTTAAATTAGCAAATGTAGGAAATGATGTTATATGAAATATAATGCTGGGGTGGCTATGTGGTGTAGTGGATAAAGCACTGGCCCTGGAGTCAGGTGTACCTGGGTTCAAATCCAGTCTCAGACACTTAATAATTACCTAGCTGTGTGGCCTTGGGCAAGCCACTTAACCCTGTTTGCCTTACAAAAAAAACTAAAACAACAAAAAAAAAACAACAAAAAAAGAAATATAATGCCTACATTGTCAGAGAACCTGGTTTCAAATCTTGCCTATAATACAAGTTGCTCATATGAACTTAGTCAAATCAATTGGACTCCCTGGACTTTAACTTCTTTAAAAAATGACAATATTGAACTATATATACTCTCAGGATCCTTATAACTCTAGATGTCTTGGTTTTAAAAAGCCAATAAAATAATAAATCTCAGTATTAAGGTGTTGTCTTCCTGATATAACTGCAGCATCTTGGCTATTTGTTACAAAGAGGCTGCAGCTCCTTGAAAGAAGAAGAAGATTCTTCATGTCCATTTCAGGATATTTCCCAGAATTCCATAAAAATATATATCAATATTTCTAGGTTGAATAAAAAAAGAATTTTTCACCTGGTTGAACTAGGAGCCCTAGGGACTGTTGCTGGGAGTATTAGTTTTTTGTGGTTGATTATAGAGGTAAATCTACTTAAATATATAGGCAAAAATCAGGAAAACAAATAAAAGCAATTTTTATAGTCTATTTTTTAGACAAGTATTCCATGAAAAATACCTGTATGGTATTCATTTGAAAGTAATAGCACTGTGCTTTCATAGATTGACCAAAAATTCACTGGTATCTCTAGAATAGAAGCATCTAATGCTTTTAATTATGGGTCATATATTCAGAAATCTATATGGACAAATCTATATGGATTTTTGATTTTCCAAGAAGCTGTTTTAATTCTCTTTGATAATTTCAATTCTGACTTTTCTAAAATTATAATTCATAGATACTCAAAATTCATTAACTTGAGCTAAGAATTCATTAATGTTTTCTCATCTGATAAAATTGAAAATCAGATATTATTTTTTTCAGTAACATGTAAAGATAGCTTCAACATTTTGATTTCCACAATAGTTGATCATCACATAATATTGGTGGTAATGTGTAAAATGTTCTCCTGGTTCTGCTCACTTCCCTCAGAATCAGTTCATATAAGTATCTCCAGGTTTTTCTGAAATTCATGATTTCTTGCAAAACAATAGTGTCCCATCATGTTCATATACCACGATTTGTTCAGCTATTCCTCAATTATTGGACATCTCCTAAAGTTCCAGGTCTTCACCAGAATGTCATTTCTTTATAAAGAAATGTTCATAGCATCCATCAAAAGAAGCAGCATAACCTAATTTTGTGGTTTTCTCTTAGTGCTCATTTAAAAGTTACCAACACCCTACTCCTGTGGTGTGGGTAAGGTAATTATTTTCAGGAAGTTGCAGTCAGTCAGTTATTCCCATTCCCTTCTATTCATGACATTATTGCTTTCCTAGGAATTAAGAATTTGTACGTTATATTAGAAAATAATGCTAATATTTAGGAGCAGCTAGATGGGGCAATGAATGGAGCATCAGCCCTGGGAATCAGGAGGACCTGAGTTCAGATCTGACCTCAGACACTTAATATTTAATTAACTGTGTGAACTTGGGTAAGCCATTTAACCCCATTGTCTTGCAGAAGTGTAAACAAAATAAAATTACATTCTGATGGGCAGCTAGGTCACACAGTGGATAGAGCACTGGCCCTGGATCAAGCACTTTATAATTGCCTGACTTGTGACCATGGGCAAATCATATAACCCCATTGCCTTCAATAAATAAAATTTAAAAATTAGGAGAATGCTAATATTTATCAAGAGTTTAAATGCATTATTTTGTGATAACTTTTCCAGATACTAAGTGCTATTTTCTTTTGAACTTAAAGCTACTAATAGAATGCTGTCAGACATACCTGTGTTAGCTGCTTGTATCAGAGTTCATTATATGAAGGAAAACATTTCTGATTTTAACTTTTTTTTTCTATTCTAATTTGTGCAGATAAATTTTAAGGATTTTTGTTGGAAATCTGGAGAAGAGACCACTTCTGTTAGAAAGGGCACCTGTTCAAAAGTCAAAATTTTCTTTGTAGACAACAAACTGCTAACCCATTCTTAAAAGAGACATTTCATAATGAATAAAATTGTGAGAAAATCAATAGCCACTTTAAGTGGTATATGAGAAATGTATTTTTTAAGAAATGTTTTTCATTGATATACAATGCTTATACTTTTTGCTAGGAAAAGGAAAAATAAAATGAAATCAGGCTCAAAAGACACTGAATCAACTTTTTTTCTAAGACCAATCAAGCCATTTTCTATTGGCAGAAAATAATTTTTGAAAAGGTAACCTAGAAACCATCTGTGTTTATATACAAATACTGTTTGGACCATGGTTTTTATCTAAAAAAAATTCCCCACTGAAAAAAAGAACAGTTTGTGTGTAGATGTTACCGAAAAAAAGAGAAAGGGGACTAATGTCTATAAATAGGGAACAGCTATTAACAAATTAATTAAGATCTCATTTGTAGTTCTATTGTGAAGGATAATTATTTGTTAGCTTAACTAAGAATCTGTGCCTTGATGAGAACTGTCATTATGTTGAAGTGTAGAGTGAATCTGTGCCAATCCATACAATTCACACATGATCCAGAAATTAAAGTATAGTGTCCATTATGGCCAGTTATAAATGTCTGAAATTAGTTAAGGAAGATGCAGTTCAAACAAACAAAATACTTCCAGTTGACACTGTGGTAGGCCATTAATTTGCTCTCAGGGAAAAAGAAACAAAAATAAATCAGGATTTTCTTGCTATGTCAAGCTTAATCTTTGTGAAGGTTCTATCAAAGGCCAAAAATGTTCATTAAGCCTTTAAGTAAAGGAACATAACCAGATTGGGTTTGCACTCCTAGACTATGTTCTGAGGTGAGGTAGTTGTGACAACTAGACGGAAAGGCAAGGAAAAATAAGGGAGACCATAATTATGTTTCCAAATTAAACCAGGAACATATGAGCATGGGCTGGCTGGCATTCTCAAGAAGGATTGGCAAGCCAGAGATTCAACTCTTTACTAATAGCTTGCTGTCATTATGAAAAAAATTGATTATATGCTATGCTTCATCTATCAATATTATTATAGAAATAATATTGTCACAAAAATGGCAATTGTTTCTGGGATCATAAATAAAGAGTTGTAAGTGAAGCTTACAGTTACAGTTCAAATTTCTTGTTTTAAAAATGAGGTAACTGATGTTAAGTGAGAAGCTCAAATTCACAAACTTAGTCACTTAACAATAATATTAAGTACTCATTTATCAGATATTGTGCAAAGTCACTGAAGTGCAAATATAAACAGAAAAATAAAAGTCAGTTCTAGTTCTCAAGTATCTTCCTCTAATGAGAAAAACAACACAAAGGAAGCTGATAACGGAGGTGGAGGAGAGACAAGTTGCTTGATATGGGAGTATAATGGAGAAGTCTAGAAGTAAATGAAGAAATGGATATCCTTGTTATGCACCTTTAATGGAAGTTTTGCAAAGAGTTATCTAATGAAAGGGCGCTCAACAGGTATAGGATAATTTTGGGTTGCAAAATTTTATGGTTGAAGTTGAAAAGAAAATAACTTTGTAGAAATGAAGATATATAACTAGAAAATTTCTGAGGTGAGATTTGAAACTTGATCTTCCTGACTCCAAGTCTAGTATTCTATCTACTACAGTATGCTGCCTTCTGAATTTCCTGAATGGAAATGGCTTAAATTGTACCTTATACCCATGACCAAACATTGTCACTTCATTTTTCTTCCTTAGACAAGAAGAGCAAAATAGTAAAAATAAGGATGTAAGATATAAGCAAAACAAGAAATCAAGTGATAACATCATCCAATGAAATTTATGGGTAGAGAGTAAAGATTTAAAAAATCTACAAAACAGTAAGACATTTGGGTAATTTTTGCTTTGTTTTGTTTTTGTTTGTTTATCTGTATTTTGCTTTGGGACCAAATTGATTCTTTTTAAATTCATATTTCTGAGTCAATTATCTTCACTTTTATGATGCACTTTATTTTAATATATTGGCCCATGCTACAAGGTAGTATTGTATTATCTGTACATTAAACAGAGTGTTCCAGTCATTATTGCCACATGAACTAGGCACTTCCAAGGACATACTTGGGACATAATACAATATGTGATTTAATATAACACAATATGTGATTTAATATAATTACCACTCACAAAATATGTCTGCAACATATGAAAAGGTTCCTTTTAGGATTAATGTCATTTTATTTAATTGCTTGAAATTTTAAAGGGAGAAAGATTTGGTCAAATAATGTGTAACACAAACACACCTTATGTCTAATGCTGTCTCTTACCCCAGCTGTTTAATGCTCAAATGTGTTACTTCTCAGATATAATTTATCAAAGGTCAGATGATTGAGGGTACTAATGTGGAGAAAATGCTTTGAGGTTCTCTGAACAGGTACATAGCATGGAAGTAAATGTAGAAAGCTACTGAAAACAACATCAACAATATAACCTTTATAATTCAAGGGTTCCACAATGATCTTCTTAATTGCCTTTTGGGTTCTAATAAATGATTCCTTAGTAACCTGAAATATTCCAAATGTGACCTACATCTTGGACTTTGCATCTGGAGAATTGGTTTATCACCATTTAAATCTATCCCCAAATGTGCAAAAAGACAAGATGACAAGGTAAATATATAGTTAAAGTAAATCAACCCTTTCTGTTCCACCAAAAATGAATATATTTGCCTAACTTATTAAAGCATCAATTGTATATTAACATACAAATTAAGAAACATATCGAGAGTAGAACTGATCATTTGCATAGATTCAGTTAACAATCATTGTTATGTGTCATTTAATCTTATACAACAATATTTGATATACTCCTTATTATAAAATAAAATGCAGTAGTAATTGATATTATGGAAATATTCAGGCTCAAAATGGGAAAGGAGGCTTTTTTACCTATTTGCTTAGATAAAGAAGTGAATTTATCTCATTAATCCTTAAAATTGAAGAATATTTCTTGATTCACTCTGACTTTTATTTTTCTTTAATTCTCTTTTCTTGCTTTCCTTCCCTTCTCTCTTCTTTCTTTCTTTCCTTTCTTCCTTTCTCCATTTCTTTGAGTCATTCAATCCTTCCATTTACAAAACTTATTTGTAGGAACAGTTCAGGAAAGTTCAAAAGCAAACACAAAGAATTGAGTTATTTTATCAAATTACCAAACCTATTAGTAGGAGTTACATCCAATGAAATATATTTTTGTATCATAGCAAATTCTTATTCAAAAATTGCATATGCTGTTCAATATAATTAAATGTGAATGGTATAGCTAGGAATAACTTTAAATGTCTTGATCTTAAAGAATTAAATTGGAAATTTTTCTTAAATGAAAAAAATTCTCAAAACCTTCTCCCTGAAATTTGTAGCCTGAATATTTATTGAATTTAGAACTTTGATCTAATTGAATTTAGATCTATTGAACCTCTTTTCTTTCCCATGACAGAGGGACTATATTTATAAAAAACAAGAAAAAGTAACCAGATTATATTTCTGGTTTTGAAAGACACTTGTCCAAATGATAAACTAAAATAATATTGTCTATGTTTTATGCAGGTAGGTACATACCAGGAAGAAGAACAATGGACTACATTGCAAAGTTAGTATAGAGAACAATGGACTACATTGCAAAGTTAGTATAGAGGAGTAGTGATGAGTATTTAAAAGGGAAAAATACGTATTCAATTTTGGGGGATGATGCAGAGAGTTCATTAAGTTCACTGATGACTTTGTGAGCTTGTTAGGGGATTTCTTGTGACATATTTTGCAATAGTAGAAAAATAATTGACATTGAAAAATTAGGGAGATATGATATATTACAAAATAGGTCAAAGTACATGTGGGATGAGAGGATGTTTTATTATATGTAAAAACTCAAATGGTCACTACATTTTGTACTGATTGATCATTACAGAGGGATTAATTTAAAATTATCTGGTTAGACTGAGGCACATTGTGAAATAACCCGCAAATATGACAAAAGATACAGTGAAAGCATCACTTTTATTTCAAAAACAAATACAATATGATTAACTGGATTCAATAAGGAAAATCCAGATATGACATATATATGCAGAATTAGAATTTTGGGGGAAGGCACCTTAGAGACTGTACTGGTAAAAATATTTTCCTTTAAATTTCTAAAGCATCAAAGAGCTTTGTTTTATCATGATATGTATTTTCAACTGGTAGTTATCTAGCAATTCCAGGTCTGTTCATTTCTATCATTCATTAACTGTGAAATCTTAACTATATCATCTTTCTGAACATTTCTTCAACTGCAACATGAAGAATTATACTAATTTGAATGAAGTCAAGGCCATTTCAATTCTAACATTGCTGATTCTGAGAAACTGAATATGTGGGGGAGAGAGTGGTGTGTGTGTGTGTATAAGGGGAGATATGACATGACATTTCATCACCGTAACATGAAGCTTACAAGAATATATTCCAGAAGCAGATATTAGTAAATACTAAAATACCTTTAAAAGGAAATTATCTTTAAATATAGGAAATGCAACTTTTAAAAATGTTTTGAATGGATTAAGTATACTCCTCCCTATACAGAATAGTCTAGATAGAAAATTTCTCTTGGGGTCCCTGCAGGCTGTGGGATTCACTGATTCTATTCAGTGATTAAGTGAAAAAAATCAAAATAATATTTATATGAATTCTGATTAAGCAATCAGCTAGTGGGGTTAGGATGAGTGCTCTTGTTAGCTATGGAAACTTAGTCAATCAATATACTCAGTGCTCTTTTCAGAATTTTCTCACCAAGATAATAGATCTATACATTGTCTTTTTGCCATTGGCTAAAATAATCTCAAGCTGATAAAGTTGTGTGATAAAGTTTTCTCTTTTTTTCACAGAATTTTCATTCAATGGCCTAGGAAGTTTAACTATGCTATCCCAGAAATACTATCTCCCCAAATTCATGACCCCCTTCTGACCCCCTTCTGACCCCCTTCTGACCCCTTTCTCCAGGTTTTTGAAAATCTCATTGGAGAACCTCACAAAAAGTCAGTATTGAGACCTATAGAACAGATATTTAGTCCATCAAGGAATTATTTTTTCTTAGTTATTTAAACAGGATATTAGTCTCTGCTCAATTATTTAAGGCAGAAACAACTTGCAGAAACAAATCAGTATGATTCATTTACTTAAATGAATATAAACACAATAGAGCAGTTACAAATCAGTAAATCAAACACATGTCTTTTGAAAAGGGTGGGGCATGAGCTTACTGCATAATGATAAAGAGACAGTGATTAAAAAAAAAACTAAAAACCTTTTTCAACCAAAGATTTTGGCATCATATTCAAACCACCAAGATTTTTCTCCCATGGTACATGAAACCACTCAGCAGTCAATATACCTGGATGAGTTAGTGAAGTACAAGTACAAATTTGGGTTTAATACTGGAGTTTAAAAACCAATCTAAGCATGGATCAGTGTTTCCAACAAACAAGTGACACCCTTTTGAGATTCCGTTTTCCAGCTGATAGGGAGTCACTATGGCAGATAATGTTTCTGCATTTAAACCCATAAGAATTATTGTGAAAGCAAGCGGAACTCATGGGAAACCAGGGGGTTAGAGTGAAGGAACCCTTGCAGTGAAAGGAATCAAGGATTATCTTTAGAACCCATGGTACCTGAACAACCAGGTCAAAAAAGCTTCTTCTAATGAAGATCCATCCATTACCATGACATGCAAGCTCGAGCTGTAGATCACTTTCATGGTCTCCAAAGAAGCTGAGCAGTTATCAGTAACATTCAAAAATCCACTGGAAAGTCATTCATTTCACTTTATGGTCCTAATTAGCCATTTGTATAGTTCTATAATTAAATATGTTCCTTTCTCATCAAGTTTTTCACTTTAGTAATGATACCACTGTGCCACAAACAGGCCCCATGCTGTTTGGTTTGGGACTTATTCATAGCATTTAATTGGTCACCCAGTGGTTAGCCAATAACCCCTTCTATGGGAAGCAACACTCTGAATGTTGTTAATGGGCTGGAGGCACAGTGATTGCCTCCTGGTACCCAGCAGTACTGGGAATAAAGCAATTTCCTCCACTGTGTTGTGTGCCCAATAGCTAATCCTCTCCACTCCTGAAATGCACACTATTTGGTTATAAGTATTTGTGCTGGCTTACTTACCGCTGAGTTGTTAATAGGCAGTGATTCTTCAATGCTCCTTCAGTGAAGTTACAGTCTGCTTGCTGACTGCTAATTAAAACAAGTTTGCACTCTAAGACTGCAACTAAAAGGTAGCAAGGTCATCTTATTTAATGCAGTAACCTTTTATTTAACAATGTTGATACACTCCTCATATGTGCACATTTGGTAAACTGGCATGTCTATTATCGATTGTTTAAAAAGAACAAAATCAAGCCATAGACTAATGTACTCTCCTTTGAAGCAAAATTGTTTCCCCTGTTGTATGGTTGAAATACAAGATTGGCTATTGGATTCAATCTGAGTAGAGTTTGCTATTTCTGAAGACCAAAGTGGGAAAAAAAGGGTACACACTACATATGTTTAAACCATTTGAAGGAGAGTTGGGTTCAGCTCCCCATGTGTTTTATTTTAATTATAGTTTGATCTATCAAACTGAGCTCTTGAGTTATCAAAAGTGAAGGCAAAGACATTGATAGATGGCAGTTCCTAACCACATGTCAAATATATATATATACATATATATGTATGTATGCATATATAATATGATAATACATATTTATGATATTTATATTCATATATATATCTGTATACACACACAAACACACACTTGTGGATCCTTTAAAATGCTAGAAATGTACAAAGTAAAATACCATATTGTAGAACCAAAGAGAAATGGAAGAATTTTGAAAAGCTACAAACTTATATTTTTGAAATCTTACATAATATTCTAACTTATTTTGTGTTACTTCACATAAATCCAAGTAAATATTAACTCTGTGTACACCTTCTTTAAAATCTTTGAATTTCTAATCAATGATACAAAAGATAATTTAATATATTTCTAGGACATTATGGTAGTTCCTGAAGCCTTGGGCATTGCAGAGTATGACCAGGAATGACAGACTGAATTATATCAAGCTCTCAAAGTAACTCTTCTTGGAAGGTTAAAATTATGCCTTTAGAAAAGTTTTGCTCTTCCTCACTCTTTCAAAATTAGAGGCAAAACTAGTGAGAGTAAACACCTTTTTAATTATGAAATATTGCCTTTTGTTAAAAGAAGTGTTAAAATCGCCTCTCCTGGTCAAAGGTGACTTCAGAAAAGCAGACAGCCAGTAGCATATAAAGTACTTTAAGTAAGGTTTGGGGATGAGCATTTTCATATTTTTTTATTTCCAAATCATACCAGTATTTTTTCTCACCTTTTACAAAATAAACCTAGACTCAAGCATTTACAGCACTTACTATAGAATTTACCAGTTATATGATCTTGAGGTTATTTTAATGGAAAGAGTACTAGATTTAAAATTAAGAGATTTGCATTCAAATCCTGGTACTGTCACTTTCTTTATGTATGACCTTGGCAAATCATTATACCATATTTAATTCTGTATCAAACCACAGAGAGAGAGTTGGAGTAGATGATAGATTTTCTGTTAACAAAAATATGAAAATATATAGTTACTAAGGAAGCCCTTATCACATCATACTTGAACTATTGTAATAAATTTCTGGTTTCTGACAATGATGGTATAATAATAATAATAATAATAATAATAATAATAACAATAATAATAAATAGCATCTATATTAGTAACTATATTGTGTCAAGTATTTCATATGTGGTGGATACTAATATAAATGCTATTTTATTATAAAATTACAAATAGTATTTCACCAAGCTAATAACTCTGATAAGTAGGTGTCATTATTACACTGATTTTATAGTTGAAGAAAGTAAGACAAAAGGAGGTAAAGTGACTTGATCAAGTTCACATAAATAATTAAGAAAGTGACTAAGACTGGATTTAAACTCACATATTTATGACTCCAAACCTAGGAGTTTTATTGGCTATTGCATAAAGTAATCTCATGATTTTCCCCACTTTAAGATATCCTCCACAGACTAGAATGATCTTTCTAGAATACAGGTCTGTACATTTCACTTCCACCCACACTAAACCCAATGCATACTTATTGCCTCTTGAATCAAATATAAAATCATCTGACTTAAAAACATTTATAATCTGACTCATTCTTACCTTTCTAGGCTTCTTAATTTTACTGCCTTTCAAACCCTCTATGGTCCCAGTGACAAGGGACAACTTATTTTATCACACAGAGGACATTCCATTTTTCCAATTCTTTCATTTTCAGTGACTTTTCCCTTTTTCTGTAATGCTTTTGCTCCTCATATCTGCCTACTTGCTTCCCTGATTCTAAATCTTATAGATTATTTCCACTGTGTCACCTGGCTGAGGCAGAGGACAAAGAGAGACCAGTCTAGGTATGAGAATTGACCAGTAAAATGATATAGAGCCTGGAAATGGGTTTTTGCATATGAGGAACTAAGGGATTTCATTTTACTGACATCACAGTTTGGTGGTAGCAGTTGTGATTGAAGTGGTAGGCAGGGGGAGGGAAGAAGAAAGAAAGGCTAGGACCAGGTTATGCAGGTCTTTAAAAGCTATAGAATAACTGTGGTGTATGTATGTCATGGAACACTATTGTTCTATTAGAAACCAGGAGGGATGGGAATTCAGGGAAGCCTGGAGGGATTTGCATGAAATAATGCTGAGCAAGATGAGCAGAACCAGAATAACACCGTAAACCCTAACAGCAACATGGGTGATGTTAAACATTGATGGATTTGCTCATGCCATGAGTGCAACAATCAGGGACAATTTGGGGCTGTCTGCAATGGAGAATGCCATCTGTATCCAGATAAAGAGCCATGGAGTTTCAACAAAGTTCAAGGACTATTCCCTTTAATTTAGAAAAAAACAGATATCTTATTGTCTGATCTTGTTATCTCTTATACCTTTTTATTTCTTCCCTAAGGATATTATTTCTCTCTCATCACGCTCAATTTAGATCAATGTGCAACATGGAAACAAAGTAAAGAATGACAGATTGCTTTCTGTGGGAGGAAGGAAGTAAGATTGGGGGAAAAATTTTAAAACTCAAATAAAATCTTTAATAAAAAAAGAAAAGACCAAAAAGCTATAGAATAGTTTATATATTATTTTTAAGACAATAGGAAGATATTGGTATTACAGTTGAATAGAAGAGTCACATGGCTTTATCTATCCTTAAGGAAAACTATTTTGGAAGTAATGAGTAGAAGGGATTGGAGAAAAAGACCAATAGGAGACTGAGGCAAGAGCTGAGGAAGTCTTAAATGATGACTTTTGCTATATAAGGAAAAAAAGAGCATTGGGTATGAGAAATGTTTTGAAGGTAGAAAGAAGCATTAGGTTTGGGAAATTGAATATGTGGGATGAAATGGATTGAGAAATCCAGGATAACATTGAGGTAAAGATTAGAAAGAAAATCAGAAGGCAACAGGTCATAAAGAATTAAAGCTCAGGGAAAAGACTGAGCATGTGAACAGAGATAGAGAAATAATGAAGATGTACATAAATATTTTACATATTCTGAGCACATATGGGACCTGTTTTGTATGTATGTATCCATATAGATCCAGTTCTAGTCTTTTGTATGTAAACAAACCATGTATACATGTTCATACATATTTTGGACAGATATATATGTAGTCATATATATTCCTATATTTTTATATGTGGTTATATATATGTATAAATATAAATAACCCCACATATGAACCTATATTTATATATTATGTATATAATATATAGAAATATCTATATGGAAATTACATCCCAGCATATTTCCATTATATGTGCACACATAATATGTGTTTTACTATTATATCTAGGCGGATATGTTATCTGCCTAAAGATGATCATAAAATCCATTAAATTATTTGAGAATATTGAGAGGATAAATGAAGAAAAGAAGAGTCCATGACAGAACCTTGAGGAACACACAGTTAGCGAATATAATATTAAAGCATGAATAAAAAAGGCCTGATACAGAGAGATAAAAAATAGATAAAATAATTATAACAGAGGAAGTGAGGTGAGTGGATACAGACATTTTTTTGCTTACAGAGTTTGTCTGAGAAAGGGAGGAAAGATATATGATAATAACTTGGTGATGGCATTGTATAGTGAATTTTTTAAAGGATGAGATAGGTATGATCATGTTTGAGAGTAATACACAAAAAGAACCAGTTGATAAAGAGAAGATGAAATTTCAAGGAAAAGGGGGTGCTTGAGTATTCAGTCTGATGTAGAATATGTGAAAGTCACAACACTTGAATGGGATTTCTGAATGATGCATAGAAGATCTATATGAGAACCAAAAGCAACATGAAAATACCATTTTCCTATTGTCATTATTAGCTAAAAGTAATTTCATGGAATCATAGAATCTCAGGCTTGAAAGAGAATTCAGAGGACTTTTAGCCCAAATAATAGCTGTGTAGGCATCATCTCCTTAAAATCCCACTTAGTCATCATAGGAGACAATCCATTAGCTCTTGAGTCAACTCATTCCTATTGGATTGCTCTATCAGCATATTTTCCTCTTTATCAAACTAAATTCTATCTCTGTGCGTTTTACTACTTTTACCTTGCTCTAACATTTTGTATGAAAAAAGAAAAAAACTCCTTCTTTAAATATAAAAGATTATTGATTACTGAAGAGATCTAATCCTTCCTCTCCCCTATCACCAATCAGGTTTTCTCTTCTACAGGTTAACTTAATCTAACCTTTGAATTCCTTGGTTTCAAAGTCCCTCACCATTTCAGTTGCTCTCCTCTGTGCATAACTTGTTAAATTTATTTCTTAAGAAGTGGCAAGAAGAAATGAACTCTAGATGTGACTTGACTGTTTTGCCATTGTTTTTGTCACTGATGTTTAATTGTATTCAGATTTGTTTGACTTTTCTTTCCTTTTGAAAAAAAAATTATTTTTTTTCCAATTACTTGCAGTAGTAATTTTTCAGCATTCACCCATTCATAGATAGATGTTTGTGTTCCATATTTTTCTATCACCTTCCCTTTAGTCCCCCACCTCCATGGTTGAAAAAAGTCTGTTTAACATAATTACATATTAGTCCTGTTGCAAAAGAGGAATTAGAACTAAGGGGAAAGAAAAATAACATGAGTAAAAAAAAACATAAAAGAATTTTTTTTCAAAGGTGAATATGCTTTGCTCTACATTCAGACACTATAGGTTCCACCCCTCTGGATGTGGATGGCTTTGTCCATAACAGGTCTGTCAAGATTGTCTTTGATCTCTGAAGAACTGAGGAGTTGCAGTTATCATATTGATCACCTCACAATGTTTTTGTTAATATATACAATATTCTCTTGGTTTTGTTCCCTCCATTCAACATCAGTTCATGTAATTATTTTCAAAAATTGCCTGATCATATTCTTTTACCATTTATTATTTGAGCAATGCTCATATTTTTAAAAATCTGAAAAGTTCCCTATATATTTGCTATATGATGTCTTTAACTAAGAAAATTCTGCTTTTTTTCCAATCTTAATTTCATTTGTACAAAACTTTATATATCTAATGTAACAAAAATTATCCATCTTATATGTCATAATGCTGTCTATCATTTGTTTATTAAATCTTCTTTCATCTTTAAATATGATAGCTAATATGTTCCATGTATTTCTGATTTACTTGTGATAGCTCCTTTTATGTCTAGGCCATATATGTATCATGACATTGTCATGATAAGTGGTAAAAAAATATGGATCTATAACTAATTTCTTCTAGGCTGCTTTACTATTTCCCAAACCATTTTTATCAAATAATGATTTTTCCCAGTGTTTCCATCTTTACATTTATCAAACATGAGTTTACTCTAATCATATGTTACTCCACACTTTATATATACTCCATTTTACTGGTCCATTGTTCATTCTATTTCTTTGAAACTATTTGATGGATTTGATAATTAATACCTTGTAATACAGTTCAAGATATGGCACTGGTAGACCTCCTATCAACATTTTTTTCATTAATTCTTTTGATATTCTTGCCTGTTATTCTAAAAGAATTTTTATTTTTTCTTACTCAGCAAAATGATTTTTTTTGTTAAGTTAATTGGAGTGGCACTGGATAAATAGATAATTTATGTAGAATTGTCATTTTTATTGTATTGATTCTGACATTATTTGCATAAAATGTGTTTTATAATTATGTTCATATAGGTCTTGATTTTGTCATCAAAGTTATATACCTTGTATATTGCATTACCTATGGTTGTTTTAAATGAGACATCTTTTATTATCTCTTTTTGTAAGGTCATGTTGATGAAATATATGATATATCTGGATTTATTTAATATATTCTATTTATTCTATTTATTTAATATATTCTACTATTGTGCTAAAATTATTTTTTGTTTCAGGTAGCGTTTTAGTTGAATCTCTAGGATGTTTTCAAGATAACATCATATTGTTTGGGAAAATAAGAATAATTTTCTTACCTCATTGCCCATTTGGATTCCTTCAATCTCTTTTTCTTCTCTTACTACTATTGTTAGTATTTCAAGTATGATAATGAATAATGATGGTGATTATTGACATCCTATTTCACTTCTGACATCACTGGAAAGGCTTCTAGCTTATTTCCATTACAGATAATATTTGTTGATGATTTTAGATGTGACTTTTGTTTTTAAGGGGGAAAACATTTATATCTATGCTTTCAAGTGTTTCTTAAAGATCAGGGCCACAGGCCCTGTGTTTTCAGCAAAATCCCTATATTTCCAGTTGAGCCCCTCCCCTATCCCTGTGGGTGAAAGGGATTCTTTCCAGAACAAACACACTAACAACTACCCCACCCCACCCCTAGGCTCAGGTTTGGGCAGCAAATCTCTCTCAATACTGACTGAATAATGAGATTAATTATATAGCCTGAGAGCCCAGTAAACATTGTTGGAGAATAATTTATACCCTGCTCCCCTCACTCCCACAACTAGGGAGTGGATCACAAATCATGATCACAGGAACTCAAGAAAAAGCCTCTAGTACCAACTACTGGTTGGCCCACTTGGAGTTAATAAACCCAGTGAGCAAAGCCTGTAGGGTTTGCACAATCAAAGGTCTATGAATCAGTCCTTCCCCTAAGACAAGATCCTAGGAAAATGAAGAAAGGCCATCACAAAGGGTCCTAACACAGAAAGAGCTAGAACTTCTGAGGAGAGTAGAAATTGGTCTCTATGCCAGCAAGACTTCTTAGAAGAGCTCTGAAAGGAGTTTAAAAATTCAAATGGACAAATTGGGGGGAAAAACAAGAGAAAATTAATACCATGCAACAAGAAAAAAAAGTTCCTTGGAAAATACAATGGTACAATCACAAAATGAAATTAATTTTCTAAAAGCCCAATTAGGCAAATGGAAAACCCATTCATAAATAGAAACAATTAATTAGAAAAGGAATTTCAAAAGGTAAATGAAGAATGTCCTTCTCTAAAAATAAACAAAAAGAATGGAATCCCTGGAAACTAATGACTCCATGAGACAACAAGAATCTGGTAAAAACAAAAAAATCAAAAAGTTGAAGAAAATCTAAAATAACTCATTGGCAAAACTATTGACCCAGAAAATAGATACAGAAGAGACAGCTTAAGAATCATTGGTTTCCTGAACAAATTGAGGATAAAAATATCCTGGATCCATATTTCAGGATCTTTTGAAGAAAATTTTCCCCAATATCATGAAACCAGAGGGCAACATAATTATTGAAAGAATGCATCGATGCCCTTCTGAATGGGATCCAAAACAAAAACACCAAAGAATACTGTGGCCAAATTCCAGAACTATCAGATAAAAGAGAAAATCCTACAAGCAGCCAGAAAGAAACAATTTAGATATCAAGAAGTCACAGTAAGGATTACACATGACCTAGCTGCATCAACATAAAGGGATTGAAGGGCCTGAAATAAGATATTCCAAAAAGCAAGGGAGCTTGGAAGTCAACCAAGAATTCACTATTCTGCAAAACTGACCCTTTTCTTCCAGGGGAAAAGATGGACAATTAACAAAATAGGATGCTTCCAATTTTCTTCACAAAATGACCAGAGATAAAGAGAAAATTTGAACTTCAAACAGGAGATTCAGGAGATACATAAAAAGGGAAAAATGGAGAAAGAAAAATAATTGCTATCCAATGAGATGAAACTGGCTATATCCCCATCTTGGAAAAAGATTCTCAAACTCTTAAGAATTGTAAATCTATTAGAGATAATATACTTAATCAGAAGTAATGGACATTCATGACCTGTCTGTGACTCAGAATGATTTAAAAACAATATCTCATTAAAGGGGAGGTACAGTAAAGAGATGAGAAGATGAAGCAGATTGAATGGCATAAACCACATTATGTAAAGAGGTACAAAGATCCTATTGCAATAGAGGGGAAGAAGGGATGAGGTGAGAAAAGCCTAAATGTTCCTCTCCTAAGATTTGGCTCAAAAACAGATTAACAAACACAGACTCAGTAAAGAAATTCATTTACCTTTCAAATATGAAAAGGGGAAAGGGGGAACTAACAGGAGGAAGGGAAGGAAGAAGGGGAAAAGAGAAAGAAAAAAGTTATGGCAGTGGGTGGATATAAGGCAAACACACTGAAGGAGGTGGTATTCAGAAGTAAAATAATGGGGAATATGGATAAAGTAAAAAGAGGGTGAAAATAGAAACAGAGGGAAAATAACATGAAGGGCATTAACAAGTTAATAATTATAACTTTGAATGTGAATGGATTGAACTCTCCCTTAAAACATCAGCAAATGCCAGACTGGATTAAAAAAAAACAGAATCCTACAATATGCTGCTTAAAAGAAACTCATTTGAAGCAGAAAGATACATATAGAATCAAGGGGAAAGATTGGATCACAGTACATTTTGATTCAGCCTAACTGAAAAAGGCAGGGGTATCAATCTTTATTTCAGACAAAGCAGCAGCTGCTACAATAAATCTCATTAAAACATATAAGAAAGGAAACTATATCCTCTTCAAAGGTACCATAGACAATGAAGCAATTTCTACTACTAAATATGTATGCACCAAGTGGTATGTCATCCAAATTCTTAGAGAAGAAAATGTATAAGTTACAGGAAGACATAAATAATAAAAAAAACTCTACTGGTGGGAGATCTCAACCTCCCTTTCTCAGATTTAGATAAGTCTAACTGTAAAATAAACATGATGGAAGTAAAAGAGAAAACTGAGACATGATAGATCTTTGAAGAAAATTGAATAGGGATAGAAAGGAATATGCTGTTTTTCCTACAGAACATGATACTTATATGAAAAATGACCATGTATGAAGACATAAAAACCTTATAATCAAATGCACAAAGGCAGAAATAATGAATATTTCCTTCTCAGATCATAATGCAATAAAAACAACAAGCAATAATTAGCCATGGAGAGACAGGCTTAAAACTAATTGGAAACTAAATAACCTCATTTCAAAGATCAAATGGATCAAACAACAAATTAAAGCAAGAATTAATGAATTCACCCTAGATAATGACAATAATGAGACAACTTACCAAAACTTATGGGATATAGCCAAGGCAGTATTAAAGGATATATAATATCTTTAACTGGTTACATGAATAAAATAAAGAGGAAATCAACAAAATAAGCATGCAACAAAAAAATTAGAGAAACAGCAAATAACCCCCCCAATTAAATAACAAATTAGAAATTCTAAAAATTAAAGGAGAAATTAATAAAATGGAAAGTGAAAAAAACTATTGAACTAATAAATAAAATCAGGTGTTGGTTTTATGTAAAAAAGAATAAAATTGAAAAACCTTTGTTTAATTTTATTTAAAAAAGAAAGAAGAAAACCAAATTCCTGGTATCATAAATGAAAATGGTGAACTCAACTCCAATGAGAAGTAAATTACAATAATAATTCAGAATTACTTTGCCCAACTATATGCCACTAATTTGATAATCTAAGTGAAAAAGATGAATATTTACAAAAATATAAGTTACTCAGGTTAAATGAAGAGGAAATTAAATATATAAATACATCTATCTCAGAGAAAGGTATTCAATGCCATTATTGAATTCCATAAGAAAAAATCTCCAGGGCCAGTTGGATGCACAAGTGAATTTTATCAAACATTTGAAGAACAGCTGGTTTCAATTCTATATAAACTTTTAGGGAAAATAGGTGAGGACAGAACTCTGCCTAATTCTTTGTATTACAACATTATGGCGCTTGTACCTAAACCAGGAAGAGTCAAAACAAAGAAATAAAATTATAGACCAATTTCTCTTATGAATATGGATGCAAAAATCTTAAATATAATCCTAGCAAAGTGACTGCAGTAAATTATCACTAGGATAATACACTATGACCAAGTTGCATTTATCCCAGGAATGGAGGGTTGGTTCAATATTAGGAAAACTGTTAGTATAATTGTCTATTTCAATAACAAACCTAACAAAAATAAAATTATTTCAATAGATAATGAATAAGCCTTTGAGGAAATACAACACCAATTCCTACTAAAAACACTGCACTGTAATGTTACTTAGAATGATAAGCAGTATCTATCTGAAACCATCCAGAAGCATCATATGCAATGGGGATAAACTACAGGCATTCCCAATAAGATCAGGGATGAAACAAAGCTGCCTGTTATCACAATATTGTATTAGAAATGTTAGCTTCAGCAATAAGAAAAGAAATAGAAGCTGAAGGAATTAGGATTGGGAAGGATGAAACAAAACTTTTTTTCTTTGTAGATCATGATGGTATACCTAGAGAATCTTAAAAAATCACTGAGAAGACTACTAGAAACAAATAACAACTTTAGCAAAGTCACATGATATAAAATAAACCCACATGCATCCTCAGAATTTCTATATATTACCAGTAAGATACAGCAGCAAGGGCAGCTAGATAGTGCAGTGGATTGAGCACTGGTCCTGGAATCAGGAGTACCTGAGTTCAAATCCAGTCACAGACACTTAATAATTACCTAGCTGTGTGGCCTTGGGCAAGCCACTTAACCCCATTTGCCTTGCAAAAAAAAAAAAGATACAGCAGCAAGAGGTAGAAAAAAAATCATTTAAAATAACTTTAGATAATATAAAATACTTAGTAATCTACCTGCCAGGGCAGACTCAGAAATTCTATGAAAATTACTATAAAATGCTTCTCACACAATAATAAATAAAATCAGATTTAAATAACTGGAAAAATATAAACTGCTCATGGATAGGCCGAACTAATTTAACAAAAATGACACTTATTACTGAATAACTACCTATTTAGTGCCTTACGAATCAAGCTTCCAAAAAATTACTTTAATAAGTTAGAAAAGATTGTAGCTAAATTCATAGGGAGGAACAGACAATCAAGAATATCCAGGGATTTAATGAACGAAGTACAAAAGAAGATGGCTTAGACTTACCAGATCAAAAATAATATTATAAAGCATTATTCATCAAAACTGTCTGGTACTGGCTGAGAAACAGAGTGGTGGATCAGTGGAATAGATTAGGGACAAAAGAGACAACTCTTTGATAAAAATTGTTGGGAAAATTAGAAGTTATTATGGCTTAAACTTAAATTAGACCAACAGCTCTCACCCTCTACCAAGATAAGATCAAAATGAGTACAGGATTTAGACATAAAAGACAATATTTTAAGCAAACTAGGAGATCAAGGAATAGTTTACCTTCCATATCTATGGAAAGGCAAGCAATTTATGACCAAGGAAGAGATGGAGAACATCATTAAAAACAAACAAGATAATTCTGAGTACATTAAATTAAAAAGCTTTTGCACAAACAGAAGATCAAAAACCAAGATCAAAAGAAATTTAATAAATTGGGGAACAATTTTTACAGCTAGTATTTCTGACAAAGGACTCATTTCTAAAATATACAGAGAAGTGAGCCAAACATAAACAAAAACAAGCCATTTCCTATTGAGAATTGTCAAAGGATATGCAAAGGCAATTCACAGATGAGTAAATCAAAAGTTATCCACAAACATATGAAAAATTGGTCTAAATCATTTCTCATCAGAGAATCGCAAATTAAAACATCCCTGAGGTGCCACCTCATACCTCTCAGACTGGCCAATATGACCAGAAAGGACAATTATCAATGTTGAAATGGATGTGGGAAATCTGGGACACTAATACATTGTTGGTGGAGCTGTGAACTCATCCAAACATTCTGCAGAGAAATTTGGAATTACACCCAAAGGGCAACAAAAATATACATATACTTTGATTCAGCAATCCCACTCCTGGGTCTATACCCTGAAGAGATCATGAAAAAGGATAAAAACATCACTTGTACAAAAAATATTAATAGTGGCCCTGTTTGCGGTGACAAAGAATTGGCATTTAAGTAAATGTCCTTTAACTGGAAAATGGCTTAACAAATTGTGTTATATGTATGTCATGAAACACTATTGTTCTATTAGAAACCAGAAGGGATGGAAATCCAGGGAAGCCTGGAAGGATTTGCTTGGACTGATGCTGAGTGAAATGAGCAGAACCAGACAAACATTGTACACCCTAACAGTAAGATGAGGTTGATGGTAAATCTTAATGGATTTGCTCATTCCTTCAGTGCAATAAGCAGGGACAATTTTGTAGCACCTGTGATGGAGAATCTTATCTGTATCCAGAGAAATAACTATGGAGTTTAAACAAAAACCAAAATCCATTTACCTTCCATTTAAAAGAAGTGTCTTATGTGCTACATAATTTTGTTTTCTCTATCAACACATTCAATTTCCATCAGTGTATGGAATGGAAACAATGTAAAGATTATCAGACTGCCTTTTGTGGGGGGATGGGGGGACAGAAAGAGGGTGGGGGAAAAAATTGTAAAATTCAAAATCTTACAAAAATGATAGGTAGAAATTACCATTGTATGTAATTAGAAAACAAAATATTAATTAAAAAAGGAATGTGTGGTTTTTTGTGAAAAGCTTTTTCTGCATCATTTGATGTAATCATATGATTTGTGTTGCTTATGTTGGTGTTATAACAATAATGTTAAACAGTCTCCTTATAATGGGCCAACCCTACATTCCTGATATAAATCACACTTGGTCACAATGCATAATGTTCATGATATATTGTTTTAGTCTCCTAGCAATTATTTTATTCAGAGGTTTTGCATACGTAATCATTAGTGAAATAGTTCTATAATTTTATTTATATTTGCTCTTCCTGGTTTAGGTATCAATATCATATTTGTTTTATAAAAGGAATTTGGTAGAATTTGTTCTTTTCACGTTGTTCCAAATAATTTATTTAATATTAGAACTATATTAAATATTGTGTAGTATTCTCTTGTAAATCAGTATTGTCTGCATGTCTTTTTCTTGGGATCCTCATTTTTGACCAGTTCAATGTTTTTCTTTTCTGAAATTGATCTATCCTTAGTTATTCAATTTCCTCATCTATTAATCTGGACAGTTATTCATTTTGTAAATATTCATCTATTTTATTTAAATTGTTAAATATAAAATACCTCGCAATCATTGTTTTTATTTTATCTTCATTAGTGGTATAATAAACTTTTTCATTATCTACTCAAAGAAGAAGATATGTTAAGCATTCACATTTATAGCAAAAAGAAAATACTGGGCCAAGGAAACTAGTACTGAAAATCCAGCCTCTGATAGCCTAAAGTTCCCCAAGGCTAGGAGATAGCCTTTGATTTTGTCCATTATGAGGAATTTGAGGAGGACCAGCATTCCTGTCTTAAGAATCTGTATAACCATATGAAATAGAGACACTAAAGAATTAAGAGGGTTCCTGAATACCAAAAAAAGAAAGAGGAAAATACAAAAGAAATACTGAAAGAATCAAATATTATGAGGAAAAAATGAAAACTCAAAAGCACATAAATAATAATTATAAAACTATGACTAACTTAAAAAGAAATGAAATTACCTTTAGGAAATAATGCACAAAGAAAAATGAACAAATATTACATAAGGAGAGATCAAATAAAAATCCTTGCCACAAATTCTCTGAAAAATGTTTCATTTCTACTCTAAATAGAAAATTAATTCAAATGCATGAGTAAAATTCATTACCCAAATGATAATATTCAAAGGAGATGAATTGACAATTTTCAGAAGAAGTAATTCAGGTTATTAATAAACATATGGAAAAATGTTCTATATCACTAATAATTAGAGAAATGAAAATTAAAGCAATAGTGAGGCTCTCCTTATATTTAACAAAAGGGTAAAGTTAATTTAAAAATTTCAAATGCTAGAGTGGCTAAGGAAAAAAACATATTAACATAAAATATTTTAGCAGTGTTTTTGTAATAGCAAAGAAATAGAAACTGGAAGGATGCTCAATAATTGGAGAATGTCTGAACAATTTGTGGTTACACATAGTCAATATAATATTATGTGTTAAAGAAATGGCAAAGGAATATTTTCAGAGAATGATGAAATGTTTTTGAATTGATAGAGAATGAAGGGAGAACAATAACAGTTCATATTATAGCAGCAATATTTTAAAGATAACCAACTGTTAAAGTCTTAGGAACTCTGATCAACATAATGACCAGCCATAGTTTCAGAATATGCTAGATGAAACATACTATCCACCTCCTGAGGAAAAAAACAAAATAAGCAGATGGACTCAGAATGCAGATGATGCATTTTTTAGCAATACCTTTATGTAAAATATTTTGTTTCTCTTACTTTTGACAATTGAGAGCAGTTCAGTGGGAGAAAGTTGTTGATCTGAAGAATGAAATGAAATTTTTTTTGAATGACTAAATCATTTTGTTTCTTTATCTGTAAAATCTGGGGCAGATATTAAATTTTAAAGAAGGTATTGTTTACTTTTGTCTTTCCTATTCTATTTCTATAATCTTTCTCAACTTTTGCTTCCCTTCCTTCTCCCTATTTTTTTTTAGGTTTCTGCAAGGCAAATGGGTTTAAGTATCTTGCCCAAGGCCACACAGCTATATAATTATTAAGTGTCTGAGTTCAGATTTGAACTCAGGTAATCCTGACTCCAAGACCAGTGCTCTATCCAGTGCACAACCTAGCCGTCTCTATCCCCCTATATTTTTAATTGAAATTTTATTTTATTTCTAATTGTGTGTTATTGTAGCTTTTGTTACACACTTTCCTATCAAACATCCTTTTCTTGACCCTCCACATGGTGGCAAAAAGTAAGGTAAAAATTTTACATGTACATTTTTGCTAAACAAACTATGTATGAGTCATTTTGTTTGAGCAGAATTAGAATTAAGTTAAAAGAAAGAATACAATAAGATAGAAAAAAGAAAACACTAAGCCTAAAAGAAGTTTTTTAAAAAAGTTAATGTAGTATGCATTTGGATTCAGGATTGTTTTCTCTGGATGAGAATGGCATTTCGGGATGTTATGGTATTGATCATTGCAGATCAGTAAGGGTTTACCTTGATCTCTGAACTTCTGAAAGAAGCTGCATCCATCATAGTTGATCAATTCACAATATTTTTGTCAATGTGTACATTATTTTCTTGGTTCTGTGCCCTTCACTCAGTATCAATTCATTTAATTATTTCTATATTTCTCCAAAGTCTGATCACTCATTATTTCTTATAGAAAAATAGCACTCCATAAAATTCATATACCACAACTTGCTCAGTTTTTTTCTTAATTGATGGGTATCCCCTCAATTTCCAATTTTGAACCACTATAAAAAGAGGTGCTATAAATATTTTTGACCACGTGACATTTTCCCAGTTGTTTTTATGATTTCTTGGGGTGATAGACTATGTATTGGTACTTTTTAAAATCAATGTCCTTGATATTTTATTGCTTCAGATGAATTCTGCTACTATTTTTTCTAGCTCTGTAAAATAGGTTTTTGATAGCTCGATAGGTATCACACTGACTAAGTAATTTAATTTGAATAGAATTGTCATTTTTAATTATGGTAGCTCAGCTTAACCATGAGCAATAAATGTTCTTCCAATTGTTTAACAGATTTTATTTGTGTAAAAATTGTATGCTGTAATTGTTTTTATATAGTTTCTGGATTTGTCTCTAGACATAGAATTCTAAGTATTTTATCTCCATTATAATAGCTTTAAATGTAATTTTTCTTTCTATCTCTCTCCCTTGGACTTTTTTGTTTATATAAAGAAACCCTGATGATTTATATGGGTTTGTTTTATATTCTGTTACTTTGTTTAAGTTGCTGTTTCAAGTAGTTTTTTAGGTAATTTTCTAGGGTTTTCTAAGTATATCATTATACACCTGCAAAGTGTGTAAATTTTACTTCTTTATTGACAATTCTAATTCTTTCAATTTCTTTTTTTTCTTTTTTAATTGCTAAAGATAAAATTTCTAATACTGAGTAACAGTAAAGGTAATGGGCATCCATGTTTCAACCCTGACCTTATTGGAAATGCTCCTAGAGTATCCCCAATACATATAATATTTTTTGGTAGTTTTAGAAAGTTACTGCTTATTATTTTGAGGAAAACCAAGTTAATTCCTTTACTCTCTAGTGTTTTAAATAGGAAAGGATGTGATATTTTGTCACTTTTCCAATATCTATTGAGATAATCACATGATTTCTGCTGGTTTTGTTATTGATATGTACAATTATGTTGAATGTTTTCCTTATATTGAACCATCCCTGCCTACCTGGTATGAATCCTACCAGATGCTGGTTATTATCCTAGCTATAAATTTTAATCTCATTGCTAAAATTTTATTTAAGATTTTTGCATCAATGTTCATTAGGGAGATTGGTCTATAATCTTCTTTGTCTGTTTCGGCTCTTCCTGGTTTAGGTAACAGCAATATATTGGTATCATAAAAGGAATGTGGCAAAAGTTCTTCTTTTCCTATTTTAAAAAAATAATTTATATAGAATTTGAATTAATTGTTCCTTAAATGTCTAGTAGAATTCACATGCAAATTTATCTGGGACTGGAGATATTTTTCTTAGGGAGTTTACTGATGGTTTCTTAAATTTCTCATTCTCAAATAGGGTTATTTAACCTCTTCTGTTAATATTTTGTAAATATCATGATTTCACTCAAATAATTAAACTTATTCTCATACAGTTGGAACAAAATAGTTCTGACTTATTGCTTTAATTTCTTCCTCATTGGTGATAAGCTCATCTTTTGCAATTTTGATAAGTATCAATTTGGTTTTCTTCTATCTTTTTTAATCAGTTTAAATAAAACTTAATGCATTTTATTGTTTTTAATAAAACAAACTCAGTCTTATTTCTTAAATCAATGCTTTCATTGCTTTCAATTTTATTAATTTTTTCTTTGATGTTCAGAAATTCAAATTTGTATATGATTAGGAATTTTTAACTTGGTATTTTTCTAGCCTGTTTTAGTTGCATGCCCAATTCATTGATCTCTTTTTTTTAAATCCTTTTATATTTATGTTTATTTATTTATTTGACATTTATTTATTCATTTTCATCCATTTGTACATGCCAACTTAAAAAAATAATCTCCACACTCCCTTCCCACCCCACTACCCTCAGCAGGGCATAGTCAGGTTAACATTTTACATGCATATATTGTTTAAACATAATTACAGATTAGTAATTTTTTCCTCAGGAATTAGGATTAAGAGAAAGAGATACAGAAGAGATGATTTTTATGAAGTGTTCATCAGATTTAGAAGGTTTCTTTTTCACTATGTGTTTTGTTTTTCTACCTTTGGTTGGGGATGTTATAAACCATAACCAATTGAATACAGTTGTCCTAGCTCTCTGGACTTTCGAGAGATGTTGCTTCTATTAAGGTTGTACATCTCATAATGTTGCTGATGTGGACATTTTTCACTTGATTCTTATTCCTTTTGCTCAGCATCAGATCCTATAAGTGAATCCATGCTTCTCTAGAGCCCGACCATTTAGTATTTCTTATAGAACAATAATATTCCACAGTAGTCATGTACAATAACTTCTTCAGTCATCCCTCAGTAGATGTGCATCCCATCAATTTCCAATCCTTTGCCACTACAAAAAGAGCTGCTCTGAATATTTTGGAACATGAAGGATTTTTCCCTTTTTTCACAATTTCATTTGCATGTAGTCCTAGAATTGAAATTCCTGGGTTAAAGGGTATGAATAGTTTTATTGCTCTTTGGGCAGTTCCATATTGCTCTCCACAAAGTTTGGATCCATTCACAATTCCATCAGCAATGCATCAATGTCGCAATCCTACCACAGTGTCTGTAACATTGGTCATCTTCTCTTTTTCTCATCTGGGCTAATCTAATAGGTATGAGATAATAATCTCAATGTTGTTTTAATTTCCATTTTTCCAATCAATAGTGATTTGTAGTATTTTTTTCATATTATTATATATCACTTTGATTTCTTCATTTTAAACTGTCTCTCGATATCCTTTGGGGGGGTTTTTTAGGGTTTTTTTGCAAGGCAATGAGGTTAAGTGGCTTGCCTAAGGCTACACAGCAAGGTAATTTGTAAGAGTCTGAGGCAAGATTTGAATTCAGGTACTTCTGACTCGAAGGTCAGTGTTCTATCCATTGCAACACCTAACTGCCCCTCTTCATATCCTTTGACTATTTATCAATTGGGGAATGACTTATGATCTTTTTTAAATTAATTTATGTATTTTAAATTTTACAATTTTCCCCTAATCTTGGGGCCCTCCCCCACCCCCCACAGAAGGCAGTTTCCATGCTATATACATTGATCTAAATTGAATGTGTTCAGAGGGAAAACGTATATTAAAGAAAAAATTACAAGACATAAAAAAATTACATAATAAAATAAAGGGTATTTTTTTTAAATTAAAGTTAATAAATAGTCTTTCGTCTTTGTTCAAACTCCACAATTCTTTTTCTGGATACATAGGGTATTCTTCATCACAGATACTCAAAAATTGTCCCCGATTGTTGCACTGATGTAATGAGCAAGTCAATTAAGATTGATCATCAACTCCATGTTGCTGTTAAGGTGTACAAGGTTCTGGTTCTGCTCATCTTGCTCAGCATAAGTTCATGAAAATCCATCCAGGCTTCTCTGAATTCCCATCCCACCTGGTTTCTAATAGAACAATAGCTTCCATAATGCACATATACCAAAATTTGTTCAGCCATTCCCCCATTGATGGACATTCACTCAATTTCCATTTCTTTGCCAACACAAACAGAGATGCTATGAATATTTTTGTACAAGTATGTTTTAAACCTTTTTCATGAACTGTTCAGGGTATAGGCCCAGTAGTGGTATTGCTGTATCAATGGTTAGGCATGTTTATAGTGCCCTTTGAGCATAATTCCAAATTGCTCTCCAGAAAGGTTGGATGAGTTCATAGCTCCACCAACAATGTATTCGTGTCCCAGATTCTCACCCTCCCTTCCAATATTGATCATTGTCCTTTCTGGTCATATTGACCAGTCTGAGAGTTGTGAAGTGGTATCTCAGGGATGCTTTTATTTCCATTTCTCTAATCAATAATGATTTAGAGCAATTTTTCATATAACTATGGATTACTTTGATTTCTGTATCTGTAAATTGCCTTCACATATCCTTTAAGCATTTATCAATTTGGGAATGGCTTGGTTTTTTAATTCATAAATTTCACACAGATCTCTATATAATTTAGAATTGAGTCTTTTGTCAGAAATACTAGTTGTAAAAATTGTTTCTGAATTTATTACATTTTTTGATAGTTTTGTCTGTACAAAAGCTTTCTAATTTAGTGTAACCAAAATGATCTAGTTTGTTTTTAATGATGTACTCCTTCTCTTCCTTGGTCATCAACTTCTTCCCTTTTGATAGATCTGACAGGTAAACTATTCCTTGGCCTCCTAGTTTTCTTATAATATTTTCTTTTGTGTCAAAATCCTGTACAATTTTGTTATAGGGTGTGAGGTGCTGGTATAATCTATACTAACTTCTAATTTTCCCAACAGTTTTTATTGAAGAGAGGGTTTTTATACCAAAAGCAGGACTCTTTGGGTTTATCAAACAGCAGATTACTATAATCATTTCCTGCTATTGCACCTATTCTATTCCAGTGACCTACCACTCTATTTCTTAGCCAATACCAGATAGTTTTGATGCATAATGCTTTATAATATAATTTTGAATCTGGTAGGGGTAAGCCAGCTTTTTTATACCTTTTTTATTAAATCCCTGAAAATTTTTGACTTTTTTGCCCTATTAATTTACTTACAATTTTTTCTAACTCATTAAAGTAACTTTTGGGAATTTTGATTGGGAGGGAACTAAGTAAGTAATTTAATTTAGGTAGGATTGTCATTTTTATTATATTACTTTGGTTTATCCATGAGCAGTTAATATTTGCCCAGTTTTTTTAAATCTAATTTTTATTTGTAAGAAATGTTTTATAGGCTCCCAAGTTTTTATATGGTCTGAAGTTATTTTGAATGGGATTTAGCCTGTCTCTTTCTAGTCATATATAGAAATATTGAGGATTTATGAGCGTTTATTTTATATCCTGTGTTTTTCCTAAAGTTGATAATTGTTTCTAGTGATTTTTTCAATGATTTTCTTAGGATTCTCTAGGTATACACCTTTGCATGTCATCTGTAAAGATTCAGAGTTTTGTTTCTTCCTTCCCAATTATAATTCCTTCAACTTCTATTTTCTTCTCTTATTGCTATAGCTAACATATCTAACATTATATTGAATAGTAGTGGTGATAACAGGGCATTCTTCTTTCACCCTTGATCTTATATGCCTCTAGCTTATCCCCATTGCATATAATGCTTATTGATAGTTTCAGATATATTCTGCTTATCATTCTAAAGAACAATCCATTTATTCCTACTTTCTCTCATGTCTTAAGAAGGAATGGGAGCTATATTTTATCAGAGGTACTTTCAACAGCTATTGATATAATCATTTTTTCTAACAGGTTTGTTACTGATATAGTTAATTAAACTAACAGTTTTTTCTAATATTATACCAATGCTGCATTCCTGGGATGAATCCTGCTTGGTCATATTGCATTATCTTAGTGATAATTTTCTGTATTAACTTTGCTAAGATTTTATTTAAGATTTTTGTATCCATATTCATTGGGAAGATAGCTCAATAATTTTCTTTCTCTATTTTTGACTCAGGTTTAGGTATAAGCACCATATTGGTGTCTTACAAAGAGTTAGGCAGAGTTCTATCCTCAGCTATTTTATCGAAGAGTTTATAGAAAATTGGAACCAATTGTTCCTTAAATGTTTGATGGAATTCTTTTGTTAATCCATTTGACCCTGGAGATTTTTACTCAGGGAATTCAATAATGACTTGTTGAATTTCTTTTTTTCTGAGAAAGGGTAATTTCAAGTATTTAATTTCCTTGTCATTTAACCTGGGCAACGTACATTTTTGTAAATATTCATCCATTTCACTTAGATTATCAAATTTATTAACATACAGTTGGGCAAAATAATTCTGTAGTTTTACTTTAATTTCCTCCTCATTGGTGGTGAGTTCACCTTTTTTATTTATGATACTGGTAATTTGATTTTATGCTTTCTGTTTTTTAACCAAATTAATGAGAAATTTATTAATTTTATTGTTTTTTTTCATAAAACCAACTATTAGTTTTATTTGTTATCCATTAGTTTTCTTGTTTTTGATTTTATTAATTTCTACTTTAAAGTTTAGAATTTCTAATTTGGTATTTAATTGGGTATTGGATTTGTTCTTTGTCTAATTTTTTTATTTGCACACTTAGCTCATTGATTTCCTCCTTCTCTAATTTATTCATATAAGCATTTTAAAATATCATATATCCCCTGACAAGCGCCTTGCTATATCCCTTAACTTTAGCTTTGTTGTCTCATTATTGTCATTATCTAGAATGAAACCAATAATTCTTTCTATAATTTGTTGTTTTAATCTACCCATTCTTTAAAATGAGGTTATTTACTTTCCAAGTAATTTTAGGTCTATCTCTCCCTGGTCCATAATTGCATGTGTTTTTTATTGCATTATGATCTGAGAAAGATGTAGTCACTATTTCTGCCTTTCTGCATTTGATTATTTGGTTCCTATGCCCTGGTAAAATGATCAATTTTTGTGTAAGTGACATGTACTGCAAGAAAAAAGTCTATTGCCATTTAACTTTCTCCAAAGGCCTATCATGTCTAGGTTTTCTAACATTCTATTTACCTTCTTAACTTCTTTCTTATTCATTTTATGCTTAGATTTTCTATGTTTGAGAGCAGGAGGTTGAAGTCTCCCATCAGTAGAGTTCTGCTGTCTATGTCTTCCTGTAGCTCTTTCAACTTGTCCTCTAGGAATCTGGATTTTATAACACTTAGTGCATACATATTTAGTACTGAAATTACTTCATTGTCTATAGTACCTTTTAGGAGGATATAGTTTCCTTCCTTATCTCTTTTAACAAGATATATTTTTATAGCTGCCTTTTCTGAGATAAGGATTGCTACTCCTGTTTTTTTCACTTCAGCTAATGCAAAATATATTTTACTCCAACCTTTTACCTTTACTCTGTATGTATCTCTCTTCTTCAGATGTTTTTCTTTTAAGTAGCATATTGTAGAATTCTGGTTTTTAATCCAGCCTGCTATTCACTGACATTTTATGGGAGAGTTAATCCCATTCACATTCAAAATTATAATTACTAACTTTTTATTGACCTCCATGCTGTCTTCCCTCTGTTTATATTTTTGCCCTTTTCTACTTTATCCATATACCCAAGTATTTTGTTTCTGTATATTACCAACTTCAGTGTATTTTCCTGCTTGTATCCGACCACCCCTTTGCATTCTTTCTCCTTTCCCTTTGCCTCCTCTTCCTTCTATTAGTTCCTTTTTCCTTCCTCCTCCCCCTTTCCCCTTTTAATACTTGAAAAGTGAGATAAATTTCTAAACTTAATTGATTGTGTGTATGCTAACTTTAGGCCTACTCTGATAAGAGTAAAATGCAGGTGGTCCTCATCTCCTCTTTTCTTGCAATAACTCCTTTCCACCTATTTATGTAACATGATTCACCCCATTCAATCTCCTCCATCCTCCTGTGTCTTTACTGTCCCCTCTTTTTTAGGGAGATATTGTTTTTAAATCATTCTATCACAATTACAGATAAGTCATGAGTATCCATCACTTTTGGCTAAATATATTCTCTCTAATAGAATTACAATTCTTGAGAGGTATAAGAATCTTTCTTTCAGGTGGGATATTGTCAGCTTCATCTTATTGGATAGCCATTTTTTTCTTTACCCTTTTTTATCTTTTCATGTGTCTCTTGAATCTACTATTTGATGACCACATATTCTATTTAGCTCTGGTCTTTTCATTAAGAAAAGATGCAAGTCTCCTATTTTGTTAAATGTCCATCTTTTCCCCTGGAAGAGACGGCTCAGTTTTGCTGGGTAGCAAATTCTTTTCTTCATTCCAAACTCCCTTGCTCTTCAGAATATCTCATTTCAGGCCCTTTGATTCCTTAATGTTGATGCAGCCAGGTCCTGTGTAATCCTTACTGTGGCTCTTTCTGTCTGCTTGCAAGATTTTCTCTTTTATCTGATAGTTCTGGAATTTGGCCAAAACGTTCCTTGGTGTTTTCATTTTAGGATCCCTTTCCAGAGGGGATTAATATATTCTTTCAATAACTATTTTGCAATCTGGTTCCATGATATCAAGGCAATTTTCTATCATTAAATCCTCTAATAATAAGTCCAGACTTTTTTTTCCTCTTCAATATTTTCAGGAAATCCAGTGATTCTTAAATTGTCTCTATGTGTTCAATTCTTGAAATCAGTGGTTTGCCAGTTAGGTATTTTACATTTTCTTCTATTTTTTTTTATTTTTTTGGTTTTGTTTAACATATTCTTGTTCCATCATGAAGTCATTAATTTCCACAGATTCGATTCTCTTTTTTAGAGAAGAATTGTCTTCATTTACCTTTTTCAACTCTTTTTCCAATTGGGCAATTCTATTTTTGAAGGAGTTTTCCATTTGTGCAATTGAGGGGGTGCTGGTTACTTTCTTTAGAGTGTCTGTGGCCTTGATTTGAAGCCCTCTCCCCAGGTCTGGAGGGGGTAGTGGAAGCATGAGGGTCTGAACTATCCTTGAACCAGGTGCCCACATCTGAACCTGGGGGTGTGATGGGGTGGCCTTACTGTATTTGTTCTGTTTGTTGAAATTACTGAGCTCATGACCCCAAGCCAATTGGATCGATGTCTAGCCACACTCCGTAAGTCTCTCTGCTGGAAATTGCCCTCCAGCCTTGTTGGAGCTGCCCTTACTTCCACTCCACCAAGCCAAGACTTTAAGCCTGGCTTCATCCCACTGCTGTCCTTGGGCTGGTTCTTTATTCTCCACTCGCAGTTCACCCATGGACCCCTCAGACAGACCTTGTTGGTAGATATTCTTCTAGCTTCTGTTTCTGTGTTTTATTGATTGAATTTCTGTTAAGAGGTTTCTTTCATGTTATTTCTGAGGGGAAACCAGGAGACCTTAGAGCAGTGCCTGTCTTCTCTCCACCATCATGGCCAAAGTGCATCCATGACTTGTGATCTTATAAATTTGAAGCAATTCTCTACATACTTTATAAATGAGAACTTTATCAGAATTCCTGGTTGTAAAGATTGTATTCCAGTATTCTGCTATTCTTCTAATTCTGACCGTATTTATTTAATAGTGCAAAACATTTTTAACTTAATAAGTCAAAAATAATTGATTTTGCAGTTTATTATGTACTCTAAATCTTTTTGGTCATAAGTTTATCCCTTTTCCAAAGATCAGATAGATAGAGCATTTTTAGTATATTAATTTATCTATATTATTGCTGTTTATGTCGAAATCCTTTACTTATTTTGACCTTATTTTGGTATAATGTGTGAGATGTGGTTCTATGCCTATTTTGCCATGGCATTTTCCAGTTTTCCCAACAATTTTTCTCAAATAGTGAGTTTTTTCCCCAAGAGGCTGATGTCTTTGTGTTTGTCAAATAGTAGATTGCTATTGTCATTTACTGCAGTTTCTTTTGAACCTATCTTAACACACTGATACAGTATTCTATTTCTTAACCAGTTCTAGGCAGTTTTGATGAGCTCAGACTTATAGTTTTACATCTGGTAGAGCTAGGCCACTATCCTTTACAGTTTTTTCATCAGTTCCCTAGCTATTCTTGCCCTTTTGTGTTCCAGATGAAATTCCTTACTATATTTTCTAGGTCAGTAAAGTTGTTGATTGGTAGTTTCATTGGTTACTGAATAAGTAATTTAATTTGGATAGAATTGTCATTTTTATTATGTTAGCTCAACCTATCCATGAGCATTTGACATTTTTCCAATTATTTAGATCAAACTTTATTTGGAGAGCTTTACAATTGTGTTCATACAGTTTCTAGGTTTATCTTGGAAGGTAGATTCCCAAGTATTTAATCTAGTCTAGTTTTTTTAAATGGAATTTCTTTTTCTATCTCTTGTTCTTGGGCTTAGATGCTCATATATAGTAATGCTGATGATTTATGTGGGTTTATTTTATTTCATGCTTTATTGCTTTGTTTTTTGTTTCAAGAAGTTTTTTAGATTATTTTCTTTGGTTCTCTAGGTATATCATCATATCATCTGCAAAGAGTGAGTTTTGCTTCCTCATGATCTCCTCTTTCTCTATTTTATTCATATATACACATTTAGAACTATCAAATTTCCTCTAAAAACTGCTTTGACTGCATCCCATAAATTTTGGAATGATGTCTCCTTATCATTTTCTTGGATGAAATTTTTTTATTTCTCTGATTTATTGTTTGATCCACTCATTCTTTAAAATTAGGCTATTTATTTTACCAATTAAATTGTGCTTTTATGGCACTTTATTACATACAATTTTTCTGGCATCATGATCTGAAAAGCATGTATTTAACATTTTTACCTTTATGCATTTTATAGTAAGGTTTATGTCCTAGTACATGGTCAATTTTTGAGTAAGTGCCATGTTTTATAAGAAAAAGTTTTATTACTTTCTATCCCATTAAATTTTCTCCAGAGATCTATATCTAAATTTTCTAAGATTCTATTCATCTCATTACCTTCCATCTTGTTTATTTTTGGAGTAGATTTATCTAATTCTGAATGAGGGAGATTGAGGTCCTCCACCATTATAATTTTACTATCTATGCCTCCCTGTAATTCATTTAGCTTCTCCTCTAACAATTTGGATGCTATATCACTTGGTGAATATTTGTTTAATAATTATAACCCTTCATTACCCATGAAGCCTTTTAAGAAGATATATTTTCTTTCCTTATCATTTTTAATAAGATCCATTTTTGCTTTTGCTTTGTTTGACATGAGGATTTCTATCCTTGATTTTTTATTTCTTCTGTGTATTTTGCTCCAGCCTTTTACCTTTACCCTGTATGTAGCACTCTGCTTAAAATATGTTTCTTATAAACACGATATTACTGAATGCTGCTTTTTTAAAATTAGTTCTGCTTTCTGCTTCTGTTTTATGGAGGACTTTATACCAGGTACATTTATCTTTAGGATGACTAACTCTCAATTTCCCTCCATGCTGTCTTTCCACATTTATATTTTTATCTCTCCTTTCCCCTTCTCCTTCCACACCAATGTTTGCTCCCTTTTCCTCTTATGTTTTTTAAATTTTAACTTTCAACTTTACTTTTACTTTTATGTTTCCTTTAATTGATCCCTTCTTCCTTCTCCTTTTTGTTCCTTTTTTTAGGTTTTTGTAAAGCAAATGGGGTTAAGTGGTTTGGCCAAGGCCACACAGCTAGGTAATTATTAAGTGTCTGAGACCAGATTTGAACCCAGGTCCTCCTGACTCCAGGGCTGGTGCTTTATCCACTGTGCCACTTAGCTGCCCCTTCTCCTTTCTTTCCACTCCTTCTGCACTTCCTTTTAAGGTAGGAAAGATTTTTAAACCCTTTTGAGAATGTATGTTATTCCCTCTTTGAGTCAGATCTTATGAAAGTAGGATTTACTCAGTATTCAACCTTCCCTTTTCACCCTTCACTATAAGGAAATAAGACTTTGCTCCTATTCATGTGGTGTTATTTGTCCTCTAATTTCTAGACTTCTCCTAGTTTTATCTTTCTTTTCATACCTTTATTGTTTTAACTCTGCTTTTCTCAAAACTCACTCCCTTTATCTGGATTCATAGAAGTACTTTTCTCAAATACTGCTTGATTGATTGATTGATAAACAATATTAACTCATAGTCACTTAGTGCAATCCCCGCATCTCAAGAATCATGCAGTTCTCAAGAATCATGAATAACATCAAATTTTCATCAATTTATACCATAACTTCTTTTCAAGTACCCTCTATGGACACACAAGTCTCATGAGCCAAAGCATACTTAAAAGCAAAATAATTTCATGATCCATCCTGCACCTAACCACACTCCCTCCAGTTATATCCAAAAGTCAAGCAAAGTAAAATCTCGTCATGTTCTATTCATGTCCAATCACTCTAAATGCACTGTCCACGTTAATCCTTAAGGAACAATATTCGCCAGCCAAGGTAACAGGTGTATATTTTCCTCTGAAACCATGGCCCTCCAACCAAAGCACTATAACCTTCCTCAATCAAAATAAAAGGTATAGTCTATCCCTATGGCATTTCAATTATAGTACTACAACCTTCCTTAAGTAAATTATGGAATAATACAAGATCACTTCAGATTTTATTTATTTCTAACAATTGTAAATACACTCTCTCCCTCTCTTTATTGTACTACAAACTTTATTGACTAAAATATTTATTAAACTGAGATCAATCCATTATTTAATTAACTATAGACCCTCTAAATTGTCTCCCTTTCACTGTCCCAACATAAAATAAAAACCTCATAATCAACAACACTTCATGACTCATTTATAACTATATATCCTCTAAATATAATTTCAGCCCATTGGTTCCTGACTCATTTATATTCATATCCTCTAAATTCAGTCCCTGGAATTATATTCCATTCTTATTAGCTAAAGGATTCACTAAAGGTTCATTACATTTGTTGTCATCCTAACCCACAACTACTCTCTAAGTATATTTCTTTATGTTAAGAGAAATACAATTCTCAAGAGCTATAAGAATCATCTTGCCTTTATGTTCTTGACTAACATTTTTCCATTAAGTTCTGATCTTTTTATCAGAAAATTTAAGAAATTCTAAATTTCAGTGAAAACTGTGTCTTTTTGCCAGTTTTCCTAGAACAGGATGTGCCTGAATTCCTAGGTCACAAGGAGTGCTGGCTCCTGGCAGCAGAAACAGTTTCCTGACCTGGCAACATAGGGAACATCAAGCACAGCTTGGAAGATCAATGGGAAAAACTGTGCCAGAGTGAGTGGGAGCCAGCATGTTCCTTAGTGCAACTGTGGCCACCCACATAGCTATGGCCCTCAGTGCAGCCCTGATCCCAAGAAATGGAAGTAGGCACACAGTTGCCTGTCAGTTGTGGCCAGAGTGCTCAGCCCAAGGGCTCGCCTCTGACCCTGGGACAGAACTCTTTTGTTTTGTCCATATTCAGAGCTTGGTCGCAGACTGGGAGCTTTCTTTTACCATCCACAGACCAGAACACAGGCAGGAGAGCAGTCAGAGCCTTACATACTGATGTCCTTGCAGGGGTGTAATAATAATATTCAAAAGCTCAGGAAGCACCCCAAACCAGGCACAGGCTGAGGAAATGAATAAACAGAAAAAAAGTAAAACTGACCATACACAATTACTTTGATCCCATGGAATACCAAAACACACAATCAGAAGATGTGAACGTTCCAGAATATAGATGTTAGTCTCAGGCTACTTTAGAGCTCAAAAAAAATAATTGAAAGTCAAGTAAGGAAAGTAGAAGAAAAATTGGGAAAAGAAATAAGAGAGATGCAGGAAAAACATGAAAACCAAGTCAATAGCTTAGTCAAGGAAATCCCAGAAAAATATTGCTGAAGAAAATAACATACTAAAAACTAGTTTAGGTCAAATGGTAAAAAAACAGTTTAAAAATTAATGAGAAGAAAAAAACCTTAAAAAGCAGAACTGGTAAGATGGAAAAGGAGATAAGAAAACTATCTGAAGAAAACAAATCCATCAATCATAGAATGGTGCTAAAGGAAGCTGATGACTTTGTGAGGAATCAAGACATAATAAAACAATATCAAAACAATGAAAAACTAGAAAAAAACATAAAATATCTTATTGAAAAAGCAACATATCTGGAAAACAAATCCAAGAGAGACAATTTAAAAATTGTTGAACTACCTGAAAGTCATGATCAGAAAAAGATCCCTGACTTCATTTTTAAAGAATTTCTACAGGAAAATTGTGCTGATATCCTAGAAGCAAAGGGCAAAATAGAAATTAATATAATCCATTCATCTCCTATTGAAAGCAATGCAAAAAAATATAACTCCCAGCAATATTACAGTCAAGTTACAGAACTCCCAAGTCAATGAGAAAATACTAGAAAGAATCAGCCAGAACAAAACAGTTCAAATATTGTGGTGCTGCAGTCAGGATTACCAAAGATTTAGCAGCCTTCACATTAAGGAATTTTAGGACTTGGACTATAATATTCCAGAAGGCAAAAGAACTTGGAATGCAACTGAGAATCAATTACTCAGAAACACTGAACACCCTCTCTTTCAGGGCAAAAGATGGATATTCAATGATTTCAAATGTCCTTGTTGAAACAACCAAAGCCAAACAGAAAGTTCGATCATCAAGTACAAGACTCAGGTGAAGCATAGAGAGTGCATTATAAAGGTAAAATTATGAGGGATTTAATGATGATGAACCATGTGTATTCCTGTGTGAGAAGATGATACAGATAATACTCATATGAACCTTATCATTTATTAGAACAGTTAGAAGGAGCTTTTGTAGTCAAGCCACAGGAGAGAACTGAATTTGAAGGTATGATGTATTTTTAAAATGGAGTCAATGGGTGAAAAGGAAATGTATTAGGAGAAAAGAAAGGAGAATTAGAATTTACTAAGATATTCCATGTAAAAGAGTCAAGAAATAGCTTTTACAATGGTATGGAAAGGGGAGGGGGAGGGGGGAATAAGGGAGCTTCATTCTCATCAAAAATGGTTCAGAAAGGAAACAACCATTCTGAGTGGAGACATGGGGGTTAGAGGAAAGGGTAGATCATGGGAGAGGATAGTCAGATAAAATTCAATTTCTTTTTTTACTTTTTTGCAAGGTGGTAGGATTGGATGGCCTTTCCCAGACAACAGGGATCTGAACAAGCCACTACTTAGGCAAAGCCTGGGCATAAAGGAGGAAACAAATGTTGGCATAAGCATTACCTGGGCTGCATAGGCAGCACCTTGGGAAGTGATAAGCCAGGATCAGATCCCAGTCCTAGCTCAGAAAGCTGGGAATTATACTCCCTGTACCCCGGGAACAGAGTTCAACTATCAAATTGGGCAAAAATTCTCCCAAAGAACACTAAACTTACAAAGCTATTTAGATAGGGGCAAAAAAATGGTATTTCAGAAGAAGAACACAGTGATAAATTGCCTATGTGTGAAGTCTCAAAGAAATCTATGAATTGACCTTAAACACAGAAACTCATGGAACAATTTAGAAAGGATTTTAAAAGACAAAAAGAAAAAGAAAAATGGAAAAAAAGACATGAGAGACATGAAGGAAAATTGATCAAAGAATTCAACTTCGTTAAAAGTAAAATTAACCCACAGGAAAAGGAAAACAACACCTTTAAAAGTAAAACTAACCATCTAGAACAGGAAACATAAAAGTTAACTGAACAAATAAAACTCTGCAAAATTAGAATTGGATAAATGGGAACTAATGATTCTGAAAAACCAAGATTCCATCAAACAAAATCAAAAGGTTGAAAAACAAACTTGAAAATAGATCCAAGAGAGATAATTTATGATATAGTGGTCTACAGGTAGACCTCAATAAAAAAGAGCCTGAAAATTATTATCTTGGAAAATTTCCCTCATATCACAAAAAAAGAAGATAAAAGAGACCTTGGAATAATCCATACAAAATCTCTAGAAAGAGACTCCAAAATAAATACTCCAAAGAATAATGCAGCCAAATTTCAGAATTCTCAACTAAAGTAGAAAATACTGAAAATAGCCTCCTAAAGCAATTTAATTGACATGGAAGCATAATCAGAATTACACCAGACTGATTAGCTTCAACATTAAAGGATCAGAAGGACTGGACTATGATATTGTGGAGGGCAAAAGACTTTGAATTATAAGAAGAATTAACTACCTTGCAAAACATATATTTTCAAGGGGAAAAAAGATATATTTTTTAAAACATTATTTCCATTTAATTTTTTATTAATTTACTTTTTAAAAATTTATTTATACATTACTAAAATTGCTTTATTGTGAGAATAAATATAATCCCCCTCCCCCTCCCCAAATAAAAAATCTCACAAGGAATAAAGTGAAAGAAAGGGAAAAAAATGTGCTTCAGTCTGTGTTCCAACACCATCAGCTCTGTCTTGTGGTGGATTGCATTCTTTATCATAAGTTCATCTGAGAAGTTACTTCCACAATAGATGTTGCTAACTGTAATTCCCCCCATCCTTTCCCGCCCACAACTAATTATTATATTTTCTCTCTTCTTTCACTGTCCCTCATCAAAAGTATGCTGTGGGACAGCTGAGTGACCCAACAGACAGAACACTGAGCCTAGGGCCAAGAGGCCACAAGCCAGAATCCCCAGAGACCCAGAACCCACCCATCCCTGTTGTCTGGGAAAGGCCATCCAATCCTACCACCTTGCAAAAAAGAAAAAAAACGAAAATGTATTTTATCTGACTATCCTCTCCCATGATCTACCCTTTCCTCTAACCCCCATGTCTCCGCTCAGAATGGTTGTTTCCTTTCTGAACCATTTCTGATGAGAATGAAGTTTTATCACCACAAACAGGGCTGTTATGAATATTTTTGTACAAGTGATTTTTTTTTACCCATTTTCATGGTCTTTTTAGGGTATAGACCTAGTAGTGGTATTGCTAGATCAAAGGATATGCACATTTTTATTGCCCCTTGGGTGTAATTCCAGATTGCTCTCCAGAAAGGTTGGATGAGTTCACAGCTCCACCAACAATTTATTAGTGTCCCATATTTCCCACATCCCTTCCAACATTGATCATTCACCTTTCTGGTCACGTTGGCCAGTATGAAAGGTGTAAGGTGGTACCTCAGAGATGCTTTAATTTGCATTTCTCTAATTAGTAATGATTTAGAGCAATTTTTCATATGACTATGGATCACTTTGATTTTTTCATCTGTAAATTGCCTTTGCATATCCTTTGACCATTTGACAATTGGGGAATGGCTTGTTTTTATTTTTAAAACATTGACACAGTTCTCTGTATACTTTAGAAATGAGTCCTTTATCAGAAATACTAGTTATAAAAATTGTTTCCCAATTTACTACATTTCTTTTGCTCTTGGTTACAGTGGTTTTGTCTGTGCAAAAGCTTTTTAATTTAATGTAATCAAAATTATCCAGTTTGTCTTTAGTGATGTTCTCCATCACTTCCTTGGTCATAAATTGCTTCGCATTCCATAGATCTGACAGGGAAACTACTTCTTGATCTTCAAGTTTGCTTATAATAATGTTTTTTTATATCTAAGTCCTGTATCCATTTTGATCTTATCTTGGTATAGGGTGTAAAATGTTGGTCTAAACTAAATTTCTTACATACTTACTTCCAATTTTCCAACAGTTTTTTTCTAAGTGAGAGTTTTTATCACAATAGGTTTACTCTTTGGGTTTAGCAAAGAGCAGATTACTATAACCATATTCATCTATTGCACCTAATCTATTGCACTAATATACCACCCTATTTCTTAGACAATACCAGACAGTTTTGATGACATATGCTTTATCATATAATTTAGGTCTGGTAATGCTAAGCCAACTTCTTTTGCACTTTTACTTTCATTGAATCCTTGAAAATTCTTGACTTTCTGTTTCTCCGTATGAATTTACTTACAAATTTTTCTAACTCATTAAAGTATTTTTTTTTTGGAATTTTGATTGGTAGAGCACTAAACAGGTAATTTAGCTTTGGTGAAATTGTCATTTTTGTTATGTTAGCTCAGCCTATCCATGCACAGTTGATGCTTGACCAGTTATTTAAATCTGATTTTATTTGTGTGAGAAGTGTTTTGTAATTGTTTTCAACAAGTTTTTGAGTCTAACTTGGCAAACAGGCTCCCAGGTATTTTATATTGTCTGAGGTTACTTTGATGGGATTTCACTTTTTGATGTATTTTGCTAGCCATACATAGAATTGTTGAGGATTTATGAGGGTTTATTTAAAATCTTGTGCCTTTACTAAAGTTACTAATTATTTGTAGTACTTTTTACATGATTTGGGGGTTGTTTTAGGTATGCAATTATGCCTTCTGCAAAAAAGTGAGAGTTTTGTCTCTTACTTCCCTATTCTAATTCCTTCAATTTCTTTTTCTTCTCTTATTGTTAAGGCCAGCATTTCTAATACGATATTGAATAGTAGTGGTGACAATGGGCATCGTTGTTTGACCCCTGATATTATTGGAAATTCCTCCAGTCTATCCCCATTGCATATAATGCTTGTTGATAGTTTCAGATAGATACTGCTTATTATTCTCGGGAAAAAAAATCATTAATTCTTATACCTCCCTAGTGTTTTTAGTAGGAATGGGTGCTGTATGTTTTCAAAAACTTTTTCAGCATCTATTGATATAATCAAATGATTTCTGATAGGCTTGTTATTGATATAATTAATTACAGTAATCATTTTCCTGATATTAAACCACACTGAATACCTAGAATAAATTCTACTTGTCCACAGCATAGTATCCTAGTGATAACTTGTTTTAATTGATTTGCTAAAACTTTATTTAAGATTTTGTCATCTATATTCATTAGGGAGATAGATCTATAAGTTTTTTCCTCTATTTAAACTCTTCCTGGTATAAGTATCAACAGCATATTGTCATCATAGAGAGTTAGGTACAGTTCCATCTTCCCCTATTTTTTCCAAAGAGTTTATATCGAATTGAAAAAAAAATCCTTAAATGTTTGATGGAATTCACTTGTAAATCCATCTGGTGAAGGAGATTTTTTCTTAAGGGGTTCAGTAATGCCTTGGTGAATTTTTTTTTTTCTGAGATAGGGTTATTTAGGTTTTTAATTTTCTCTTCACTTAACCTGGGCAACTTATATTTTTATAAATATTCATCTATTTCACTTAGATTGTCAAATTTATTGGTATGGAGTTGAACAACATAATTCTGAATTATTACTTTAATTTCTTCCTCATTGCTGATGAGTTCACCTTTTTCACTTATGATACTAGTAATTTGGTTTACTTTTTCCTTTTTTTATCAAGTTGACCACAGGTTTATAAATTTCATTGTTTTTTTTCCTTAAACCAACTCTTTGTTTTATTTATTAGTTCAATAATTTTCTTGCTTTTGATTTTAATTTCTCCTTTAATTTTTAGAATTTCTAATTTGGTATTTAATTGGTATGTTAATTTGTTCTTTCTCTAATTTTTAGTTGCATATTTAGTTTATTGATTGCCTGTTTCTCTAACTTATTCTTGTAAGCATCTAATGTATTCTCTAACAGCCACCTAGAGTGAATTCCATAGATTTTGGTATGTGATTTCATTGTTGTCATTATCTAGGATAAAATATTTAATTCTTTCTATAATTTGTTGTTTTATCCACTCATTTATTAAAATGAGCTTATTTAGTTTACAAATAGTTTTGGTTTTTTATCTCCCTGGTCTAGTATTGCATATGATTTTTATTGCATTATGATCTGAGAAAGATGTATTTCCTATTTCTGCTTTTCTGCAGTTGATCATAGGTTTGTATGCCTTCTGGTCAATTTTTGTGTAAGTGCTATGTACTGCAGAAAAAAAGTCTATTCCTTTCTATACCCATTCTGTTTCCTCCATATGTCTATCATCTATTGTTTTCAAACAATCTATCTCCTTAATTTCCTTCTTGTTTATTGTATGATTAGATTTATCTAAATCTGAGTGTAGGAGATTGAGGTTTCCCCACTAGTAAAGTTTTGCTGTCTATGTCTTCCTGTAGCTCTTTCAACTTCTCCTCTAAGAATTTAGATGCCCTATATTGGGTGCATATATATTTAGTATTGAAATTACTTTATTGTCTATGGTACCTTTTAGAAGGATATAATTTTCTTCCTTATCTCTTTTAATGCTATCTATTTTTGCAACTTCTTTGTCTGAAATAAGGATTACTACCCCTACTTTTTTTCACCACAGCTAAAGCAAAATATATTTTGTTCCAGCCTTTTACCTTTACTCCATATATCTCTCTGCTTCAAATTACACCATATTGTAGGATTCTGATTTTTAATCGAGTCTGCTATTTACTTACATTTTAAAGGAGAGTTCATCTCATTCACATTCAAAGTTATAGTTCTTAATGCTTTATCTCTCTCTATGCTATCTTCCATCTGTTTGTATTTTCCCCTT